>NW_026974140.1:6401000-6715000 GCF_037042905.1 Lytechinus pictus | reverse complement strand
TAGAGTGACAACAAGGTCATGTATGTGTATTGATAATATATATACAAATGAATTCCTAAATCCCATTAATTCTGGCTACTGTATACCGATGACCATTTTCCCCGTCTTCCAGAGTACACAGTCCAGTGATTCGCATTCTACCGCAGAACAAAATTCACTACCAAAAGCTTAAAGTCCATGCAATAAAGGAAGAGTTAAACGTCTGTTGAGTTTACTGATGTTTTGTTATTGAATAATAGAAGCCTATGATTATTTTCTAAATACTTTAGACATAATATGTAATAAACATTCAGTTTCAGAGACTATTTGAGCAAAAAAGATATTACCTAAGAAACCTAGGACAAAAAAAAAATTATTTGGTCTATCAATGAACAAGTGGAACGCCTCTGGCAGTCTCGCCTGCATTACGCAATTCGATATAGCAGCAGTGCTTCCTTTGAAAAACAGCTAATGAATAATTATTCATAGAAGAAAACACTGATATAATAAAATATTATGTCCATTGACTCAAAATGACCTTTGACCATGATCATGTGAACTAAGACATGTGCAAAACAATAATTCATACTTGATCACCCTTATGTCGATGTTTCATGAGCAAGTACCATAAACTTCCTAAGTTATGATGCCAATTCAACACATACTCCCAACAAGGCCAGAGTTCATTGACCTTTAAATGACCTTTGATCTTGGCCATAATCCTGAAACACACACAAGGTATTCAGGGATACACTGCTGCTCTTATGTCCAAGTTTCATGAACTAAATCCATAGACTTTTAAAGTTATGATGATAATTCCACAAATACCCCCAACATTACCACAGTTTGTTGACTCTTAATAACCTTTGACTTAATCATGTGACCTGAAACTAGCACAGGATGTTCAAGGATACTTGATTACTCTTATGTCCAAGTTTCATGAACTAGATCCATAAAATTTCAAAGTTATGATGACAATTCCTCAAATACCCCCAATATGGCCAAAGTTCGTTGACCCTAAGTGACCTTTGACCTTGGTCATGTGACCTGAAACTCGTTCATGATATTCAGGGATATATGGTTTGTCTTATGTCCAAGTTTTAATGAACTAGATCCATAAACTTTTAAAGTTATGATGACAATTCCTAATATAACTCCAACATGGCCAAAGTTTGTTGACCCTAAGTGACCTTTGACCTTAATCATGTGACAGGAAACTCAGGCAGGATATTCAGTGATACACTATTACCCTTACATCTAAGTTTTATGAACTAGGTCCATATACTTTTGAAGTTATGACAATATTTCAAAAACTTAACCTTGGTTACGATTTCGATATTGATTCCCCCAACATGGTCTAAGTTCATTGACCCTAAATGACCTTTGACCTTGGTCATGTGACCTGAAACTCAGGCAGGATATTCAGTAATACTTTATTATCCTTATGTCCAAGTTTCATGAACAAGGGCCATATACTTGCTAAGTTATGATGACATTTCTTAAACTTAACCTTCAATGTTGACAACGCCACCGTCGCCGTCGGAAAGCGGCGCCTTTAGTCTCGCTCTGCTATGCAGGCGAGACAAAAATGATGACTACATAAGAAGTTCTTGTGCAATAGCTCTGACTATAATGAAATATTTATATATAAGAAAAAATTTGACCCGTTTTGTCAAAGAAAATCGTATTATACAAAAAGATTAAATGAAAGTTGCAATAATATCAAGTGAACTCAATTCAAATTTTGGTTCATAACTATTTCTGCTTCTGGAATGCTAGTAGACTGCAACTCCTTAAAGAAAAAAAAATCATCCAAAGTGAATAAAATATTATGATTCAGAGTTTTGGTAGGCTAAAAGAAAAGCTTGGTTCAATATGCTTCAAATCTTACAAGCTGACTAAATATTCCACATGGTATACACATCATTCTTTTCCATATGAAGCAGTTTCCTAAGTAGACCTGCACAAGTTTCACAATCCTTCATGATGTACTCATTTAACGGATCTCTCTGCTTCGCTTCCAGACTGAGCATGATACGCTGTGCATACCTCACTAACACCAGGTAATACAACAAATTTTTCTCAGTGTTGGGTATATTTTTCTTTGAGAGGTACCCTTCAAGGAAATGCCTAGGAGCAGACATCCCGTAGGTCACAACAAGTTCTGATAATGCCACGGCAATGTCAAAGATGAGACAGGAGTACTCGACTTCACCAAAGTCGATGATTCCAGACACAATGAACTTCTTAGAAGACTGGTTAGGGATGGGTTCCTTTGAGATGATTATGTTATCCTCATTAAAGTCTCCATGAATGATCCCTTCAACATAAAAACAGAGGAGAATTACATGACATTATAAATTGGTCTAAATCTCTTGAACGCAAACACACTTTGTAAAACATAAAGGATCAGAAAAATTAATGTTGCACTGTAGTTTTCAGCATTATTTTTTAAACCAATAAAGATGTTTTAAGCTACAAATCCCATCAAATAATTTGTTTCTTTCCATTTGGCTTGACCCTGGCCAAGTCTTGTAAAGAGTTTCACTCAAATTATCCTTCATAATGGAATTTCAGCTACCCCATGATTGGTCTTTATGTCTATATTTGTAGACTACTACACTTTAGGTAGCATTACTAACCTTTCTTGAAAAGATGACAAATGGGTTCAACATGTTCCTCATAGAGATCAATAGTTTTCGTTATAGCATCTCTCAGCAAATTATCGTCCACTAGATCCAGCAGATGTCTTTGACCAATCACTTTCTCAAGTGACCACTCTCCACTACAGAAGGTAGTTGGTTTGTTATGGTTGTAATCTTGAAATTCCTGTTACAGTAAGAATATAAGCCAAAATGCTGTATGAATGTTTAGTGTCCAATTACAGGTGAATCTCGCTATGTTGAATCTTTTTCATAGTACTGACGTACCACACAAATCTGTTTAAATTACCAGAAACAAAAATTTGACTTAAAAAAAGGACCTAAAACATGCATGCTTTGTATGTTTAATTTGAGACAATTATTTGACTTATAATACGCCAAACTAATCAGACTGTTGTGATGCTAGTACAGTATGTAAATCCAAGGGCGGAAATCTCTCCCAAAAGGTAGGGGGGACCAGGGGCTGGAAAGTTTGACAAGCCAAAAAAAAAAAAGGTTATCACCCAAACAGTAAGGTCATCTTGTCCAAAATACATGTTTTATTTCGATTTTGAATGATGTATTTCTTTCCATCATAAAAGACCAAAAATAGTAGGGGGGCATTTGATATTGTGTCCCCCCTACTATTTTGGGTAGGGGGACGCGTCCCCCCTGGGATTTCCACCCATGTGTAAATCCGCAGGTATCAAAGTTGAACTTTTTTCCATACAAGTAATGCCCTTTGTTTTTCCTTTTACTTTCCAAGTTTATTCAAGCCCTGTATGCTTCCCAGTGTGCTATGCCTATCTGAACTACAGAATTAAGTAAAATCAACAGATCAATTATGATTTGTGCCAACATGTGATTTTCTGATTCCATGATGTCTACTCTATTGACAACTGAAACTTGTTATCTGTTACCTTGTTCAAAACGAAACAAAAACTTTAAAAGCCTCCCTTTTTCATGAGAGTTTCAATAAATAAGTCAATTTTTGTTATAAATATTATTTGTGGAGAAAATAGTACGCTTCCCTTTTTCCTGTAATTATAACTGAATTGTATTTATGGTTTACCTATCCTGTTACACTTTCACCTTTTAAGGTTGTAATACGCAGTTGAGTATATACATATATAGAAATTGCGTATTATAAATGTACAACAATTATTATTGCTCTCAGCATGGGAATCTGCACATTAACCCTAATAGGATAGGGGGGCATGATGGCCCCCCACACAATGCTTCGGCCGATATTTCCAGAACACAAAAAATAGCCCCGAAAAAATTGTGATGCCATGTGACTTTTTACGAGACAATGTCATGCCGAAAATGGCTAATTTTCATACCCTGCGTACAAAGTTTATAGGAGATGAAATTCAAAAAGGGTGATTATTTTTCATTCTAATTGGTCTGCTTTAATAATTTTGGATTAAATTTATTTTCAAATGGTCTGTAATAATTTCCATTGAAAAAAAACAAAGAAATACATAACAAAGAACAAGTGGAATGCCTCTGGCGGTCTCAGCTGCATCACGCGATTCAATATAGCAGCAGTGCTGACTTTGAAAAACAACCTTTTAATAATTATTCACAAAAAACACCATTCATATGATACAATACTACGTTCATTGACATTTGACCTTGACAATGTGACCTAAAACTTGTCAGTGATACTTGATTACCCCTATATCCACATTTTATACACTATATCTATAAACTTTGCAAGTTATGACAGCAATCTAATAATTACCTCTAAAGTGGCCAAAGTTCAATGACCTTATATGACTTTTGACTTTGGTCATGTGACCTGAAACTCGCAAGAGATGTTCAGTGATACTTGACGACTCTTATGTCTCAGTTTTATGAACTAGACCAATATACTTACAGAGTTATGATGGTAATTCAACAAATACCCCCAACATGGCCAATATCCATTGACCTTTGACCTTGGTAATGTGACCTGAAACTCGCACAAGATGTTCAGTGATACTTGGTTACTCTTATGTCCACGTTTTATGATCTAGACCAATACACTTACAGAGATATGATGGTAATTCAACAACAAAAAACCAACATGGCCAAAGTTCATTGACCTTACATGACCTTGATCATGTGACCTGGATCATGTGACCTGAAACTCGCACAGGATGTTCAGTGATACTTGATTACTCTTATGTCCAAGTTTCATGAGTCAGATCCATAAACTTTCAAAGTTATGATGGTAATTCAACAGATTCCCCCATTATGGCCAAAGTTTATTGACCTTTGACCTTGGTCATGTGACCTGAAATGCGCACAGGATGTTCAGTGATACTTGATTACTCTTATGTCCAAGTTTTATGAACTAGACCAATATACCTTCAAAGTTATGATGGTAATTCAACAAATACCCCAAATTTGGCCAAAGTTCATTGACCCTAAATGACCTTTGACCATGGTCATGTGACGTGAAACTCATGCAGGATGTTTAGTAATACTTGATTAATCTTATGTCTAAGTTTCATGAACTAGGTACATATATTTTCTAAGTTATAATGATGACATTTCAAAAACTTAACCTTAGGTTAAGATTTTGATGTTGATTCCCCCAAAATGGTCTAAGTTCATTGACCCTAAATGACCTTTGACCTTGACATGAAACTCAGGCAGGATGTTCACTAATACTTGATTAACCTTATGGCCAAGTTTCATGAACTAGGTCCATATACTTTCTAAGTTATGCTGTCATTTTCCATGAATTTGCATATCAATAATATTAATAAATAAAAAACTAAAAATTAACGAATTATGAATAAATAATTGAACACACATACATGTATGTATATAATATGAATATAAATGAATTATAGATAAGTGACTGGATAAATACAAAATACAACATGGATGGATGGATGGATCGGAAGGTAGATAGATAGAAAGGTAGATAGAAAGGTAGGTAGATGGATGGATGGATGGATAGATAGATAGAAAGGTAGATAGATAGATAGATAGATCTACAGTTATAGTTCAAGAAAGAAATCAATAACATGGAATGGTTTAGTAGTACCTTTACCAACCTTTGAAGGTTTCGATCTTCATTACAAAAACCATCAAGGGACGCCTGATTGAAAATAATACAAAACGAATATCAGGTTATAACTAAAGTGTGTTCATTTAGCATTTAGAAAAAAGTGGAGAAACATAAATGATATTAGGAGGTTCCATACCCACTTATTTCTGTTTATTATCCAATTATTTTCCTCTTGACTATTTACTTCATTTGCATTTAAAAATCATTTTATCATAATTATTTTTTTCAGCAAACTACTTAAATTCACCCAAGATAATTGAGATATGTAGGGATAAACAACATCATACATAGGTTAGAATGCCCAAATTACAGCAACATTATCATTACAAGTAATGAAAGTTTGATTAATTACATTATCACATTGTATCAATATTTCATGGTCAGATGGTGTTTGGGGTGCCGTTTATTGTAAATATACGATGATAGCTTTTTATAATTAAAAAATATCAATAAAAAAGGCTTTGAGAGCTTTGACAATATTAGCAGATATCCAAGGTAACTTTAATATGAACGTACATGATGCGCTTAAAGTTCATTGATATTTGATAATTCCACTATACCTCTAAAATCTTGTGCAGGTGAGCAAGTTTTTTGCCAATATCTACCAAGATCTCATCTGGAAGAGTGTTCAATGACCCAAGAGGTTGACCAGGCAAGAATGACAAAAGAGTTACCATATACACACCATGTTTTCCAACAAAACCTGAAAATATCCAAGCAGATCTAAATTTAGGCATCATATATAATACCAAAGTCATGTACAATCAATAGAAGGTTTGTAGTACTTGTTACAATGGCAGTAATTAAGTTGAGGCTTAGACAAAGATTGGCAAATGATCTTTGCTTTGACAGGCATATTGTTTTAGAATAGGTTGCTCTAACATTTTTATTCAAATCCTATTGGATACTTATACCTTTGATAAAGGTGATGCAAAAATATTGAAATGAGAGCAAGTTGAACAAAAACCTTTAACATTTTCGAACAGACTACCAGAATGCACCAGCCAATCATATTCATGTTACCATTTTAAGTTCATCATAAACTGAAAATGGTAACATGAACATGATTGGCTGGCATATTCGTATGCTGCAAGCTGTAAAAGCAACTATCGATCATTGGAACCGTACAGCGGCTCTTTGGAATTTAATTTTTGGATATCAAATCATACATTTCAAGAAACTGGTATGCTGATTGTTTAGTTAAAATAATAATTTTTATTCAAACGCTTTGTTTTCTCTGTCAAAAGGGGGAATTACGGAGTAATCGAAGAGGGTGCGCTGGCAACCTTTTCTCCAGAGACGCTGTAGTTAAGCGTCGGTCAAACCTCTGCCATTACGAGCCCAATGGCCATTATCGGTCTATTGATGGAGGGGATACCGCAGAGACAGACCAAGTCTCAGCGGAGCATATCCCTGACAGAAATAGACATATTTATCGGTCTACGTCCAGTGTAAAATTGAATAGAATCATCTTACCCTTTCCATTTCCGTCATTACAAGAGATAGCCTCAAGATGAACAAGTTTGCCATATATATTACGGACTGGGCGAGGGCAGCAAAACTCTTTATTGGACAGGAATGCCATGGTGTTGACCGCCAACTCCACCCTGTTTCCATCTGCAGAATCTTTGGAGTTGTACAACTATTTAAGGAAATGAGTTGGTACATTTATAGTATAACTTGGATTTGTCAACCAAGCAATATTAAGCATCAACTGTTGGCCTTTAAAATAATAATCATAGTTTAAAGATCTTTGGCATTCTATTCCATGCTACATGTAGGTAAGTTTGTTTTGATGAAATGAAGGAGTACACTTAGGCATACAATTTTTAAAAAGTATCAAGAAGATACTTTAATAATCAAAAGATGAAGTGATTTAAATGACAACTAAGCTTTTTACTTGTGTTATGAGAAATTATCTTATACTTTAGGAATGTCAAGACTTTTTTTCCTGTGATAGAAGTTCAGAGAATACATGTACAGTTAACATGAAAGGAAACAAACAAAATATAGGGGTAAATTGTGATAGTTCGTGATAAAATTAGCATTAATAATTCCATGTATGTATGTTATGTAAGACATATTAAAATGGGTTTTTGAAAGAAAAAGCGGTTCCTTGAAATACCTTTAGAATGAACTGATCACATTTCTCATCCCCACTGCCACAGTCTATATCGATGGGACTTTCTAATCCGATGTAGAAATTTTGGTCTGTAAAACTTTTCAGTTCTTCTAGGTTTGAAGCTTGGATATTATAAAGCTTGGTAAGGAGTTCATTAGCTCCATGCAGGTCCAAGAATGGTCTATTAATGAGTTCAGATCCTTCCATAATCAAGTCTTCTCAGGGCAGGCTATAGCATAATACTCATAATAGTGTAACAAAGCGTATCTGAAATGAAACACAGTGATAAATATACTTTATAATTATATCGTTCTGAATCTTTTATCTTTTAAACCCGCTCAGGCTTAATTCCTAATTTCTAATATGATGATGATGATGATAAAGAAGATAATGATGATAATGATGATGAATGATGTCGATGATGAATGATGATGATGTCGATGATGATGAATGATGATGATGATGCCTGATGGCAATGATGTCATGATAATAAAGAATGATGGGGTCTAAAATCTAATAAAATTCTAGTAAACTATCATGAATGCAAGTGAGTAAAACTTATTATTAGGCCCCTAGGGAAATGTGGGATGATTAAACTTACTGTACATACCTTAGGCTTGTACAAGTTCAAGATCGTAAGACGTAACACAGCTGACTATATTATTATTCACTATAGGCTTACAATATATATATAGCGTATACTAGCTAGCCTACTGCATGTACTGCAGCCCTGTGTACAGCTAGCCCGATTGAAAGTTAAATGTCCCAATTTAAGTTTATTCGATTATAAGAGAGGGTATAAACCTTCATTCTCAAAGATCATTATCAAATGATTATAGAGTCACAAAAGATAAAGTGTACATTATTGCATTATATAAAATAAGATATATACAAAACTTAAATAGTAACCGGTACTTCATTTGAAATACATTGTAATTTGTATTCAAATGATAAAGTCGGCTGAATTTTGTTCCCCCTCCCCCTACTCATACATTAGATTTTCCCGGAAGTACTTGTCTGGTCGCCGCGAAATATTTTTGCCCTTAGTCACGTGACTCCGGCTTTGTGAACCATCGGATCTCAATTTTGTGAGAAAGGTAACGTAAACTTAGTAAGTATTGCGAGATAATTTATTGAAAAGTACTTTTTAAAAAGTGTTTATGAATAATAGAAATAGCTATCCTTATGGAGAAATAATTAAAGCACTAATTTTTGCCATTGATAAAATAAATTTTCAATGTTTAATTGAGGGAATCGGATTTAATTTTTGTCTTGCACGCGACATTTTTTATCACATTGTTATTGTTCATTCTGTGTGTGTAGAGCGTGCATGGTGAATGCGTGTATGCGAAACGTACATGTACACGTACACGAATGGAATTGGTTCCGTGAGGATGCGAGTCGTGCATGCATGTTGACTGGTGTTGATTGGGTTGACGTTGAGGTTCGCGAATTGATGTAATTTAGAGTCTCGTTGAGTGTAAGAATTGTTTGGGTTATATAGACTAATACTTTTTTGCACCGGCTGATTTCGGGCAAATTTCCCCACTAGAGTCTAGACATGCCAGAATTATGAATAGGCCAGGGGCAGGGGCCTGTTGCATGAAACTTGAAGGGTCTTTTGTAGACTAGTAGAAGTTAGAACCATTCTAATTTCTACGTAAGACTAAGAACGAGATATCGCTCAACTACTGTTTCACAAAGCGATACGAAGAATGGTCCTTGGAAAGACACCTCCAGACATGTCCTACGTAGGCATGATCTTCTTTGCACACCGCCCGCCACCGTCGGCATTGAGAGAAAATGCGTTTACGGCAAGCTACGCAGACATATCACCTTCAAACATTTTTTTGGGTTGCACACTGATGCATTTTATCTGGGATGGCACCAAGTTATTTTTTATATGGGGGCTATTTGTCATCAATTTCAGGTCGTCTTTTTGCACGGTAAGACGACCAAAAACAGATGTCATTTTAACTCCTCCGGGCATTATGTCCGGGCCTAATGTAGGCCCAAATATTTTTTTTTTATTTTTTTTCTTTTATTCTCCGTCCTATCCCCATACCATTTCCATTAATTTTTTTTTAAATAACAAAATGGGCGGCACTATCTCTGACCCCTCATGCTTTCTCAAGTGTAGATAATTGAATAAACAACATGAAAACAAATTTCTTTAAAAGAAATTATGTGGTAAAAAAAGTGTTTATAACGTTCAGCAAAAAAAAAAACACGATACAAAACTAAAATGTTAAACATGGTAAATCATTCATTTACTTTTATTTCATTTTCATTATAATTATTTTTTTTGCTGAGATTAATTTTAATCAATGAAAATTAATTGTGGGATTTGGGCTAACTTGAGATCTGAAACAGTGAAACAAAACAAAAAATCTGCAGTAACAAAATAGCTAATTGAATCTAAGATACAGATTAGGCCTATAGCTTACGAATCCATCACAATTATTACAAATGAAGATAAGCTAGTTCATTAAAGAAAAGATTATGGGAAGTCCATACGAAGAGGCGCATTTTAAATCGTAGGGTAGGCCCCTTTCGGCCCCTATGTAGGCCTAATGTTAAAGCAATAATGTAGTCTCTATACTCCTCAACTTTGAAATGTTGAACATATATATTTTTTATATTCTTATATAAGCTTCCATAAATTAAGTGATCAACTTTAAAGATGACCAACGTTTATGATCATTGTAATATTTAGCATTATTTCTGTAAATAGTATTTTTTCCATTGCGGATTGCACACCTTTTCTATGTTTTAATTGTTATTGCAAAGCACTACTTTATCCACTTGGACATGTTTGCAGCAATTTTCATATTTTCCTTGTCTTCGGTTACTTATCATGCAACTGAGGTATGTTTATACTCTAAACACTCACATTTGTATTTCTTGCGTTATATCTGACAAATAAAATAAATAAATTAGATTTTACACAGGCAGCCTCTCATATTTTCCTCTTTAGTCTCATACAATCAGACACTGTTGATTTTGTTTACTTCATTCAAACCCTATTTTTACCTCAACAGATAACATATTAACGGATAATTTGCAAAATCATCATTATATATATGTATTCTATAAAAAATCAGTATATTGAACTAATAGAATGTCGAAATTACTTAGTTAAATCAATTTTTATGTCGGAAAAGGTCTCTTCGTTGAAATATCAATGAAAGGTGTCTCTAAAAGGACACTGTGTTCTAAATAAGGGAAATAATGAAAATTTCGATTTTATCAAGTTATGTTTGTGAATCTTGAAAGTTTTTTCTCTTTTTACCTCATAAAGTACGCTCCATACATCAATTCTACAATCAGTATTAGATAAAACATTATTTGACCCCCTTTTATTGAAAAATATGATTTTATGAAAAATCGTCATTCCGAAATAAAAGGTTCAGGTGACGATGAAGACTAAATATTTTTCCGATACTATCGATATCAAACGATGTCGCGGACTTGAAAGATAAAATTGCCTTCGTGATTTGGAAAGCGCTGATTTGTCGCCAATCTTCCTATCTCGGAAGAATGGTCCTAGGACGTTCCTAGGTATCGCTCATCTCGTCGTGCAACAGGCCCCTAGTCTATAGTAGTAATGACCGTATTGTAATGTAAGCAAATGACAAAATGTCAACTCTTGGCCATGGGACGTGTGGGCATGGCAAGTGCTAACCCAGGGGGCTCCGGCCCGCTGCGCGGGCCGGAGCCCAGGGGCTTACCGTGTAATTCACCATACCCACGGTAGTAGCATGAAGTATGGTCTAAATAATTTTAAGAATAAATAGTTAAAACAGAAATTAAGCACTTACCACGATTATATGGATGAAGGTCTAACGAGTGGCAGCTTCCTGACATCGAGGCACAGACGGGAACCTCAAAAAACGAAAAGTTCCGTCGCGGTAGCTCTCCTTCTTTCAGAATTCAAAACAAAATGGCCGATCGAGACCGAGGCTATATAGCACTAGCGCATATAGACTTTGTCAAATTCGTGCATGCGCCCTACACCCTCGGTACCGGTCTCGAACGGCCATTTTGCTATGAATTCTGAAAGAAGGAGAGCTACCGCGACAGAACTTTTCGTTTTTTGAGGTTCCAGTCTGTGCCTCGATGTCAGGAAGCTGCCACTCGTTAGACCTTCATCCGTATAATCGTGGTAAGTGCTTAATTTCTGTTTTAACTATTTATTCTTAAAATTATTTAGACCATACTTCACGCTACTACCGTGGGTATGGTGAATTACACGGTAAGCCCCTGGGCTCAGGGGAGCTCCCTGGTTTGGTTAGGCAAGTGCCAGTCTAGACCAAAAAAAGCTTCGGTCTCTGTTATGTTGGTTGTTCCGCTGGACTACGTTGGCTCCACTCACCAAATACATTGACCGAAGTTAAACCTTCGTCTGTACAGACTACAGGGGCTCAATGGGGCGCTAATGCAGTTTCGCACCGGCCGATTACCAGCATACCTCATCACCATGATCACCAATACTTGTTCCCAAATGTCATGACAAGTCTCTCAGTCACATTTCGAGGTCAATATCAGGGCGCGACAAACCCGCTTGCCTGGGGCAAGTGAAAATGACGTGCGGGCAAGCATTTTTCAAAGTCAATTAAGTGTATAGATTGACAGTAAAGTTTAATAATTTTTTGATAAATTGCAATTATCGGCCAATTATCTCTCATACAATGTCATACCAGTAAAAAACAGTGGAAACATGTCAAATCAGCGCCAATAACGGCCAATTTACCGACATTTTATCGCCTGCGGTCCCCTTCGATGGGGGCTGCCATCTTGCTTTCTAAACTACACTGTGCGCATGCGCTACTAATCGACGAAGGAGCTAGCTGGGGAAACCCCTCTCTCGCCCTCTGAGCGCGCTACAGTACGGACGTACACGAGCAATCGCGAGCCAGTCGACTCTCGAGCTAGATCGCGCTGAATGCATGCAAGCTTCGGATTGACTCGGCCAGGACCAGGGTGACCATGCAGACGTCCTGTATTTTATTCATTTCTAAAACATTTTAGTTTTTTTTTTTTTATATATTTAAAAAAAATACCAAATATCATTAGGATTTTTGTTATATGATTGGATTGTTTTTATTTGCTTGAAGTTTGAACTTTTTCCTCTTTCTTTCTTTTCTATCCTTCCTTCTTGCCCTTTTTTGTTACATATCTATTTTATTTCCTGATCCTTTCTCTCTCTGTTCATTTTCTTTCTTTCCTTCTTTCTCTTACTTGCCTTCTTTATTACATTTCCTTTTTTTTTCCTTCATTCCTTCTCCCTTCCATTCCACTCGTTTTTATTTTCGTTCTTTCTCTCCCATTATTTTCTTTTTTTTCATTCTGGCCTCCCTTCATTCTTTCCTCCCTCTCTTTCCTCCTTTCTTTCTTTCATTATTTATTTCATTTTGTCCTTATTCTTTTCCCTTATACTTTCTTTCCCTTTCTTCCTTCCCTCCTTCCTTCCTGTTTTCTTCTTTCTTTGTTTCTTTCTTTCCAAGAATGAAGGAAACATTTTCTTTCCTTCATTCTTTCTTTCCTCCTTTTTTCTTACTTTCTTTTTGTCTTTCTCTTTATTTTGACTTTCACACATTTATTCATCTTCCCTTTTCTTTTTTTTCTTTCTATATTCAATTCAAAGAATGACGGAAACCTTTTTATCTATTTTTATTCTCTCTCTCATCCTTTTATTAGAACTTTCTTATATTTTTTATTATTTCCTTCATTTTCCCCTTCATTTTTTCTTTCTTTCTTCTCAATTCATCTCTTTTCTTTCTCTCCTTCATTCTTTCGTTCACCCTCTCTTCCAATTCTGTATATTTTTTTCACAAGTCTAACACTGTGTAGCCTTCTTTCTTGATCTTTTTTTGTCGATTGTCCCGTATTTCATTTTGTGAAATCTGGTCACCCTGGCCAGGACTCGGCTTCAACTTCAAACCAAATAAACAATGAGTCGTTAGACTAAAATAGGCGACTTTTGTCGTCGTGATCGGCGACCAGAACAACTTGAACAAGAGTCAAGAAAAAGAAATATGCCAAGGGCAGCGCCAGTAAATCAAGTTCAGCCAGGACAGAAAAGAATAATTAAGAGCAAAAGAATTTTTGAAAAAAAATTGGGCAAGCAGTTTTTTCTATCGGGCAAGCAAATTTTTTAATCACTTGCCCGACAGGGGAAGTGATGAATTTTTTTTTTGTAGAGGCCTGAATATACCCACCTCTTTTCCAAATATCGCGATCGGGAACGGCTGTATTTCAGCTTTGATCTCGATGTCATTCGAATCCTCAGACATCACTCCGCAGATCGCTTGGATTCGCCATGCGCCGTAATGTTGATATGGACTGAAGTTAGCAACCAAATCATGCGAACATGTGGCGAACAAACTGCCAGCATGCTGCAGGCGAATCTTTTGGTCTCTTAACTTCAGTCCATATCAACATTACGGCGCACAGCAAATCCAAGCGATCCGCGAAGTGATGTCTGAGGATTCGAACAAGACATCGAGATCAAAGCTGAAATACAGCCGTTCCCGATCGCGATATTTGGAAAAGAGGTGGGTATATTGACCTCGAAATGTGACTGAGAGACTTGTCATGACATTTGGGAACAAGTATTGGTGATGAGGTATGCTGGTAATCGGCCGGTGCGAAACTGCATTAGCGCCCTCAATGGCCACCGCTAATTTCTTGTTTTTCTTCTCGATACTGCGATATTTTCCACCAACAGTTCATACATATGCACCTATAGTTGAAAATGTATAAGTAACAACAGTTTCTTACCCTAAATTCCCGCTTTGAAACTGGCAATCAGGGGCCCGTTTCTCAACACCTGGACAAGTTAGTCACATCTTCATCCACCAACCACGGAGTTAGTTCCAATCTTACTAAACCTGTTTCACGAAGGGCTTCCTAACTAGAATCCCTTGATATCGATACCATCGGTAGAAAGAGCAGACGAGACTCAGCCTTAGTCACAAAATAGCATAATTTTTTAAAAGCAAAAATGTGATAAAACTGCAATTTTGTGATCAATTTGGAAATACATCTAATAAAAATAATAGCAGAGGCAAAATATGAACCATGCATACTTAAACCATGAAGACTGGAGCATTCAATTGCTGAGAAAATCAAATTATGAATAATTAATTTCATGACTAAAAAATCACATGGGGACATTGAGATGGGTATCCCCGGGATATTAAATTTTGATAGTTTACAAAAGTAAACCACAATTGTTTTCTTTGTAGAATAATGATAATTATGTTTATTTATGGTTCCAAACATCAAAATATAGTTTAACATAAATGTTTAAATTTTTACACACCGAAACACACGATTTTGACAAATTCTTTGCATAAATTAGAGAAAGAATTTATCAAAAATGTTGATAAGTGTTTGAAAACGACGAATACGAGTCCAGTTATGGATGACCTGCCGTGGTAGAATCTTTATCGATTCAATTATTTTACTATTTAAAAATGAGTGGTTTTGTTGCGTTTTACCAACAGTTTTTATAGTTTCTGTGCATTACAATTATTATTGAATGATCTATCACCTGTTTTGCAATGTAATTTCAACTTCTATGAATGATTACGTAAGATTACAATTTTCAAATTTCGAGGCGGTTTTGCATGTCATAGTCTACCCACGTGATGCCACTAAATCATTAAGAAATAAGTTATGACAGGTTCAGATGTGTCATAAATATTTGGTCAGGTTGTTGTCCCCGATCTTGGCAAAGAGGGCTTCGTGATACGGTTAGCGGACAAGTAGCTCACTATCTTCGATATAGTCAAGAAGTTAGACTTATGACGGTGTTGAGAAACGGGCCCCAGGGGATTAACTCTGGAAGTTGACACTTGCGACTCGGACTAGTGGGTATCCATCTTGGTAATGAATAGTTCATGAAAAAGTGGCCGACGAAAGTCAGACTCCGCCCCATGACCTTTATGTCACACATTACAGAAGGGGAAAAGAAAAGAGCAGTTAAAGAAACAAAATAAAAAAGGGGAAATAAAAAAGAAAAGAAAAAGTAAAACAAAAGAGAAAGAGATAAAGGAAAAAAGATGTATAGAATAGTGGACTCACAGAGTGATGCAGAGTGATGCAAATGATCTTCAAGATGACGTAAATGCTGTGAGTGAATGGGCGAAAGAATGGCAACTTAAGTTCAACAACTCTAAATGCAAGGTTGTACATTATGGTCGTAAGAATCAAAACTTTCAATATCAGGAGCTGGCGTGTGCTCTGGAAATATGGTGCAGATTCTGCATTTTAAAGGGCAAAATTTGACTTTTTAAAGGGGAATTTAGAGTTGAAATAAGGTTTTTCATGTGTTGATTGATAGTGCCTGTGTATAAAAGCAATGTGTTAGGTGTACAGTGAGTGAATGTACAAGATATGCCTGGTAGAGCAGCACAGTTAGTGGCCTCAAGAATTGAGACTGAGGTCATCAGTTTGCCACTATTTTTTTTCCTGCATGCAGTACTGTCTATTCTGATTTCAAACAATATAGTTTTTATTTTGTTCTTTTTTTTATAGATTATTTCTACAGAAATCATAGACATAAGCATGTACATGTATGCTTTGCATGTAATGTTGGTGTTGATGATGGGAAGGATCAGTGAAAGAGATGTTGTTGAACACAATGACAATGGTTTTGCAGTGCATAATGTGGGGGTTATATCTGTCTGATCAGTTGTGATTCTGTTATGTTGTGTTTTACACCCAGTGGGTGGGGGGGCAGATACAAAGGATTCCTGAATACATAGTTTACATCTGGTTCGAAATGACAGTACCCGATCATAGAGTGAATATACATGTATTCAATGGCACAATAGCCAACATGTACATGTTAGCTATCTTGATTGACAATCTACAAATTATGGAAGCTTATAAGTGCCACCCAGATGTTCATGTGGCAAGATCTTGGATCTCGTCATGTCTGCATCTTTTAGAAGAGGTGATCAGATGGTAAGATCTGGGATCCGAGATCTTGCCATCTGATCATCTCTCCCACAAGATGTAGACATGACGAGATCCAAGATCTTGTCATCTGGTCATCTTATCTACAAGATGTTAACATGACGAGATCCAAGATTTTGTCATCTGATCATCTCTCACAGGATGTAGACAAGAGGAGATCCGAGATATTGCCATCCGATCATCTCTCACATGGGATGTAGACATGACCAGATCCGACATCTCATCTTATCCTTTTCCCTAAGAGATGTAGACATGATGAGATGATTAAATATGAACATCTGGGTGGCACTTTTAAGCTTCCATAACAAATTTTATAAAAACTTTCTTTTGCAATCATTAATCATTCATTTAGCTCACTTCTCCCCTCCCCCATTTCTGTTTCTCTAGACTATATTAGCTATTTGTATATACCTGCTTTGTATATACCTGTATATGATGTCCTCTATGGGGTCCTCAAGGGGCAACGTACGGTCGGGAGGTAGGGCAGACAAGTCCTCTTCTCAGAAGACCTCTGCTCAGAATGTCACAGCAAAATCCACACCAACAGATTCACAGCAACCAGTTGGTAAAAAGGTCAGTTCATTGACACAGTCAGTAGTTATTAAATAATTCAGATTTCGTTCTTCATCAGAAATGGACTCTGAAGTATATGGCCATAAAATTCTAAATTAAGATAAAAATACATTTCTTTTATGTTGTTTTAATATGTAAAAATAGATATTCTCTTTTTTTCTCTCTCTCTCTCTGTTATTGTTAATTGGTTCTGAATACCTTTCGTTTCGTTTGACACCTGAAGGCGTCAAAACATTTTCTTGATATTCTCAATATTTTTTTTTACTATTAACGCCTTTCTAATGTTTATTTCATTCTTTTAAGGGCCACCTCAATTCTCATTTCTAATTTGCACCCATCTCATAGAATTATGAAAGACCCTATTTCTTTAAAATATAACGAAAGGGAAAAGGCAAATTGTGCGTTCATGAGCAACGAAATCGTGCACCGACATGTACATGTATACTGTATGCCTCCCCCACTATGATAAAGAATTTTCTCTCTTATTTCTTCAATAAATGTCTCTACCCATTTTTTCTCACAGTAATATCTGAATTTTTAAAGCCACCTTGCTTTGATGAATTAATCTAAATTGATTATTAAACTGTATGCAAATCTGACGATGAGATAAACAAGGTAGCATCTAAGATGTGTTACAATTTTGTTTTTCTTTTGCAAAATTCATGAATTATGATGGCAGACCTTTTGGTTAAGATGTAGTACTACTGTTCTGAATTCATACACCTCAATGTTCTTATCCTACAATACTTTTTGTTTGATATTATTTTTTATTTTTTTCATTATTATCATTACATGACTGTCATATACAATGTACATCTCATTTTTTGCTAAAGGCGACCCAAGAACAGATGAGAATGGCCCAGATGATATCTGATCCTCGCACAGAAGATAATGATGTGGTCAAAGAGAAAGTCAAACAGGTAATGAATAATTATATTTCATACATCTGATTGAACAAATCCATGAACTTGAGCTGTGGCGAATTGTTACAGTTCTTGTGCTACTTTTAATTGCATGTTGTCCTTGACACCTCCCTGCTTGTTTTCATTTTCAGTCAAGTATATGCTTTTCACACTGCACTTTTTTTCCTTAACCCCGGGAAATTGGTGGGGCTAAGGGGGGGTCTTAGCCCCACCAATTTCCCGGGGTTAAGCTTAGCCCACTTCGTTTTCACACTACGTTTTAGCAAAGTGGGCTAGCACGGTAAATAGTACGGTACTATCTGGCCCTACAAAAAAGCAGGGTTAGCCGGCTTATTGTGGTGCTAGCACCACAATTGCAGTGCTAAGAGAAGCAGTGTGAGTTAAAATGAAATATTAAATGCTTACCATAACCCTGTCTAGGCCGGGGTATTTTGGGAGATCTAGGCTGTTGATCGCGCGATTGCGCACAAAATTGGCACTCGGGTTTTCTGGATCATAATCTAAAAAATTCTTATAAATTTATTTCATGCAAATTGCTAAATTAAGTTATTATGCTAATTTATGCATAATTGGTATGCAAAATTATACTCTTTCTTCTCACTCCCTAAATAAAGCTCCAAATGTGCTAAGTTTTGGTGTAGAATCTCTTTGTGGTGTTCTTATCAATTGTACATGAAAAGAATTGCAATATCAGTTCAATTTCTTATGTATTGATACTTCTTTTTGCAATTTATTTTGTATTTCTTTGTTTTTTGGACCTTTTGTTTTTCATTGTTTTCAATGAATTTTATTGGGGACTCTTTTGAGATCATAAACAACATAAAATAAATCCATTTAGACCAGCAAAACTAAAAATAATCATAATTTTTTTATTTTCGGGACAACACAATTTGCATTGACTTCGTACACAAAATAATGTTTTTTAGCAATTTTTGGTCAGACATGCAATTACAAAATATTGCGCAATTTCGGAACTGCATACCCAGGCGTCAAAAATGTGGTCTCAAAAGATGTGCAAGACTTGAAAGTATAAAGTCAGCTAGCGGTGCGGTCAACAAATGTCATGCGGCAAAAATATTACGCGAATCGTTTAGGGGGGCTTCCGAGGCCCTCCCCCCTGCCTAGATAGGGTTAAGATACAGTGTATATATGCTAAGGAACTGTCTCAAATACCACAAAACGGCAATCCCCTCGATACTGGTAAACTTAAGCAGCGAGCTAAAAAAAGTAGCTGGGGGCCCGATTTACCTTGGGGCTCAATTACCCCACTCTCCCCTACATGTACATGGCTTGAGTGAATCAATGGCTAAAAGTTAGTGATGAAACCAGATCAAAGGTACTCTTAAAGGTAAAAGTTAGTAGTTGCAGCAATCAATTATTTCATGAGAAAGTCATTAAATCAAGGTTACATGTAATTGTCAAAATATTATCATACATGTACATCTAGATCTGGTACATAAGTGTAAACTTATCTTTGTAAAATCATGAAATCTTACATGTACATGTAGCTCAAAATCGAAAATTCTGATGATCACTATTAAACACAGAAATGCATGTGGACAGTGTTTTAAAATTGCCAGAAAAACACCTGACATTTGATGGAATTCAGTGCCTATTTTGCTAATTTCACAGCAATTGTGCATTTTCATCCAGAGCTATCTGGCATATATTTTTTTATTTATATCCAAAAACTTTGGTAGTAATTTCATTGGATTCTGTTTGAACTCATTCTGTGATTGTTACCCAAACTGGCGTTTATAGTGAACAATAATGAGCACGTATTCATAGTGATGGTGAATCTGTCATTAAAATGAACATTGTCATGATGAGTTGTTGACATTATATTTACATATTTTCTTTTTTGTGTTATGTTGCAATTAAAAATGTCATCATAGTTCAAATTTCATTACTTCACACTCAAATAACTTTTACAGCAAAAAAAAAAGAAAGATAGAAACATGATCTGTTTGCAACCTATCCTAATAGATCAAGGAACCCATGAAAAAAATCCTCATCCCCCCCAAAAAAATGATAAAAGATTTAATTAAACAACATCAATCAAACAAACAGTTTAATGATGTCCATACAAAAGTATGCATACAAATAACAGGAATGAACTTATCAAACCTTCATATATTTCAACATATGTTTTTTGTTGTGTGTTTTTTTTTAATAACAAGTTTCAGATATTTGAGAGTGGTTTGCTATTTGCTATTTTTCATACGTCTAAGTGCATTTACATTGTTGTGCTCATAACAGCAATTGATACATTACATGTATCATATTGACATTGAAATCCAAAACGGTATTTCCTGGATTTGAAATGTTAGGAAAACTATCAAATAAGATGGTGGTTGAAATGTAATTTGGAATAATGCAGATTTTTAACATAAAATATGCTGGCATACACATGTCAACACATGTAAGTATTGATCAAAGTTGGAGATGAATACATGTACGTATGTCCTTTAATACATGTTACAGGAAAGGTTATACTATTTAATACATCATGTACATATGTAACCTCCTACAGTTTACATGTACATGTGTGTTGGATGATCACTTACAACTTGGTTTTATTGGAATGGTTGATCAACTTAAAATATATACAGTATTTATTGTTACAAATATTTCAAAACTTGGTTTTATATTTGTGTGTGTGTGTGTGAAAATTGACAAAATAATGAAATCTTTAATTTTCAGGAAAGCTATCACTTGATTTTTTGATACATTTCACTGTATGTACGTATGTTAATTTGTTTTGTTTTTCTGAAATTTTAGTTTGCACATGATTTTGCAGTAAATTATAAACAGATCACTCCTTAGTATGATATACAACTTTTTTCGCCTTCTTTTCCACAAACGATGCTTCTATTCATAACAATTCTTATGCGGAAAAAATAATACTTTGGTGATTTTTTTAGAAACCCACACTAGTAAACTGTACTCTTTTCTTTGGCAAATCCATACAGTTATCATTTTCCCCGCCTCCCTGAAAATGTCTGTTGTGTATAAACAGTCATGATGAGTGGGGCATGCTTGTGATGCATACATGTACATGTATGATCTACATGTACCCTCCATGGTGAGCTACACATTTTTCATTGGATACATAGGTATAATAGACCGTTCCTTGGGGAGGCAGGAATGGGAGATGATGTGTGAACTTAACCTGGATAAAGGCTAGGATGGTGGTGATGCAACATCATAGCAAATCAGCCAGTGGGAAATGATACATTGTGTGTACTGAAGTCCATCTCGATGTTGAGTTGGTTCTTATGAAAACAAAGAAATAGTAATAAGTGACGGTTTATTTCTGTGACTTCAATACATGTACAAGCTGCTCTCTTGTATGCATTGCATGTATTTTAATTGTACAAACTGCCATTTTTTTCTAAATATTAATTTTACTGTACAGTAAAAACATGCTCAGCCGTAAAGCAGATTTCAACTCATGTAAAAGTGGAATTTTGATATGGAAAAGCCAGCAATAGAAGTCCACTTAAAAATACTATGACACTCTTGTTAATCGAGAGTTTGATTTTCATAAAAATTTATGCTTTTCAATTTTCTCTGCATTTTTAGAATGGATTTAACCTCAGGGTGATTGTCCCTTTAAATGATTACGAGTACTCATCAGTTCTCCAGCAAAGCTTTCATTTATGGACCTACATGTAGGCCATACATGTAAAACATATACAGTACATAGACATTATTTTCTACCTTTGCCTTTTTTCACATTTGTCTGTTTGCTTTCTTTTTCTTCTACTGCTATTGTGTAAGGGGCACATCTAAGAGCCTGTCTTTGCAGCGAGTAATGTATTTTTGAAAAAAATTTGTTAAATGTTTACATAAAGCAAAACGTACTCAGCTGGTAATCTGTGAATATAAATGAAACCTTCATGTCATTTAGACTTCCATTTGTGGATATATTCGAAATTTTACATTATTTGACAGGGAATAATTTTGCTTTACAAATTTGAATAGCATTTTTGGTCATAAGAGAAAAGCTATCAACTATTTAAAGTAATGTCCAGTCTTATGTAAAAATATGCTATACAAAAGACTTTATGCATAGCAGTCTTCCAAAAATGTGGAGCAAATTGCGATGCAATACCAGGAAAATCATTCCCTGTTTGATATTAAAGTTCTTGAATGATATGTTGACACAATGATAACAATGATAGGAATGTTGGTACAGAGAGTCTGCTCCTTTACTATTAAATTTCACAACCAAATATTGTTTCCATAATCATCCATGTTGAAGGGGTAAATACTACATGTACATGTACATTGTAGGAGTGAATACATGTACTCTTTGGAAAAAAAACCTCTCTTGCAGTATGAGAAGATAATGTACATTAGCCAATAGTTTATTGTATAGAATCAAATCTTATAGGCATTTTGCAATACTGAGTTCCTGTTATGTGAATGAGATACTGTTCTTGCTAGTTAAATTTGGGGAAATCCCTCTTCATGTGCAATGTACTGCTCTTTATTGCCTGAACTACATGTACATGTACACTTACAACTATAAATATCTCTTTAAAAAACTATTATTCATCTGTATCAGTTTATATATGTTCATATACAGTACTTCATTCATGGGGTTTGTTTAATTTGGATTTAATCACATATTATTGGAGGGTAAATGATGTTCAGATTGATGCTCTGTGGCATCCACATTCTGTCTGAATGTTAGACATTGAATGTGTAGCCTACATGTACATGTATCCATAAAATTTTATAAACTGCAATAAAATATTGGCAGTCTATTTACTCTCGGAAAATTGTGTGCAGAAATTCACTGGAAATCAATATACATGTAGAATCTCGTGCAAGATGAGGTGGACAAGGAGAGACTGCATGTTGATGTTTAATCTATTTCATATCATCTTTCTTTGCTACTGTACAAAGATCCAAGCACCTTTAGAATATAAAAATGGGCATATTTCAATAGCTAGGGCATATTGCTGAACCCATTAGCTGATTAGGCACTGTGAGAGAGTACATGTAGAAGGCAGATTATTCATAGAAAGTATTTTAATATGCTTTATTTATGAGCAAGGCAGTTGTATATTACATACATGTTACCACAGTGCTTACATGTAGCACAGAGACACATGCACTACATGTACATGTAATTGATCTTCATTTCTCTCTTTTTTATATATTTTTTTATACATGTTCATGTAAACATTGTTCAAAGTAGTATGCTCTATTGGTTTTAATACAATAATATGTAAGGTCTATCAATAGTTCAGTGGTAGTTTTTTGTAGACAGTACAAGGTCTACTTCTGAACATGCACATACATGAACATAATTACATGTATGTACAAGTATTCAGTGGATATATGTATTGAATTTACTCTAAATGCAGGCTTTTCTTAAAGGACAAGTCCACCCCAACAAAAAGTTGATTTGAATAAAACAAGAAAAATCCACAAGCATATCACTGAAAATTTCATCAAAATCGGATGTAAAATAAGAAAGTTATGACATTTTAAAGTTTCGCTTAATTTCACAAAACAGTTATATGCACATCCTGGCTGGTATGCAAATGAGGAGACTATGACATCATCCACTCACTATTTCTTTTGCATTTTTTTATACAAAATATAAAATGTTCTAATTTTTTTCCTCATTGTCAAGTGCTACAACGATTAATTCCTCCCTGAACATGTGGAATTAGCATTGTTTAATACTATATGGTTCAGTCAAGTTGGTCTTTATTGTCAAATCTAAAAAAAATGAAATATTGTATAATTTAAACAATAGAAAACAAGAAATAGTGAGTGATGGACATCATCGACTGACTCACCTAGTTGTGCAAATCATTGTTTTGTGAAAAATAAGCGAAACTTTTAAATGTCATAATTTTCTTATTTTACATCCGATTTTGATGAAATTTTCAACACTATGCTAGTTCGATTTTTCTCTATTTATTCAAGTCAGCATTTTCCTGGGGTGGACTTGACCTTTAATATTCAATTAGAATGTGATAAATAGTGCATTGACCATTAAATTTCAGTCGAATTTTCGAAAGTGCAAATAAAGGGGGGGGGGGGTTAATGTTATGTTATTTCATGCAATTCCTTATTCTCCCTATCTCCCCCTCTCTCTCTCTCTGGTGAGACAAAATACTCATGAATAAGCTCAGTAGCATGTTGTATACATGTACAAAGTTAATGGAATATGATGAGGTGGGCGGGGGGTCAAGACTCAACAGGAAGCCATGCCCCTGGCCCCCCCCCCTTTAGTTGTTATTTTAAGGAGGAACCAAAAAATAAAATGCTAAACAATGGTGACTTTTTTGGGGGGGAGGGGTGGGGGCTTGCCAGATAATTTTTGTGCGTGTGTGTGTGTACAGTACATGTACATGCTCCACTTTCTTCATTACTGGTCAATCTTGGTAGGGACATAAGCAGTATTTATCTCCTGGGGCCCGTTGCATAAAAGTTTTACTAGGCCTGACTTGAAACGGATATTTCAATATTCGGATACCCGACACTGAAAACCGGACGGCGGACTGGTATCCGAAATTTTATCCTGAAATATAAAAAATAATATCCATTTGCACTTATTTGAGTTATATTTAATATTATCAGTTATATTTGAGTTTTGAACCTATCCGATGATGGCGAGAGTCAGCGTGCGCTAATCAAAATATTTATGAAAACCACGAAATTACGAGAAGCTGAATATTTTGGGTTGAATCTGTTTTGCAATCGGATTTGACAAATGTGAGTTAGCGTGAGGCTACTCGGGCTACGGCTACAAATGTAGATCGTATGATTGTCATTGTGTAAGCTATTAGTAAATGACTATTATTTGAGTTACACAAGTCGGGCCTAGTCACGATCCCATTTAATGGTTGCGAAAGTATGTGTGTTTATTTTTTAGTTCCGATCGAATGAAATAAGATGCAATGAATTTGACCGAGGCGAGTGTAAGTGCGAGTCTACTATTACTAAAAGTCTAAAACCAGACAGGCCGGCTCCGTGTAAAAATGGCAGAGGTAAAAATGGCAGAGGTAAAAATGGCAGAGGCAAAAATGGCAGAGGCAAAAATGGCAGAGGCAAAAATGGCAGAGGTAAAAATGGCAGAGGTAAAAATGGCAGAGGTAAAAATCATCTCTATATGTCTCTATTTCATTAAAAGTACACAAATATGGTCATTAGATCAATGTAATTGCAGGTAACTTGTTTTTTTTTTCAATCATTTTGTTAAAAGAGGGTGCAATATACACATGTTTCAATGTTTTTTTTTTAATCTGCATGAGCAGTGCGCATTTTAGCTTGCATGCAGCTTGAGCGCCGCGATGAGCGAGTGCGCCAAGCATTTTATTATATTACACTTTTGGGGGAAAAAATAGTTTTTAAATTTTTTTTTATCGCAGAATACAGTTTTTCATTCCGAGAGGTTGGCATGTCTGCCCCTGGTATTAAATAGCTGTTGACCAAATAAAATTTTAGAAGTAGCATAAAATTTGTTATGTACTTGTGCATTTTTCCCCCAACAGCTTGGAAGTTTTGTAGACATTGCACAGTGTGCACATTTCATGCTTGAGTGAACTCGAAACCTAAATCTTGTTATATTCTTTGAACCTCTCAAATAAATTTTTTCTACTTTCAATCAAGTACAGTACTTGTGTTGGTTATTGTTGATCAGTTATGACAAGTTATATGTCATTTGAAAGCCTACATGTACATGTAAGACGTGCTCTATGAAGCTCAATACAAATCTCTAGTCATTTATGTCTCGCCTGCATAGCAGAGGGAGACTATAGGCGCCGCTTTTCCGGCGGCGGCGTCAACATCAAATCTTAAGTTAACCTAAGGTTAAGTTTTTGAAATGACATCATAACTTAGAAAGTATATGGACCTAGTTCATGAAACTTATACATAAGGTGAATCAAGTATTACTGAACATCCTGCCTGAGTTTCAGGTCACATGACTAAGGTCAAAGGTCATTTAGGGTCAATGAACTATTAAAGACCATGTTGGGAGAATTATTTTCAAAATCTTAACCAAAGGTTAAGTTTTTGAAATGACATCATAACTTAGAAAGTATATGGACCTAGTTCATGAAACTTGGGCATAAGGTTGATCAAGTATTAGTGAACATCCTGCTTGAGTTTCAGGTCACATGACCAAGGTCAAAGGTCATTTATGGTCAATGAACTTTGGTCAAGTTGTTGGTATTTGTTGGATTACTATCATAACTTTGAAAATTTATGGATCTAGTTCATGAAACTTGGACATTAGGTTAATCACGTACCAATGAATATCCTGTGCGAGTTTCAGGTCACATGACCATGGTCAATGGTCATTTAAGGTCAATGAACTTTGGCCGTGTTGGGGGTCTTTGTTAAATTACCATCCTAACTCTGGAGGTTTATGGATCTAGTTCATAAAACTTGGACATAAGAGTAATCGAGTATCACTGAACATCCCCTGTGAGTTTCAGGTCACAAAACCAAGGTCAAAGGTCAGTTAAGGTCAATAAACTTAGGCCATGTTGGGGTAATTGTTGAATTGCCATCATAACTTTGAAAGTTTATGGATAGAGTGAATGAAATGTGGACATGGGTGTAGTTGATAAGTCTTAAGTCACCGTTCAAATGTCATCTATGGTCAATGAACGTGTTATTATGTCATTATATGAATGGTGTTTTTGTGAATGATTATTTTATAGTAGTTTTCAAAGTTAGCACTGCTGCTATATTAAATCGCGTAATGCAGGCGAGACTGCCAGAGGCGTTCCACTTGTTAGTGACTTCTTGTTGCTTTTTGGGTGATGGGTCACGCATCATCTTACAGTGATAAATGCACATGTACTCTATGTATCTGTACATATGTATTTTTTTTCTTTGCAGGTGCATGAACTGACCAACAGATCTGAAGATGAAATCATGGTGGCACTCCATGACAGTAATTATGACACAGAACAGGCCATTATCCTTCTGCTGGAGAGGGAGGAAGGTAACCAGGTATGTTGGTTATTTCATTATTTTCCTATTTGTAATCTGCCATGTCAAAGGCTGTGAATGAGATTGTCAATATAATTGTTGTGCTGTTGTGTTTCAAGGCTTTTTTTATTTTAAGTCTTGCACTTCTTTTGAGACCAAACTTGCGATGCCCAGAATCTCAGTTCTGAAATTACACTTTATTATGTCCATGTATAAAGTGCATATCAGACCCCAAAATGATCAAAAACATGATTTCATTACCAACTTATTATTTATATTAGTTTTAGTATTTGAAATTCCTTCATTAATTTTGTAATGGTTGAAATGATATCACCGATGATTTCTATCACAAGAACTTTAAGGGAAAAAAATACATTTAAAAATCCTGAAAATAATGAGAAACAAGAAAAATCTTTTGATATTCTTTTTTTTATATACATGTTCAATATAAAGGATATGTGAGTGTCAGTGAAAAAAATACACGGTAGCGCTGAGCGATTTCGCTCTCGTAAGCTTTGAAATCGCACTTGCAAACCCAATAGAGAGAGCGATCGGGAAAAAAAATCGCTCCTGTGATCTTGTGTACAGTAACTAGCTTGGCCATACGTCCGCTGTCTTCCCTTTGTGAGTGGGTTATAACGTGCACGTAATGTACCATTCACAAAGCTCAGCGCAGTGAGCGCACTAGTACGGTACGTATGGTAGATGAAAAAATGGCAGCCGTGTGTTGCTGCCCTCTACGTTCAATGAGGTGTGCTTTTATCACTGATCTCGAGATCAGTGGCTTTATTAAGGCTTTCCGATTAGAATTTTCGATATCCTGGCGAATCAATGCGAGCGACAAGTTCCGAACGCACGCACGTAGATTACAAGGCAAAGCAGCGGCACAAATCGCGATATATAGCGACTGGTAAATACGTCTGTAAGGATGATGACGTCATCCAAGATGGCAACTTACGTTGACCAACGAAAGGATCGAAGATGACGATGTTTCGATATCATTTGAAAGGAATTAGCGGTAACTGCGGTCTAAGGTACGATACTTCTGAATTTTATACATTTTTTTCGTTAATATGGATGTAATTTCTTTTTCATAATGTGACATTTTATGTACAAAAAAAAAACGATCGGAAAATTGGGTTTCCGAATATTCGATCTAACGTTACTGCTAATACGTTGTCTGTATGTACGGGCCTCCAAGGTCTTCAGTCTATGCATGGTCTATGTATTGGTGAGTGAGCCAACGCAGTTCAGCGGAACAACCAAAATACAGAGACTGAAGCTTTTGGTCTACTGCCAGGCCTGTCGTGCGTATGCTGCTCGCTCCGGTCCCCATCAGAAAGGGGTAGTTGTGAGCTTTGGTGATCAGTTCATTTCAGGCTCTAGTCATGTGAAAAAGCATTCAGCTATGAGGCATACCACGTTCCTCATTTATTATGAGCATTAAGCATCTGTTCCTAAGGAAACTGCACACCAAATTATGCTTATTTACTAATCAAAATCCATGAGAAGTGTACTCTATTCTATTGGATACTGTACAAAACATATTGAATACCAGCCTTTCATGTATTATTTTACAGTTGTATGGTAACCTCTCTTTATCTCTTTCAAAGTTTCAGGATCACTCACACAGCCACATTAAAAATTTGATAATCAGATTTTTCTACAACAGCACTGAATAAAGACAAATGGCAATATATATCTAAGTAAATCATTTATTACTTTTATTATTAAAAAAAATAGTAGAGATGGCACATTAAATCAAATGGCATTATTGCAATCATTACTTTTGTTGGTAAAAGAAATAAAGAAATAGTACGGATGGCACATTAAAATACAACAAACAATACTTCAAATTTAACATGTCTAAAATGATAATAATCACAAATGATGTTTCCTTTTTTTTATTTAAAAAATGGCTCTAGCAAATTAAAACATGGCTCTTGGAAATTGAAAAATGGCTCCCATAAATTTGTGACCAGTGAGAAAAATGGCTCCTGTAAAAAAAATATTTTTTTCCCTGGTGAGTGTTTACCAAAAACTTAGCAGTTTAGGAGCTTATTTATACATTTACATTCAAATTTTAATTCCATGTATGAATTTTAATTGATTGATTAAAAATAAATAGACTAATTGTGGAAAATCAAAATGTAAAAATTTTGTAGATTACTATGATTTTTTACCTGTTTTATAACATCACTCTTTGTCTTCCTGTAGAAGGATGAATGGGAAACTATTAGCAGTAAGAAGAGCAAAGTTCGTGGAATGGCACCATCCGTGCGTAACACAGATTCATTCAACAATCATCAAGACAAAGATCACAAGAACGATGATGATCGCAGAGACAGGGGAGGGCGGGGCCGTAACCGTGACAACAGAGAAAACAGAGATGGTCATGATGGAAGAGGAGATAGAGGAGACAGAGATGGAAGCTACAGTAGGGGGAGAGGGAGAGGAGGAAGGGGTAATCTTCCACCCAGAATGACTAGAGGTAAAGTAATTCTCTCAGGAATATTTACTGAAGTAATTGTCAGTAAGTTTCACTGACAACTGTTAAGAAAGAACTGAAATCTGTGCACCAGATTGGTGATCAGGCTTGAAAATTTTATGCATCTTCACGGATTTCCACTTATGTTATTTTGGAAAAAAATCCACATGGTGAACAGGAAAAAGAAATTTAAAAATTGTCTGAATTTGTATCTTAAACGCTACCATAGATTTTGTACCGCGTGGCTTTGCGTGTGGATGTATTGAAAGCAATTTGCAAGGCGGAGCTTCCGGACTCGTGACCATGCTGGCGCTGGCTCCCTTGAGCTGGCTGGGCGAGCTTCCATGCGGCTAAGCACTTGTGTGTGCTCTTATTTGTTTGCGGTCGCGGGAAGAATTGTTTCTACCTTGTGGATTTTTTTTCAAGTAGAATTTTTGCAACCATCTGAGTTTTGTTGATTATCATTGTGTTATTTGCCAAGTTTAATGTGATCATGGTCATGGATATGGACATGCAAACAGCATAGAATTTTTCTCTTATTTGCAACTTCTAAGCTACAGCTTCACGAGTTTGCATCGTCTTCACAATGCGACAGGACGGCATTTTATTGGCAACAAACTTTTTGTATAAGATAGCACTGTGATTTGCAATATGTTTTTAACAAGAACTTATAATAAGTGGTCCTTTTTTCTACTTCATTGTACATGAGTAGAACCAATCTTTAATCTACAGGCACTAGAACTTCATTCATGATACTTCATGATGGCATTTTCTGGCATTGTAATCAGCAGTATAAAGACATTGCTGAAAGAGACGATCAAAGAGAAATGGAAACTAGCTAAAGACAAAGGAGGTGGAATTTTGCATTAAATATAGTATATATTATGGTGGGGAATCTTGTGAAGGAATGCACTAGATTGCTAAATTCTGATCCCCATATTGAAATAAAGTCTATACCGTGGTAGGGGGGTGTTCCTCTTCCCACACCCTCCCACCGCTTGGTCGCTCTGTCCTCTCATTCGGGCATTTGGCTCCCTCGCTGAAAGTCGATATTTTCGATTTTTTTTTGTGTGTGTGTGTGTGTGTGTTTTTTTTAACTCACTTTTCATGCCTTGTTGATGTGTCTCTGATAACATATAGATTTTGTGTTTAAAAGGACACCAAGCCACCTTTTATGCAGAAATTTAAAAAAAATGTGTTGTGGCAGAGTACCCTTATAAATGGAGGGAGGATTACCTATTTATGTAGGGCATTTTACAAAATGTATCTCCTTTATATTTTCTGATTTTTGTTTAATACAAGTGATCATATAACAATGGATTAGCTACAGGTGAACTGTGATAATCAATTATTTTAAATGTTTATTTCAATTCTTGCAGGGCGAGGAAGGGACAGAGATAACGACTATGATCGAGATCGCAATGATCGTAACGAGTCAGGTCGTGGGCGTGGCAGACGGAATGCTGGTATGTAGGAAAGCTGTAATAATTCAATTAATTTCAATTTAATTCAAATAAACATTTATTTTCTTCCGTTTCATTTCAAGTCACATATCATTTTTTTCTCTCAAAAGTTTTCTAGGACAATCATGATCTAGAGTAGTCTGAGGATTTTTTTTTTTTGAATTATTTTCTTTGAATTTCATATCATTCAGATTTAAAAGAAAAAGTACTTCTGGTTGATAACTTTAGTCAGAAATGGTTATCAGGCAATTAATCATTTGAAAAATCTATATTTGAAATATACAGTGAATGATAGCATTTCTGAGAAAAGGTGTTTACTTTTCCATTTGTTCAGAGGTGATTGTAAGCTTAGTTGATTTTCAAAAGCATTATGTGAATTACCCCTGAATACTTTGTAAATTGTTGTGTACTACAGAAATATGGTAATTGCAATTAAAAATATTTTTCAGTAAAGAAAATGAATTTGTGAATGTCATCTGAAAGTGATGCCTGTCTGCAATGCATTTATCATCAAATCACAAGAGATGTAATGTGAGATTGTGATGTGAGATATTCTTTAATCTTGACATCCAAATTTCTCATCTTATTTTTCCTTTCAGAAATGAATGGTCCATCGCGGCGATCAAATCGCGGAGGTGGTGGTGGTGGTGGTGGTGGTGGTCAAAGGTCATTCACAAATTCTAAATTTGGGTAAGTTCCCTCTCCCTATAGTAGATGTGTCATGTTGGAAACCCTGTATAGAGAGTCACAGGAATCACCATTCTTACCTTGTTCAATCAGAAATCTTGCCAAGAAGCCACCATTATCAGTTACTGAAAATGTGCAATTTTATTGGCTTGAAAAATAGGAGTTGTCAAGATTTTGCATTTTATTTATACATTTTACTAAATTCATTGATTTTCATAAAAGAAAAAAAAGATACAATGATTTGAGATTCATTCAAATGATTCGAGTGATTCCTGAATAGAAAAAAAATCAATGGCATTTGTAAAACTTAGACAAAATAACAAAAGATCTCAAAATCAACTGAATTAACAGGTTTGGTAAATGATCCAGATTTGAAAGACATTATAAATATGGATATTAGGAATATTCAGTTTTGACTCTCGTTGCATACTGTCAGCAATCATAAATTCTTAGGTCACCTCAATTTTATTTGCTATTTTAGTATTAAGTAATTCTACCATGGTGATTTGTCTTGTATACTTGAATCCATAGTAAGGTATTCTGTTGTTTTCTCCCCTATGTTATAGGAATTTCCAAGAAGAAGATGCTTTCAAGTCCACAGACAATGTTTGGAGAAATCCTCCGACAGAGTGTAAGTTGTCAATTATTGTTTGATGGAGGAAATCTTAATGAGGTTTGGTGTGAAGTGGTTCATGCCAATTGTGGATTGATTTGTTTGCTTGTTAATATGATATTTAGCCCTAAAAGGGGGCCTTTTAAATCCGCCGCGCGAAATTTTTCAACCGCGTCGCTCGCTGACTTTTTACTTTCAAATCTCTCACAACTTTTGAGCCCAAATTTGCGATGCCCGGGTACGCGGTTATGAAATTATGCAACATTATGTAAGTGCTTGTCAGACCCAAACTGCTCAAAAACCTGAATTCATGTACAAATCCAATGCAAATTGTTTATTTAGCCAAAATTCATAAATGTATCATTTCTACTTTTGCAGATTAAACTTAATTAATTTTTCTTGTAGAATCCAGTCTGCAACAATTTCCAGCAAAAAAAATATAAAATACATAAGAAAAAATTTGGGATATCAAATTTTACTTGAAGTACATTTGATCAGGATCCTACAAAGAGTGTAAATAAAAAATAAGCAGTTTTGGGGCCGTATGATATTTGATTAGAGCAAATGTTTTATTTCATGCATAAATTAGCATAATTAATTCCCTAAATAAATTTTTTTATTATTTGTAAAAGATTAACCATACAGCCTTTATTTTATTGCACACTACCACCGTGCAAATTTTTGCGGCGCCCGCGCGATCGAAGGCCGAGGTCCAAATAACCCGGCTCTTTTAGGTTTAAGGAAGAAGGATTAACACTGAAAGAAAAAAGAATGAAATGAACATTTATTTTCTTTACCGTCTTGACAGAATTTTTTTGTTCGATTACTGTCCTTTGATGTTGAGTGGTATGCTATGTCTCATTCCAGATTTCTTGATTCCTTGCATCTAGCTGTTTGGATTTGTAAAAAAAGATCCAACAGACTCTCTCTATACAAAAACCAAGTGTTAATGGCACCTACTAGAAATGTGTGCTTGATTTAACACAATTTGCTTTTGGTCCTCATAGGAGTTTAACTTACAAGATTGAGGAACCAACCCATGTGCATCAAGTGAAGTTATCAGTGATGTCATTTTGTATTGTAATTCATGTCAATGTCTTTATATTTCCTTATATATCCGTCTACAGCATGGGATAATGCAGTGAATTCCAACACACAACCAGCTACCAAGACAGGAGAGTGGGGTGCAGAGGAATGGGGAGCAGAGGATTGGACTGGGGATGTAAGTACTATCTCTTTATTGCCACTTGGTTCATCTGCCGATGTAAGCCTTGTCTAGTAAAGTTCATTTATGCTTCTTAGAATTGTTTGTGAGAGTGAGCTAAATGGAATAAATGCTATTCATACAAAGTCAATTCATATTCATTATATTTTGGATGTATATACGAATGCATTTGCAATAGTTGGGTTAGAAAGTACATTGCTTTTTCTTTACGTTTGTTTTGTGCAGCTGACTGAAAGTCAGGTATTTACAGCAACCAATCCGGTCCCACCCATGCCCCTGGATCCCATCTCCGCAAGCCCATCATCCCAGATGCAAGCACCAGTTGGTCAGCCGCCATCATCTGGTCTCTCTAATCAAGGCATGCCCCAGCAACACTCAATGGATGTCCAGTCCTCGTTAACCGGTCCCCCTGGGGGGATGTCGGCAGGTGGAGGCCTGTCGGCTGGCGGCAGCTTGTCGGCGGGTGGAAGCATGCCTGCGGCTGGAACTATGTCGGCTGGTGGGAGCATGCCGGCCAGTGGAAACAGGCAACCTGTTGGGGGAAGCATAGGACAATCGTCTGCTGGTAACATAGGGCAACCTCCTACTGGCAGCATAGGTCAGCCAAATTCTTCAAGCATGATGCAAGGAATGGTTGGACAACCCCAAGGTGGTATGCCAGGAGGTATGTCTACCGGTGGTATGCCTATTGGTAACATGTCTGCAGGTGGAATGTCCAGTGGTGGTATGTCAGCAGGAAACATTGGTCAACCCCCTGGTGGTGTGGCTGTAGGGGGTTCTGTGATTGGTCAAGGAGGAATGAATTCTAGTATGCAGGGTAATACCACCATGCCTGATATGACCAGAAGGTAAGATCCGATACCTTTAAGATTAACAAAGGTTGGTCTTTCCATGTTTTTTTTTTTGGCCATTTAGGACAGACTAACCGTTTTCTGAAACTTTCTGTAGGAACACAGATTTTGTTAGATATTTATGTTGATGTTTAGAAAGTTGAATATGATGCATTTTCTTTCAAATTTGAAATTGTTGGCTATATGCTATGGAATAAATGTAGGTGAATTATATTCTTTATATAAAAAAAACATTTTTATGATTATCCACATTGATGTCTGACACTTCAAATATATGTCTTTATGTTGATTGACACATCTTTTTTGAGTGGCTTTGGTCATTGTCACAACTCCAAGCATTGGTAGACTGGCACCTATTACTTCTGCCAATCTCTCTAAAGATAATACTGTTTCTACACAATGTGTTTATTGCAGCATTGACCTTGCAGCTCTGTTCGGCAAGTCTGTCCAAGCCCCTTCAACCTCACTAGGAGTAAGTGATCCAGCAGCTAGCGGGAGAGATAGTAGCAGTGTCTTCAGTCAGTTCCGGGATCCCAGCAAGACTCAGAATATGAATTCCATGGCAGAACAACAGAGCAAACAAGTGCAGGTCAGTATAAAAACATTTTCAGAGATTCCACCAGAGCCTATCAATCATGTTATTACTGTTTATTGTTATAATGCTTTATTGACTATGATGTGAAGCTTGTACATCTGATTGACTATATGTGGGACCTTCCTGAAATGTTGTTTCCTAGTTCATATGAAGAAAAATGTTCTCAAATAAAGAAGTGAAGTAAGAACGGAGAAAAATAAGTGTCATATGTACAAAAGATTGTTTTATCAGGTTCCCCGAAAGCAAAAGCCCCTCAATTTGTTAATGTATAGGAGCAGTTAGAAAAACACGCAAGTAATAAGATGAGTGGTTGCACGTGTAGTAGGATTATACATGTATATGCAGCCACCAATTACGGTTTAGTCCTGTGTTCTGTAACAGGTTATGCCTTTTAAACTACATAAATATCCACAATGTATTGTATTCCTCTGTGTCTTTTAGATGGGTATGGACCAATCACAAGCAGGACAGCTACCACCCTCATCAAGGGCTCCAACGCAATCCAAGCCGACCCGTAAAAAGCTTCCCCCTCCTTCCACCAAGATCCCTGCTTCAGCCGTAGAGATGCCCAACTCAGCCCGTGGTCTGGGTGCTCTAGATGTTCAGTTTGGAGCTATGGACATCACCATGGATCCAGCAGTGACTGATTTTGGGCTCTCCTCCAGCTCGATGCCTTCGTCGATGTCGTCCACGCTCTCAACGAGTGGTGGACTTTCTAATAGTGCTTTCAGGTAAGTCTTTGATTGTCTTCAACTTGTTATTAAATCTAAGTTACATGATAAGATTGACCAGTCAATTAAAGGATCAATTATGATCATTGGTAATTGAGCAGACTACATGTATCTATTCCTTTTTACTATGAAAAATAGAACAGGATGCCCTAATATGGTGCAGCCAAGATAATAATCTCTTTAGAGTTTTAATCCTCTCTATGTTACCTTTAATGACCTCTTTCACTGTAGTTCTATTGTGCAGTTACATGTATGTATTGACTCTGAAACCCGGGTTGGCCAGATCAACAAGATCGGAGTGTAAATATTTCATAATGTATTCTCCAGTTTAACATGTAATTATTTTATTCCTTAACTTGAATATCACAAAAAAATCTTAAGTAAATATTTGTTTGGTTCTCATCAAAATCTACAGTCTGTCTTTTAAAAGATCTTACTTTTATTCTGCTAACTTTGTTGTTATACAGTGTTAATAGTCCAGGGACCAGTGCAAACCATCTATCGTATAGTAAGAGTAATGAATCGCCGTACCCAGCATCAACGGGAATGAGTCCAGTTGGGATGAGTACAAATACATTGGTGAATGCACCACCTTCTAGTGTCCCTCAACAGTCATTGGATCCTTCACAACAGAGAGGACCACCCCATTATGGGCAGAATTCACAACAGAAACAGGTATTACAAATCTCTTTGGAAACTTTTGCATTTCTTGCAAAACATGTTTCTTTTACATATAGAATTATTAATATCAAATTGTTCAGATATAAATCCATCCTTATATACATAGAACTTGATACTTTGCCTTGAAATTCTGGAATCTAAGTTTTCTTTTCATTTAACGATATTAATGAGCAGGCATTGACAATTTAACATCATTTTCAAGGAGTTTCTTCCTATTGGATGCCCATTTACTTCACATTCAAGTGGCCCTTGTCACTTTCACATCTTGGTAGAGAGTCTATTGCAACCCCCAATGATTTTGTTTTTATGATTTCAGATGACACCAGACCCTATTCCTCTACCAAACCAAAACGATATGAAGACCAACGCATACCTCACATCACAGAAACCCTCCTCAGTACAATCAATTGATAGTAAGTACACTTTGCTTGTTAAGCCATTTTTACCGGTAATCAGTCATTTGACCCTGATCTTGTAATGCTTTTTTTTTTCAAAAGGGATGAATGATAATAATAACGGCATATTTACCCAGGGTAGCCACTTCAGTTCCGAAAACTGTTCTCCCAGCGGCCCTGCTATAATATTACCCGCTAAGCTAGGCTACCGATTCAGGTGCACACAGCATTTACCTCACCTGGTTTGAGTGCAGCACAGTCTGGATAAATTTCTTGCTGAAGGAAAACACACCACGGCTAGGATTTGAACCCACGACCCTCTGTTTGAAAGGCGAGATTCAGAACCACTAGACCACGACACGCCTAAATGAATGATTGCTTCTGACGTAGCAAGGGAGTGATCCACAATATGTCTTATTATTTGATGGTTATTTGTATACAATTATGATTATAAAACTTAATTTTTTATCAGTAACCAAGTGCAAACTTTTCTCATACACCTACACTTACTAGCTATAAATTCAAACAAGAAATAAATAAAATGTAAAGATGCTAATCCATAGGATTTTGTATCAGGAAAACTAAGCTCTAGTGAGAAATGAACATCAGAAAAAACAGACATTAAAATGTTTTGCTTGTTTTTTTTTGCAGATAAAGACAAGACAACATCCCAGTTATCACAGCTTGCCAGTCTCTCATCATCATCAGGCTTTGGGCTCTCAACGAGTCAGTCTATCGGTGTCAACAGACAGGTATGTACCAATTCTGTTTAGTTTATCGTTTTAAATACTGCTATATTTAAGAGTAAGTGATTCAAACTGCATTTTATTGGGAGGGGGCCTGCAGTTACCATTTTCCATTTTTCTATTAATATTTTTTTTAGAAGTTTGAGAGAAAAATGTCCATCCTAGCCATGGCGTGTTTTCCTTCAGCAAGAAATTTATCCACACTGTGCTGCACTCGACCCAGGTGAGGTAAATGGGTACCGGCAGGAAGTAATTCCTCAAAAAGCTGTGCGCACCAGAATCGGTAGACTGGCTTAGCCGGGGTAATATAGGAGCGCCTTGAGCACCTAGCAAGGTGGATACGTGCACTATACAAATCCTTTTTATATTTTTATTATTTAATTATTTATTTTAATTGTTGGAATACTTATCCATTGTGTTGTAACTAATTGTTAGATCAAATGTAGAGGTTTGATTGCCATGTGTTCCATTATTAGAAGGTAGTCGCATTCCATCTATTGATAGAAGTACATTTATGAAAGTTTCTGACAAATAGTAGCCTATGTGCACTCACTTAATAGCAGTTATGGAAATACAACACGTTTGCCTATACCCATATTCTGAGTTTGTTTGTTCTGCTGTTTCTTAGGTACCAAATTCATATGGTTCACCGGGAATATCGGGATCATCAAGTATGCCAACCACATCCAGCTCCCAATACCAAACATCAGAACTCTCCAGCGGTGGAACCAGTGCATTCTCAACCCCCATGGGGTCATCAGGCCTTTCAGGAGGACTATCCTCTGGACCTAGTACAATTGGTTACTCCTCGCCGTCTCAGACAGCAGGCAGTCTGAGCAGCGGAGGGGTCTTATCGTCGTCTGTGGTCAGCGGTGGCAGTAGCAGCGGAGGAACGGTAGGAGTGTCAGTAGGGAGTAGTCTGTCAAGTTCTGGTCATTTGTCAAGCGGGATGAGTGCAAGCAGCAGTGTGTCGCAGGCGACTACCACGTTGTCCAGTACCAAGCTGGCAGGTTTAGATACCAGACAAGGACAGGTGAGTTACCATCATTTCTCAAACTCAAATTATTGTTAATAGTAGCAATCAATTTTTTATCTGAGATCAGATGCAGTGAAAATGATTCCCTTTTAATAGCTCCATACACACTGGAGATAAAAGAGCACATTTCACAAGTTTCCAAATCATTTCTAATTGAATCTTAACTTGATGCTAATTCTGTATTCTTAGAATGTGAAACCAATTTTAACTATCTTGTCAAACAATTGTGTCAATTCCTACCATCTAGAATAGAAAGCTGTTTACTGTTTGAGCAATTTTCATCCATTGCTTATTTAATATGCTGCATTTTTTTGGCATGAAATTAAGACCTCAAAGGAATGTATTGTCAGATTTATCTCATTTCATCCAATATATCCACATTGCAGTGCTTTTTATAATGTTAATGATAGTGATAATTGGCATATATATAGCACTACTGATCTAGAAATACTTCCACTTTTCTGAGGTGCACTGAATATTACAAAAGTCTGGACGATTGTCGGAGTGCCAATACAAGAGTATTTGAGTTTTGGCAATTCTGTTGAATATTGTATGTTTCAGTATATTCGGGGTTCAGGAAGAATATTTGAAATATTTTTGAAATTCTTACAAATTGTTTATTTATGTTATAATTTTTTCATTTTTGTTTACTTTAGTCATTAGGGTCCAGTAATCTTGTATCAGCGACGCTCAACAGTGTATCTTCAACGTCATCATCGGTGCTGACATCGTCATCGTTAGGGTACACAACGACCACGGCGGGACTAGCGGGATCAAAATCAGTTTCACAGGGATCAGGTGAGTATAATAAAGGACAGGTCTTATATTTACCAAATAGCACATGATGTTAAACCATTATTTAATTATGTAGTTTAACTATTGGTAACTATAATTATTGATGCTGTCTTGTTGATTTTGGTCTTACATGAAAGCTGTAATGGTCAAAGAAAACATTGAAACTCTCATTCCTAGGAAATTTTAATTGTTCGGGTTTTTAAAAAAAATGCTGATGAAATAAAAATCTACTATTATGGATTTCACAAACTTAATATATTTGAAGCAGACCACTGATTGAAGTCATGGTTTAACTTAGTACACCTTTGTGAATATAAGCCTGAGTATTTTGTTGATGATCATGTTACACAATGATTTTTTTAAATATGTAAATACCACTTTCACTCTATCCAAAATAATACGTTTAAAAAAAAACCATTGAGATGACATGCTTTCATGTGAAGGTATACTATAGAGAAGTATATACTTTGAATGAGAAGACCAACATGATGTAACAAACTGATTTTCAACTTTCGTTCTACTGAAAACTGATGATTCAGGTGGAAACACTGATTGGTCTTTATACTGAAAAACATGTCTTCTAACTATCCCATACGGTATAAACAGTTTATTCTTTCCAAAGATGGATTCGGGCGATTTTATGAAGTACTTACATCTACCTCCCTACATATAGCGCCTGCCTGAGACACTTTGTATCTGTTTTTTAGTTCAGATGAAAGGTTATAATGTTCTCAAATTATGATGGCTTTAGCAGTTCATGAAGTAAAGTAAAATGCATTAAAATGGGGGGCGGACATTTAAAAAAGGAATTATTTAATGTAATTGCCCACCTTCTTCTTCGGTTGATCCAATTCATATTTTTGAATTCAGTAAATATTTTTATTGGCTGAACCAAATCACTCCCTTTCTTTGTTTTTTCAACAAATTAATGATTTTTGTTTGTTTTGTTCTTAGCCAAACTGCCACCCAACTTGCCACCAGGGATGCCCTTTATGTACCATCCAAACCTCATTGGTGCAGGATTTCCACTTGTCAATCCAATTGTAAGTTTCACCTCTCTTTTTGAAATTGTTCCAGAATAGATAGCAATGTCTGAAAAAAAATCCTTACAGATAAATTCCAGTTAAGTTAGTAACAAATCGCACAATGAATTCAAAGAGGATCAAAGTAAATTTTATGTTTTAAAGCCTATGTGAGAATTCACTTAATATAAGAACTTATTTGTTTCTATCAAGGAGAAGAAAGTACCAAATCCCAAAACATGCTTACTACCTGTCTCTGCTTAAAAGACATGTACGTTTAAGTTGTATAATTTTTTTTACCCTTTCAAATGATACCAAATGTCCTACTTAACAATATTATTCAATAGAATGTCCCGGACATTCCCTTCTTTCATTTTATTGTTATTATTGTGTGGTAAACGCAGAATGAAACCTTTACAAAATCTGCACACTTCTGACAAATTTTCATATTTCTTTTCCCATACAGCCAGCACATCAACCTTACATGTATGAAGATTTCCAAATGCAAATAGGAAGATTACCTATGGTGAGTAATCAGAATGTTATCCATTACTTTAGATCTTTTTATTTACTTAATTTTCTTGGCTGAAATGATGTTTGATGACTAATACTTTCGTTCTTCAGAATATATTCTGGTGATATCTTTGTAAGTCTCTGATCAGCCCCTCATACACTCAGACATTACACCATCCTCTCTGAATTGTAATGTAGTGATATGAAATTGTAACTTCATGAATTCATAATTGCAATATTGGTAATTGATTTTCATATTCATTCGATTTTTCTGTTGTAATGTGTAGCTAAACTCTTCTGCTCTCTGCATTCCCCCACATCCCCCTCTCAGAATTGTGCAAGCAAAATTATTTGAATAAGGTTGTTTAGGTTTATAAATCATTTGAAAACTTGGATGTTCAAGTTGATCTGTCTCATTCTTTCAGCCATTCCAGCAGCTGGCTACGACAACATTGAACACAGGTCGAGATACAAACTCATTAGGGAACACACCGTATTCTGTCACAGAGGCAAGTAAGTTTCCAAGAAATGATGCTGCTTCACCGGTTGCTACATCCCTCTCAACGCAACAACATCAACCAACAGCAGGTTCAGCGTTAGGTAAATATAGATATCATCTCGTAGTGACTTGTATCCACAGCTTGTATCAAGATAAAAACTCTCCTAACTCAAAATTGAGCATTTCCTGATATTTCTAATAGTTTTAATTGATTCATCAAATAAATAGAAACATTTGGATAGTTAAATTTATCGAGTTTTGAACAGGACCGAAACAAAAAAGAGTAAAAATGGTTATGCATAGGCCAGGGCTCACAAAAGTTTATTTCTTTTGGCCAAAGGATACAAATCCTCGGAGAAAAACTTTGAGCATATATATTGCACAATCCGACAATCCTAAGTTATTCCAAAATCAGTGTCTTAACTAAGTTATTCTTATATTTTATTTCTTTTGATATGATTAGCTGCAGGACAAGGGGCACATCATCAGACACAAACGCAACAGCAGGCGCCTTTCTTAAACACGACACTACCCCCTGGTTATCCAGGCTACAGCACTCTACCTTACTACGCAGCGGGACCAGCAGGACTTATGCCACCTGGTCTTCAGTATCCTGCAGTCTTCCCTGCTGTCAGTAGTGTAAATTAGCTTCTTCATAGCCCATATTTATTTGTATTTAATGTATATTTGATTATGATAGGGGCCAAATTGAACAATGATGCAGGATACCCAGTCTTGCATCTGTCACACTATATTAATTATTTACAACTCAAGAGCATCTAGTACAAGTAAACTCATCATCATGATATACAATGGTTATGATAGATACATGTACATGTATAAGGAAATCTTTATAGTATAGGTAGGTGTGTGTGTAAGAATGTTTGATATCTGCATTCGATATGGATGAATTGGTATTGATAGTTTTTCCAGGAATGGTTATGTTCAAATCCTTCCGGTACAGCTCAGTAAGCAAAGCTGTTTAACCCTAAAAGAGCAATGTTATTTGGACCCATCCCCCCCCCCCCCAGATCTTGGCCTTCGATCGTGTGAGTGCCGCAAAAAATTGCATGGTGGTAGTGTACGATAAAATCTACAAGGCTGTATGGTTAATTTTTTGAAATAATAAGATTTTTTATTTAATGAATTAATTATGCAAATTTATGCATGAAATAAAACATTTGCTCTAATCAACTATCATATGGCCCCAAAACTGCTGCTAATTTTTTATTCACAGACTCTTTGTAGGATCACGATCAAATGTATTGTTTAAAAAATTTGGTATCTCAATTTTTTCTCATGTATTTTTTTTTTCCTTATGTATTTCTTTGTTTTTTCAACTTTTTTGTTTTTTATTGTTTCTTACGATGGAAATTGTTGCAGACTTAAGTCTTATCATAAGACAAAGTTAATAAAGTTTAATCAGTAAAAGTAGAAATAATACATTTATGAATTTTGGCTAAATACACAATTTGCATTGGATTTGTACATGAATTAACGTTTTTGAGCAGTTTTGGTTCTGACATGCACTTACATAATGTTGCGTAATTTTGTAACCGCGTACCCAGCCATCGCAAATGTGGTCTAAAAAGTTGCGCCGAGAATTGTAAGGAAAAGGTTAGTGAGCTGCGCACTTCAAAAACTTCGTGCTGCAGATTTATCGTGAAAAATGTAGGGGGGCGGATTCCGCTCCCGGCCCGTTAGGGTTAAGGAGGAAGAAAAAAGTTGAAAGTGAGAAAGATGTCATGTAGATTTTAAGTCTTTGTCTCATCATTCACCAATCTGGAGACACTTATAAGTCTTTGTGAAGTGAGTTTGACTGCATCATTGTTCATAATTCTGCTTGTATACACGCAGGTGCAACCAACGAACCGAGCTCAAACAGGAACGACACCACATTCTGCCTTCCAGCAGAGCGGTTACACACAACCAGCATCACATAATGCTTACGGTACAGGTAAGGTTAGCTCCATGCAGCATTGGTTGTATGGCGAAAGGAAACAAGAATGACATTAGTTACACTGTCAGTACAGTGGCATCCACAGTTACATATTTGTCAGGATTAATCTTGTTGATGTCGGTCAGGACAAGGAATGTTGTTGATTTCATTACATTTTACATCACTTGTGATATTCTACCCCATTGATGTTTCATAAAGATGTTTGTAAGTTATGTACAACGTATACACACCACTGGTTCTTGTGCTGAATGAGATACACCCCCCCCCCCCCCCCCTGTTTAAAGACAATAATATTGACTTGTCAAATGTTGACAAATTTGAACTTTACATCCAGATGCCTGTTAGCAACAAACAATTATTTTACAAACGACAGATTATCATGTATAGCTGATAGGAATCAAAGTGATTGAGAAATAGCGTCAGCACTCAAGAACAAGTCACCAGACATGTGTAAATTTGTGTGTAACTTAGGATGGGCTTTATGTTACCACCCAGTTGTTGTTGTTGTACTAACTATTATCCAATAATGATTCATTTATTGGATCTCTCATTGATTCTCATTCTTTAATTGGCTGAAATGATGATGACTTATAATACTTTCGTTCTTCAGAACTCATTGTGGTGACATGTTTAGGTCTCTGATCAGCCAACATATTTGACTATGAGGGTTGAACATGTTACTTTAGTGTATTGAATTGTTATCATAATTATGGTTCCTATTCATTTATTCTGGGATACTTTTGTGCTATATGACATTAAGGAAAAGGATGAGATGTTTTGCCCCACTTGTTTCTATCAAAAAAACATTTTTTGTCATTTACAAACCTGGTTATAGTATCAGTCCACATCTCTATCAGACTCTAAGAGAAAGGTTTCAAGAGGGATTTACTTAGTCTAAACATGATGTTCACACATGAGGAGCAAATATGGCAACTCTCTTTGGGAGCTGCTAGGTTATATGTTTTGTTTTACTATTGGTCTTGTTAAGTCAGGTCAACCATTATACTAACATTCTATCATCCCTAACTATTTTTTTTTTAGTTTGGGTAAATAAAAATAAATCAAAATGTACTTAAAAAGGGTATCCATCACATTTGACTACCCAATGTAACAACACTGATTCAAACATGCTTTAATTTATTTAAACCAAAATACATCATTAGTGGAAGTTATTGTTTACATTGTCAGTCCCAATCATATGCATTGGTGTTGCTATGATACTGAATGTCACCATCATCTCTAACTCCTGTGTATGATTATGGTGTGGTTACTCCTACCAGGTTATGATGAACTAACCCAAACACCTGACTTCAATAAGGGAGGGTACAACAGTGTTTCACAGTCTAAAGGCTCAGGGGTTACAGGTAACATTCATTACATGATCATCATCCCCATTCATACCAAGCAGTTTTTTTTTTACTGTTGAACATTCATAACCATCTTTACGTAATGGCCAGTGAACAGGGAAAATTATGTCTTTTTCCTTCAAATTTAAGAATTGATTTGAGAACGCTTCTCCATTATCTTCAATAGCTCTCTATTTCTAACAAGAAGCTTAACATTATCACCAGGTTTCAGTTACACAAAGTTCTGTAATTTCATGATTTTATTCATTATCATGTGCGATCAGTCGAAAGAGAATTCAGTCGGAATAGATGAAGTCTTCTTGGACGCGGTATGCAAGAGTACCATTTAAACAATTATTTACTCTCTGGAAGTACAGTTCATATTCTTCCCACCAAATGTATCAGAGTACATTGGTCCACAGATAGAAAACAAATACAAAATTTTGGAGGGGAAAATCGAAAAATGTTTCTTTGCTGATGGTTATGAAGTGGTTACATGTGAATTAATTGCATAGTATGAATGGGTCCTCATATTGGTGTATTGTGGGTTTTTTTTTTTTTTTTTACAATGCACTTTGATGTTCTGTATCATATCCAGCATTAAGGGCTTGAATGATAACGTATTGAATATCATGTAACACCTGTTTTTACAAGAAAATTTGTGCAACAGCCAGTCTCAGTATTAAAACTTATGAGAGACAAAAATCTGGTGCCAGGTTCTTTTTTTCTCTTTTTTTTTATAGAGGTACATGCACAATTCTTTATATGCATGAATAAGTCAGCTGCTATATACACACTTAGCACTGCTTCAGAGATCACTTTTACTAGAATTTGTATTTGATCATTGATTGTGCAACTTGTCATTGCAAGCAAGCTTCATGAAACGCCCTTGTAAGAGAAAGAATGCTGTAATCTGTTAAAACGTCTTATAGGTCGGCAGTTGCAGAACTTTATGAAGGGAGTAGTTGTGTATGATAGTTAATGAGTTGATGTGATAATTTGTTAGCTGAATGGTAGGTGATTTATGGTAGCTTGCAGTATAGAGAGCATGATATGCATGAAATTTGCATCACAAATTGTTTGCATTTTATAAATTCTAACTAATTACCATAACCACAACATGGCAATACAGCTGTTTATTCTTAAACCAAGATGGTATAGCATATGCTAACAAAATTAAAGATGAATTTGATTAGAACTGGTTACATTCAAATGAATATTTTATGATATTATTCACCAAGACTGCCTGAATTTTGCTTTAATTAGACAAACATTTCTGTCTACAGAGCCAACAGGACATTCTGAAATTACCATTAAAGGGATGGTCTGGGCTGAAAGTATTTATAGCTTAATAAATAGAGTAGAATTCACTGAGCAAAATGCCGAAAATTTCATCAAAATCAGATAACAAATAAAGTTATTGAATTTTAAAGTTTAGCAATATTTTGTGAAAACAGTCATGAATATTCATGAGGTGGGCTGATGATGTCACATCACCACTTGTTCTTTTGTATTTTATTATATGAAATTAGGTTTATTCAAATTTTTTCCTCCAAGAACTAAAAAAATTGGATTGACATCTGATTTATTGCATTAGATATTTATTGCTGCAACTTATTTCATTATTATTCACACAATAATGAAAAAATTTTGATTTTATGTAATAACATAAAAAACAGAAAGTGGGGATGTGACATCATCAGCCCACCTAATGAATATTCATGACTGTTTTCACAACTTTAAACTAACTTTAAACTTCAATAACTTTATTATTTGTTATCCAATTTTGATGAAATTTTCGGCATTTTGCTCAGTGAATTCTACTCTATGTATTGAGATATAAATATTTTCAGCCCGGACCATCCCTTTAAGAGAAATTCACATAGCAAGAAGTATTATTGACAGACATATGGCAGATATTAGTAATTGCAACTATTTTGTAATGCTTAAAGATTGCTTCAAGTTGATACTAGTTACTGCATTTACAATCATGCTTTACAATAGTACTAGATATTTTTGTCACTCACATTAGAGTTTACCCCTTATGATTATAACCATGTGTGTCAACTAAATCTGTCTTTTGATCTTTTTTACCCACATTCTCACAATATCTTTCACTTCTATTTATCACCCCCTTTTCCCTTTTTTCTCCTGGTTTCCTTTTTTTTTTTTTTTTTGATTGATTTTTTTCATCTGTTTTCCCCTACACCTCCATTTAATTATGATTAATAATTACACCACACTGTAAATTTCCTAACACCACTTTTTATATTCACATTCTAATTTTCATCCATCTCCCATTCCCCCCCCTTTATTTCCTGGTTATAAATAACTGAAATACATTTAATTTGTCCTTCATCTCCTCATTCATTTTTTTTCTTTCTTTCTATCTCTCTCCCTTTGTCTTGTTATGACTTGCTGTGACCCCAACTCCTCTTTCTCTCTCTCACCCTTTACTTTCTTCTCACCTATTACCTGGTAATGCCTTGCTGCATCTGGTTTGCATCTATCTCTCATCTGGTGTGATGTGTACAAACTAACAGGCAGAGTTACAGGTATAATCATATTCTTAGCTTATATTGTAGTTTTCATACAGCCATAAGTAGTGTATTTTTTTTAGGGGCTACTTTTTTTTTTACATTGGGGCTACCACTGAATATCTTGGGGCTATTTTCTAATTCATGGGGCTACTTTTTTTATCGCGTATCAGCAATTACCTTTTGACATTCCGAAACTCAATGTGATGCCTAAAAGCTCAGAACATTTTTCAACTGCAATTACTGTGTAGGCTACAGGCCTTACATTACAATAAACAACAGTGATCCCACCAGAGCAGTGGCGTAATAATATAAGATTTCGTACCAGAAAAAAAATTGACAAGCCCCCCAAAAAAAAAACAGTATCTCGTTTTGGAGAGGCTTCTGGCGCTGGCTCTGGCCGTTTGGCAGAGCCAGGTTGAACTCGAATTAGAAACTTATCCATCTCGCACTCCGACTCGACGATTTCGATAATCAGCGCTGTCACAATCACCAGCTGATCGCATACAATTCTGTGCATGCCTAGTGCACATAATATACCGTACGATGCACGTGGTCTCGTTACCAGCTGTGCAGTCTAATCGTGCACGCGTACATGTACATAAGCCATGCGGCAAGTGCGTCAACAATTCTAAAAACCCCGTGCTAAAGACTATGCGTACTCCGCATCCCATATTGCATTGCGCGTTTATTTACAATCGCGAAGCTTCCGGTGTTACGGAAGGTTCGGATATTGCATCGACCGTTACTTAACCCTAAAATGGCCGGGGGGGGGGGGTTGAATCAACCCCCCCCCTCAACATTTTCTGCGAGCATTCCGCCGGGCGAAATTTTTTGACCGCGCCACTCGCAGAGTTTATACTTTTAAGTCTCGCGCATCTTTTGAGACCAAATTTACGACACCCGAGTACGCGGTTCCGAAATTACGCAACATTTCGTAAGTGCATGTCAGACCAAAAATTGTTCCAAAACGTGATTTTGTGTACAAAGTCAATGCAAATTGAGTTTTCTCATCTTATTCATAAAGATATGATTATTTTTACTTTAAACAGCTGAAATCAATTGATTTTAGCATAATTATGCTTCAAAAAGGTTGTGCAATAAATCTGGTGAAAAAAACAAAGAAAAACAAAAGGTTGAAAAACAAAGAAATACATAAGAAATTCATAAAACAATAAAATACATAAGAAATTGATTTCCAAACCGAAGTTTTTTTCAATTCCGATTGTTAAGAATGCTACAAAGAATATTTTTACCAGAAATTAGCATTCTAGGAGCTTTATTTAGTGAATTAGAGCAAAAGTATGATTTATGCATAAATTAGCATAATTAATTCATAAAAAATAAAATCTCATTATTTTGGCAAATTTTACCATACAGCCTTGTAGATTACATCACACACTACCAGTGTGCAAATTTTTGCGGCGCTCGCGTGATCGGCGGCCGAGATATCAGGGGGGGGTTGAATCAACCCCCCCCCCAGCCACAGAACAGCCAAAAAAGCCCGGCCTAGTTAGGGTTAAAGCTGGCAAGGGGGCGATATAAAAGATGCGCTTGCTCCGCCGCCGGAAAACGTAATTATGTGAAGTATTTTTTTACATTGTCGATGGTATTTTATTGGGGCGATTCTGAAATAGATAGTCGCCCCAAAGCATTGGGTTTTGAAAAATTTTAGGGGCGATTTGGGCTGTCATGGGGGCAAAATCGCCCGTCGCCCCCGTGTAGGATCTACAAAATGGCCAATGAGTGCAAATTTGATTTGTATTCCTTTTTTTTGTATGAAGTGTCATGTATGGCACTGTTCCATTTGACACACATAAGTGTGCTTTTGATGGAACAGTCCTCTCCAAAAACGATGAAAAGCAAACTCCAAGTAGATTGCCCATTAAGACAAACACATTTAATTTTATTATTAAGGACTCAAGATGATTAATTGCATACAAATTTTGATTTGTAATCAATTTGAATCCTTTCCTGCATGTAGTAGTTGATTTTGTGACTTAATGGCCTTGTGTAGTGGAGGTCATAATAGAATTAGCACTATTGAATATTGCATTCAACCTTGAATTAGTTTATCTAACATAGATTTCACATACTAGAAGTGCATGCCAACAATATCAAATGTGATGGTGTGCAGTCTCTTTCATTATTTGAATGTATTGATAAAAGGTTTTAGTTTCATAATTCATAATAATTTATTATCTGAATATTTAGATTTTAAAATTTGCTAACATGTGTTAATGAAATTCAGATTTGAAAATTTCAAGTTAGTAGTAAAACATTTTTCACATATTTTTATACTCTTGATTTTGTTTTAATTACTTTCAAACTACAGATTTAAGAATATTTTAAGCATAGAGAAAGGCAGTCTTTTTTATTATGAAATTGTGTACTAAATTGGTGAAATCAATTTGCTGCTATGTATGAATAAAATGTAGAGGAATATAAATAAAGGGGATAATGCCCTCTTCCCCCCAACATAGGCATCAAGCAACTATGGTTAGGTAAGATTATGTGTAATTGCAATATGTTGTAATATGAAATAGTAATAGAAAATGCTGTTAAATCTTTAATTCCCTTTTGATTGTGACAGCTTCAGTGAGCTCAGCATCGACAGGCCCAGCTGACCTAGCCGGTTCATCGTATTCCAGTAAGTCGCACACCCAACCGTTTGACAACAAGGGAGGCTTTCATACAGGAACCCCACCCCCGTTCAACTACCCCCTGACAGCAGTAACACAAGCAGGTGCATTGAACCCAGCAGCCGGTGCAGCTCAACAGGCCCATTACCCCCCATTCGTACCCATCCTACCGCACCACTCCGCAGCCATGTTGGCTCATCAGCTACCGGGTGACACCCAGGGTGCAGGATCAACTGGACGATCGCAGGGTGGGGCTTCACAGAGCTCCAAGACCAGTAAACCATCTTATGGTACCAACTACTGGCCCAACTAAGATCCCAACTGACCACTTTCACCACCAACCTGCATCTGATTTATTTTAAAAAGGGAAGATGACACAGTAACACTGTTCTTTTATCATTCATAATCACTCATATTGATTTGTATGGTGTTCCTTATCATCAATCTTCAATTTTGGGTTTGCTTTCACAAATTGCTATTGATTCATCTATTTCGGACATACCTTCATATTTTGTGTAAAATACAGTGTGTGCAGGTGCAGTGGTGCATAGCTATCCTCGTTGATCTCTTGTTATGAAATTCAAACCTTAATTTAGAATGTGCTCTACATTTAATGCAATTAATTTTAGTTCAAAATCCATGTTTATACTATGTTATAACTTAAAAAAACTTGTAGTGTGTGTCTTTATGGAGCTTTGTGTCATGAAATAGATTGGAAATCTGATGTAGAGTATGTATTAGCTTTCTCTATTCATCCTTGTAATATCTACATGTACCAAAGAATTAGTCACTAACTTTCTGCAATATTTCCATTAACATAGAACATGTCACACGTTTTTATAAGGAATTGTATGTTCCAGCTTATCACAGGTGGAGAATTGTTGATCATTCTTGCTTGTGTTAGTCTGTGATGGTTACTAATTTCATTATTTTGCATGAAATGCAATGCTAGCTAGCCACACAAAACTGTTATTATTGATGACCTTCATACACCTTAATTATGGTGACAAAACTATTGAAGAAAAATGTGCTGCATTAGAATAGAGTTAAAACAAAGTATAATTTAAATATGAATTGAACCAAATTTTTGCTGCTTTGTCCATCAATATTCCTGAAAACCCATATAAAACCTCAAACTAGAGAGATCATTATATCCTTTGAGAATCTAATTCAGTATGCAACAATACAAGAAAGAAAAAAAAAGATTCTAAGTCAGTTATTTTTAATTTCTGTTTTAGTCCAATTTTCAATTTATGCTCTTAAACCATTGAGATAGGCAGATTTGAAAACCATCAGTAATTTTTTTTCTTTTGCATGATGAAATGACTTCTTTGTAGCATGTTCTTGGAAACAGGTATGACTCTTTCATTCCTATTCAATCTATTGCTATGTGATTATAACCTCAGTTTGTCATGTGTGAATGCATAAATCTCTGCCTAACATACAATGATTCATATTGATTCATTAACACACTATGTATGTTAAAACAGATAGCTCCTTTGCTCTTTGTTTTCCCATGGTGATACTTTAGCAGATGTCATACTTCCTGTATACAATGGATTTTGCATTAAGGTAAATAATATATGAAACAGTTTTTTTTTAAGATTTAGACCCTATTCACATGTACATATTAATGGTTTTTAAAAAGCCAACAATAAACGGTATTGTTTAGATTGATGCATTTTCTGATTTCTCCAAGATATCATGATTCTGTTTGTTAATAAACTGATATTTGGTATTTGTTTGAATTCCATCATCCTTTTACAGAAAACGGCCTGCTCTATTGATGACTTGTGCTACATAGAGGTTTTCTTCCATTATTCACATTGTGCTATTTTGATATCAGTTTGTTTATGGTTCCTAATTGAGACATGGGGGTGATGTTTCACAAATATTTTAGTATGACTAATAGTCGTGCTTAGGTGCCAGTGCGTAAATGTACATGTTATCAACTGGGAATTTAAGTGTGATTTTTAGTTAGACTTAAATCTTTGGGAAACAGCCCACTGGTGTCTGTCTGAAAGGTCAATTACTTTAGAAGCAAGCATGTGTCACATGGTTGCCAAATTATTTATTAGTTCAAATCCCAGCACAAGAGAAACATTTTTTGTTTAATTTGAAGATAGAGACCAAAGCCAATACTGTGAGAAAAAACTGTGTCTTGATTAAGTAGATCATCACAAAAGCTAGAATTGGTCGCAATCTATGAATCTGGGCTCAAAATGCAAGATTAGGGTTTTGAGTTGATTCTTACACATATTTATTCATCCAACTTTTTTTTGTAGGGCCAATAGTATAGATGATTTCTGTGCTGTAAATTCTTTTTTTTCATACAAATATTTATAGATTAATCCTCATTTAGAGGCCTTAAGACAATTTATCACATTTTCTGTTTGATCAAAATAAAACCATGAAATGGGGAAAGTTTATTGAAGATTTTTGTATTACCCACAGGAGGAATTTCTCACATTCTGGTCAAGTTCCTGTGCATTTTCTTCTTGGGAGATACAATAGAGTGATTCATCGTTGTGATTGATATTCTGTCTCGTCGCTGCTTTATTTTACCATTTATTGCTTCCATATTATTATTGTGTGGACATTGTCATTTGGTGCAAAGCATTTGTAGTATGGGTTTGGGTGGGGGGGGGGGGGGTAAATAAAAAGAAAGCCGCCTTTAAAAACCAATTTAAAAAGGAGGTTGGCCAAGCATTGAATGAGTATGGGTACATATAGTAGGACATCAAATATTCTATTGAGATGCAGACTGCATATTTAACATGGTCTGTGTTTGGTGTCTTAGAGCATTATTTATAAACTGATCTGTGTAAGTATTGTATCAGGAGGCTTTATTTTTACCCATGTAAGCATATTAGGGATATTTGTACATGTTATCAGAGGCCTGTAGAAACGAGTATCTTCATTTTCCCCCCTCTGGTGTAATTTGTGAAGTGGGTTTGATTGTGTATAGCATCTAGAATTATAAAGTCTATGTTGTGTATGAGAAAGGGGATGATCTCCACAAAGCTTGCCTTTTTGGACATAGCTGAGTAGATATTTCCCTTTTTTATTATTACTATTATTTTTTATTATGAAGAAACATTTCTACTCTCCGGTTGGCAAGTTGTACATTGAAACTTTGACAGAGTGTAATATTATACTTGATTGATGGTAAATACCTAGTGGTTATAGTGTGTAGCAATGTAAACACAGAAGATGTTTCTATTTTGCGTTCAGGTGTTTTTTCTGATATGTAATAATGCCCTGTAAATGAGATTTAAAAAGTCTTGGCTGTAAAGAAAACAAAAAGAAGTTAATTACATTGAGTCCTGTTGTTCTTTCACAAGTATATTTTGTTTGTCAAATAAGTAGGGGTTTAAAGGGGAATCCAACCCAAATAAAAACTTGTTTTTAGAGGAAAAAGAAAAATCAGACAAGTTGATAGATGAAAGTTTGAACAATATCGGACAAACAATAAGAAAGTTAAGAATTTTTAAAAAGGTGTAAAAATTGGTAATCACTATACCCATGGAGACTTCAAATTGGCCGCATATGTGACGTCATAGTGATGTAAGGCAAGGGCTACTCTTCCATGTACCCCAATACATAAAATGGCTAAAATGTCTTTTTATTTTCAGAAGTTATACTTCAAAATTATATTTTTCTTTCATGAGGACATAAAACAATATACTACCTGGATATATTGAGATTTCTGCTCCAGGGGAATGGGTACTTAGGAGAAAACCACAAATCCCTGATAAATTAGTACATGGCCTATGGGAACGTTGTCCTTGCCCCTTGTTATAATTTCCTTACCCAGTTGCCAATTTGAAATCTACATAGTCTTAGGGATCTTAATTTTAAAGCAGCCATAACTTTCTTATCACTGGTCTGATTTCTTTCAAATTTTCACCATTCTGTTTTCGTTATTTTTCTCCTTTCCAACAACATTTATGACCAAGGTTGGGTTTTCCTTTAAGGGATGTGTTGATTTTATGAAACTCCAAGAATGATCGATATAAAAAAGAGAGATCTTTTTGGTTGGCATAGATATTGGTAAAGAGAGAGAAAGGAAGAGGACAGGAGGTGGGGGGGGGGCATTATCAACAATAAGGTAATAGTCTTAGATCACAACCAACCACAAAAAAACAAAATAATAAATGGGGATGTCTGATTCGAAAACGTGAAAAGTGTCTCCAAAAAGGTATAGGAAAAGAATCGATATTGCGCGTAGGTTCAGGCATGGTTGAATCCATGTAAAATAATAAAAACATGCGCTCTACCACCTCGGATTAGAGGTGCCTTTAGTGATATACATTTTTATGACCATATTTCAGTAGAACATGATGAAAACCTCCACACCAAATATGACACAAATTAGTGGTTCATGGTGGCCCACAGTATGGTAAAATTCATATCAGATTTGGGTCGAGGATGAGTTTATTATGCCCTGCTGAGATATGGTATAAAAAATGCTGAATTGCAGTACGTTTTTTCTTTTGTGACGGCACTGTTTTACAATCATTGGTACTCGCAATTTCTTCCCCTCCTTTCTTTGTGACATTATATAGCAGAGGGGCATAATAAAAGCACTACATACATTGTTAAAACATTTTCAATTGATTATTGATGACCCCTTCATGCACCCTCTTCAGCAACTCGTTTTACCCAAAATATGCTTCCGAATAGTGCATATACTGTAGAAAGAGAATAGAAATGAAGAACAGAATTAAAGAAATGGTTTCACGGTACATGTATTCTTTCGTGGCCATCTGTTGGTCCTGAAAAGGATCAGCCAAACTCGACGTTTGACAAGAGTGTTCTTGTCGTCTTCAGAATGGCCACGAAAGGATACATGGTGTACCGCAAAACCACTACTCTTTCTTTGCTATGGAAACATTCAAAAGTTACAGAATTAAAGATGGGACCAGCACCTTTCATCCACATAATTTCACAGAAGAAAATTAAAAAACACAAATGAGACGGATTTTGCTTCAACTCATATTCCCTATTTATACTTGACAAATGCATACACAGATACAAATTGCAATGTACATGTAAGATATGATGTTGCACAAATAAAACCAACTCAAGGTGACACAAGAAGACTAAGCCTGCAAAATTTTAACTGAAAAGGATGTTTATTTTCATGCTTGTAGATTCTGATGGCTATTTTTTCCACCAATTCTATTTTTTTTGGGGGGGGGATATTTCAAATTTTTGAGCCCAGCGCACACTATGCAACGCGATTGCACCAAGATTCGATTGCAGCAAGTTGCCAATCCCATATAAGTGCAGCCGCATCGCAGGCCAGCGCACACGTTGCAATAGCTCTGCAGCAAGCTGAATCCGTGGCACCTATTCTTTTGTGTGTATGTTGTCTGCGCTTCAGCAGGTCAGCAAATTGGCCATAACGTCATTGTCTGGGACAAATCTGATTGGCTGAAATTAGCAAAATCAAAGAAAGATTTGACATGTCAAATGTCTGAGATTTGGTCTGTGATCCAACTGCAACAAAGCAGATAGCAGTTGCAGCATGTTTAATTGGGCGTGCACTCTGTGATTTTGTTGCAATCAGACCTTGGTGCAATCGCGTTGCATAGTGTGCACTGGGCTTAAAGGGGAGATTTCATTTTAATCTTGAACTACATGGAGCCTTTCAATCAAATTATCGTTTAGTAATTTGATGCAGAGGTGAAAAAGGAGTGTCCATGATGTAACTAAAGGGAATATCATTGGGAAACACTATACATTGCTAGAGTAACAAGAACCTGTATCTCAAATGTTCAACAGAAATCACATTGCATTGAAAGGCAGGCTTACCCACTCAGGCAGTGTATGGTTACTACATTTTAACACAAGGTTGAGATATAGACCTTGGTAAAGTAATACGATATTCAAAACCTTTCTTGTTTTTATTTCAATGCTGTAAAAAATTAATTAGAGACATCAAATCGTTTTTTTTAACATTCCAGGTGCATCATTTTGTGCTATTGAAGCTACCTTACTTGTACCTTCCTCTGTTTCCAACTCATTCCAATCTGTTGCTTTCTTCATGAGCAACTATCTAAATATAACGAAAAATACAATTTGGGTTTTCAAGTTTGCATGACATTCTTAATACCAGTGTAGTACAAAAGCGTACAGCAATATCAACTCACATCACAAAAATGCTATCAGCAATCAATTGATGAATATACTGTATACTATCAATAATAAATACACATATAAAGAGTGGTACGTCATGATCCAAATCTAAAAGAATTTCTTTCATAAATATCTAATCTTTATCACAAATATATATACAGCTCTAATGAAAAGAAACATGGCTTGCTTGAATACATACACTTAGATTGCACATGATTACCTGTATATATAATAGCATCATCATTATTTTGTACAAACGAATCATCATAAACTACATTTGTTCTGGACAACTACAATCTTCATAGATGTACATGTATACTTCCTTAACCACCCTATCAGACATCTTGGGAATGTACATTTAAATGGGTTTTTTTTCAATTGGCACATAGTCATAAATTCATTTTTATTAAGTACTTTTTTGAGGTGCTGATGTGACAAATGTACATTTGAAACTTCCTAGTACTTAAACTACACTTCACCAAGTAAATACCATACATTGGTCTGTACACTTATTTTCTTGTCTTACAAAACTAAGTACTGTGTTACACTTGTCAATGTTTCTCTCCATACCATAATGCATAAGTGGCTTTTGAATGAATGGTGGATAATGAATATCATATTGTTACGTAGCATTGAAAATCTGTCTAGTAGAGAAACTGGGGCCCGTAACACAAAGATCAGTGATTAATTACTAATTTAAAAGAACATTTCTGATTGGTTCCCAGTCACTCTCCTGAGCGAAATGCGCATACAACAACAATTTTGATAAGCCATTTCATTAATCACTAACCTTTGTGCTACGGGCCCCAGATCTAAATAAAGGTCTGTAGAAACACAAAGATGCCAACCTCTTGACATTGTACATGTGAGTAGCCCTAATAGGACTGTCGTCATTAAGTCATTAAATATTTAAAAAATAATATATTTCAAAACATCTTCAAACAAATATATCGTTTCTACAAAAGTTTATAATTTACAGAGTGAACATCAAATATAAAGAATATTATTTGTTAGTGTGTATGTACAACGATATACTATACATTCTAATGTTAAAATACTGGCAAGCTCTGAGGCTATATTTTCCTTTGATATTCATAAGCTGTTAACGACACATATTTAAAGCTACATGTCTTCAAGTGACAACAGCTACTTTTTCAGAATCACCTTTTTCACTTCTTTTAGTGATTGTTGAATTGTATGACTATTACCCAGGGAATGAGGAAGGTGCCCAATGTAAATGGGTCTAATAGCAAGTGTAGTAATAAAAACAAAAACTTTCAGAGAAATTTTACATAAATTTTTTGAATATCAAAATTATACTTGTAATTTCACTAACATGTACACGTAGTGATCAACTGAAAATCAGAAAGTAATGATGTACTGATACCTATGATATTATACATCATCGGTGACTCACATGGGAAAGGTGAAAACAATCACGGTGAGCTTTCAAATTCTTTTCTCTATTTGGTATTTATGAAAATATTATATATCTTATTATTGTATTATTCAGAAAGCATATCAGAACGGATCCACTGGATAAGAAACCACTTAACCCCCTCTCCCCTAATATTTCAAAATATAACAACGAACAAGTGAAAATTTTTGGCCGAACATTTTTATATGGTCCAATTCAAACATTTCAGAGTGCGATGCGTGTGACTCATAGACTTGATTTGATATAATTTTGGTGATTCTAGAATCCAACAGCATATACTACTTCTTCTGCGATAAATATTATTTTTGATCACTTATATTCTTCCATCATTGAACCTCACAAATCACAACACATTGACATCTATCTTTTACTTTTAGAAATTGTTTTTAACAAGACTTCAAACCAGGTCACCTTTGTCCAGGTCAAACTTGGATCTAAGCACACGGACTGGTTTGCGTTCACTCTCCTCTATGTTAGCATCTTCCTGCATCTCAAAACGATGGGATAGAAGGGAACGGAAACCAGCTTCACTCAGCCCCAGGTCGGCCTGCAGAAGTTTAGGCCAGTCGTAGGGATACTCAGCGATGGTCTCATGACTGAAGGGAGAATCATCAATCCGTTTGAAAGAGAAGAGGGGGTTGAATGACATTGGTGTGGGTATGTCTGAGGGTACGGTAGGGATGATATCTGGATTGAAGATTGGTATGGTAGGTGTCTCATCGGTCTGTAGAAGTGGAGGGATGTCTAGATGATGCTGAAACCATGCCTAAAACAACAACAGCAGAAGTGCTTTTAAACAAACATTCCCATTTGAATATAATGACTGAATTCAATGCCAAAAAAATGAGTTTGGGTGAAATGTCAAGGAATTCAGTTAAATTGATTAAACAAGTCTGAAAATCATCTAAATGACCCCTTTTCTACATGAAAAGGGTATTTACTATGGATGAAAATATATTGAAAAAGTCTGAATTCAGACCTTAGTCTGGAAAGCGACATATCTGAAAGTCATGCATTGTCTAAATCATTTACAGACATTATTACATTGTACCATGTCATAGTACTATCATTAATCTTCCAACATTATCATTGTTATTTTCTTTCATGTCATGCTATATTGAGTATATATCTTAAAAGAATGAATTTGACCTCTACCCCAACAGGGTAACAAAATGATTCTGCTTTAAGTATTTCTTTTTTTTAATGTGCATAAACTATGGACTGACTTCAAAACTAAAAAAGACAAATTCAGGTATTAAACGCAGTATGATAAGATTTACATTTGTAAAGAAAAAAAAATACATTGATAAAATGGGTCAGATAAAAAATATAGTTTATGAAGCATGCACTTGGACAGAACGGTAGAATATTTTGGCTCAGATGATAATTGCAGTAGTTTTCCCATGCAGGCAATTGTACGTTTCAACCCTCTACTCTATTAAGGAATCTTCCTGAAATGATTGGTCTCTGTTTATTTTAGTTCATATGTATGAGTGTAATATTCTTTATGATGGATCTGGCAGTTCATGTAGTGAAGTAAAATTGAGAAGGGGAAAGATCAGATGAACAGAAGGTTGATTATTTGATGGAATTGTCCATGTGTAATGAATACATGAAAATGTCTTACCAGATTATTTCTGAACAGGATGCTGATTTTCTTAAGTCCAGCAGCACCTAATAAAAAAAAGAAGGATAAAAAGTTTGAGTGATTCCATAATAACTGCACTTACTTAAGTCTCGTTCCATAAGGTGATACAAAATAATTATTTTCATTTCACTATTTTCCAATCAAAATACAAAGAAATATAACTCATCCTGAAATAGTATAAATGATTACAATATGTATAAACAAAAAAAGGAAAACAACCTTGAGCGTTCCTTTAAAAGTGGAGAGACCTAAAGTAAAGCAAAAGCTTGCTGTGGATATGAACAAAAAGGAAGAATAGTAGAAAATATATCAGAGAAGAGGGAATCTTTATAACAAAAAGTTTGCATAAGACATACTTGAAAGACAAATAAAAGAAAGGGAAGGAGAGAGTTATATAAGGAGATAAATCAGAACCAAAGAAAGACAGGAGTGCAATGTTACAACTGACTTTCCAGGCAAATCATAAAAAATACATTCACACTTGCACTCTGTTAGTCTCATGGATTTTGGATAAACCTTCATAAATATGCCTCTCTCATGCTTTCTGCTCTTATTAAAACCAACACCAGGGTGAACTTCATCTTTACGAGGAAGCATATATGCCTTGATTATACTACCAAATGAGAATTTGTTATCTATGATTAAAAAGACAGTTATCCTTGAATACATACCATCTTTCATCCTGTTGACATTGTCAGCTTGCACTGTGTAGTAATCGTCTACAAAACCTAGACTAGATTCATCCCAGTTGTAGTTGGTGAGATCACCAAGTGATCTGAAAAAAAAACCAATATCATGATTATCAAACAATCACTTGCCATGTGGCATTACTTTATGGCCAAAGATTTCCTTATGACTGGCCTTGATTTTGAGATGAGAATAATGATCACATAATAAGGGCATACAACATCATTTCATAAACCAAATAATGCACATAAACCTGTATTGAAAATTGGAGTAATTACGTGATGCGTATCAATTTCCGAAACCATTGCTATTGCCTTGTTGAATCTATCTAATGAATTATTTGTATCTTATCACGTAGCATTTTATATACTAGTAGTACTTATTGATATCCACATACCTTGTGGTAATATTTGAGGCTACTTTTGCAGCAGGGAAGTCATTACTATCTAGGACAGTATAGCAAAATTATTGGCTGATTGGGAAATGCTGTTGCCAATTTGCAGAGTGAACTCTACCTAATGAATAAATGTATTAATCTGGGTTCCAATTAATAAAGCTTGTTATCAATAACAAATCTAAATGTTATTAATAGTAAAATGTCCCAATTTCTGAAGCATTTACTGTTCTTGTACAATGTATTTTTTACAAGCTTAATGAAAAGCAACCCAGTGCTAAAGAGACTTACTCATTTCCAAGGTGATCTATAATGATATCAATCTGTTCTTGTAACCAATCAGTGTTTAGATTGATGAAGGTATGTAGAGGGTTAGGTAACTTCTCCTGTGTTCCTATAAGAGAATGGTTCAAAGCATTAGTAATCGTTAATGTGTTCTCTTATAAATTTTTCACAAACTTAATTGGATTAAACAAGTTAATTGAACACATTGTTCATTGCTGGCTGTTAAAACTTTGTATCTCAAAAATGAAAATAAAACTTTGAGGGCAGCTTAGCTCACCTAAGACTTATCTAACTCACTGTTTCAATGTTTTATGTAATTATCAATATCCCAGTTTGAAGATAACAATGAACAAGAATAAATAGCTTACCATGGTTTGATGTAGTAGTCAAAGAAAGGAAGGTATAATCTCCAAGCTGAGAAAACTTTTTAATAATACCCTCTGGTACAGAATCTCCCACAATCCTCCTGACTTCTTGCTCATCACTCAATGTAGCATACACACAGCTCCCAATAATCTAAGATACATTTAATCACAATCATTATTAGATTCATTATCATTATCAACAATGATAATGATAATCGCTAGAGGGTATTCATTTGTCTCGCAATCTACTATGGTCAACAAGGAAATTCGTGATCACTCTCGCAAAAAGTGTTCACTAGCTTACAAGTTCACGAGCTTTCGAGTGCCGCTGCAATTCTTTATCAAGTGACGAAAATTATCTGATACGGTAGTCAATTTATACCAATCCCCAGGACCGTACGCACGAACGCGGGAACAATAGGTGGGCACTGATCCGTTATGTGATTGGTCGGGCGTATATGCAAATAAGCCGGTCACGGTATCCGAACGGTTTTCCGCTCGGACACCACCCTACACAAACAACTTGTGCACCCCAAAGACCCCATCCCTGATCACAGACGTGATGGCGTAGTATACAACATTCCTTGCCAGGGATGTGACGGGTCTTACATCGGTGAAACAGCCCGATCGATAATTGAACGCATTTCTGAACACAAGCGCAATGTTCGGTTACAGCGAACCGACACATCCGCGGTGGCAGAACATGCTTGGGAGAAGCAACACCATCCAGATTGGAAGGGTGTACATTGCGTTGCCAAAGCAAGACATTGGTATACACGCAGGATTAAGGAGGCTATTAGTATACGTCTTTGTCCTAACAACTTCAACAGAGACAGCGGGATCGACATCCCCAATTTCTGGATGCGAACCATCCGACAGCACAATACCCCCTTACCTGGCAGTGCACGCCGACCCGACTGAGCGAGGGACCGCTCAGCTAGTCAACCCCCACCCACGGGAAACTAGCGAGCCCGCCAATTTTGTCTTATTTGCATATTGCCGACTCGCGGCGTATTTGCATATACCTCCGGCTTATTTGCATATACGCCCGACCAATCACATAACGGATCAGTGCCCACCTATTGTTCCCGCGTTCGTGCGTACGGTCCTGGGGATTGGTATAAATTGACTACCGTATCAGATAATTTTCGTCACTTGATAAAGAGTTGCAGTGGCACTCGAAAGCTCGTGAACTTGTAAGCTAGTGAACACTTTTTGCGAGAGTGATCACGAATTTCCTTGTTGACCATAGTAGATTGCGAGACAAATTAATACCCTCTAGCAATTATTTCATTCCGCAATAATGAACCTATTTAGTATTAATGATAATGATGCTGATCATTATGTAGCACCTTGTTCACAAAGGGAAACAAAAATCATATACACATTACGAACCCTAGGGATTAATGCAGCTGGCACTGTGGCCTTCACGGTGTTTGAAAAACTTCTACACTAATTTGATCTTACTAGATTTGGTTTATTTATATTCCGTATTAAAAAACGACATAATATTTACTAGCACAAGGGTATATACAAACAGACAAATAATACAATAACAATGGATAGAATGGTGACTCAGACGATAAGTTGACTGGAATCAAGACAGCGTAGATTTAAAAAAAGGGTAAACCAATCAAGAGCAATTATTCATGGAGAAGTTACCAAACAACACATATCAAAATTTATTTTTCCTTTCCCAGGCAACCTGGGCTTCTATCTTAAACATCCTCTTTTCCATTTTCTCTTTGTATGATCTCATGTCAATTGCTTTCATTGTAATGCTAAATGAAATACCAATATCAATATTACTACTACTGTATTCTGTAATTCCTACCGACTTTAGAAGAAAAAAAACTCTAGTGGGGACTTCCAGTTCCAGTATAAAAGTGGTTTAATGAGAGCATACCTGTAGAGCCACACAATTATGGCAGGATCTGATACTGTTGCTCTGGAGTCTTTCTTGAAGTGAGAAGAAGAAAACCTTGAGAGTGGTTGGTAGAGCGATCAGATCCTCAGCGATGCATCTGAGTATTGCTTTCAGTGCTCCAAACATGGAATCTTTCTCTGTAAGAAACATACACAAAGGAAAATATCTTGAGATAGATAAACAAGAACAAGTAGTGTAATATAGTGTTTTAATACCACTAATACTAGATTAAAGAGATCATGATTTGAATCATGATTTGAATCACATCTTCAATGGTAATTGGTATGATTCAATTTTTTTTCTAATTCTAAGACACTGCTATGATGTATAAATGATGTATGAATGTATACCTATGCATCCATGTAGTGTAAAACAGCATTCTCCCTTTTCCACAATAGGCATGCGCAGTATAACCATTGATAGAAAAAAATTATTTTTCTTGAAACCTTTTGCAAATAATTAATATTTGGCTGTTCCGCACTTTATGAACTGAAAGCAGACCATCATACCTTGTTTGTGAGAAGCTGTTCCTGTGGTCCTGTGTTTTGGACGACATCCACAAGGGAGTTCCCCAAGTGTCTCTAAGAATCCACTGGTCTCACTGTAACTTCTTGGTTTCATCAGCACTTCACCAGCCTCTAATACTCCTCTACACAATCAAATAATAACAAAAATTATAAACAAGAAAATGAAAATATATCTTTAATCAGAAATAACGAGTGATATAATGATTTAAGAATGAAATTTAGATATTCAGTTGTAAATATTCATACAATTGCAGAACAGCCAAAAATATATCTTTTTTTTAAATCTGAAGCCTGTTCACATCAATTATTTAAAATGTATTGAAGAAGTATATGAAAACACACCTCTTGTAATTGCACCATCTTGGTAGGTAAATGTACAGTTTGTTGTAAGGAAATGTAAAGCTTTACCTGTGTTGTTGTTTTTTTCATCCTTTTCTTGATGTATTGTTACATTTAATTAGCATCTTATGAAAAGGCACTTTGTAAATGAAATGTAATGTAAACAAACATCCCAACTCCGTCTTCTTCTTACCTGTGGATAAATGGTCTGAGAACGGTAAACAGGCAGAGCAGCCAATCAGGTACAGACGTTGTCTTGCCTGGAAGGCTATCATATCGGAACATCGGCCAATTGTCTTGTCTGAAACAAACAAAGCAAACAAATATTTCAATGATTCCATCAATTCAAGAGATAAAACATCCGGAACTGAATTGAAAAAGTTTGCACAACTTTGGAATTTGTAAGAATTTCAAAATTCCCATTTTCATATAGTATTAACTATTAGTCAGCAGGTGTACTATGGTAAATATTTAAAACTATTTCACAGCAACATTTATGAATCAATTCGTATTCTCTGTCTCAAAGCAGTGGTTCTGGTGTGAATTAGTAGAAAATCAGCCTAAACATTTGACAATTGAGTTCAAAAAATAAATACTTCATACAGAATTTTACTTTTAAATTTGTGAATATGGCCGAGTAATTGAACATATTTCAAATCATCTTTCAAGGAGATTTCTTACAGTGTCTTGATTGGCACACGTACCTACTAACCAATGCGTATAAAATTGGAACAGTTTGCATTTGGGGGAAACCCCAATTAGGAAACACTAAACATGAATCCTGAAAGAAGAATAATCTACCATGTATATTAGGCCTGGGTTGGAACGGACGGAATACTGGAATCCGTCCGAGTTCCAGTTTTGTGATGAGACGCATATGGAGGGTGGCAGACTCTATATGTGTCTCGTAGCTTAGCTACTAACAGAGAACAAGATGGCCACATAAACATCGGCAATTTTTTTTCCCGTCTTCTCATAATACTTTTCTTGTTTTTTTATGAATGTTTGTTTGAAAAAAGATGGCCACATAAACATCTGCAAGTTTTTTTCCTGTCTTCTCATTATTTTTCTCATTTTTTTTACGAATGTTTGTTTAAAAATGAAATCAATATTGTATAATCTGTGACTTCTTTTTATTTCCCCGTTTGCGAATTCATTTATTGGGATACCGGATTCCCACCGGCACAACACCAGCGGATTCCGGAACAACAAAATTCTGACGTGACTCAGGCCTATTGTATATCTAGTGGAGCAAGTCTGTGCACCTAACAATTTGAGTTTACACGAATTTCTTTCTATTTCACAAAATCTTTCAGTTAACGATGTTCCTTATATTATTATGAGTAAGTGTACCAAACATCTCCTAAAATTTTGAAAGAAATATAGGATTTTCTTGGAAAAGACCTTGAAGAGTCATTTTCAGATTGAAAAAAAACAAATGGTACCCCATGTCTGCGCACCCATTCACTTTGCACACGATTCAGGGATTTTGATGAGAAAGGCAGCGTTTTGACGCCGTCACATGAAATGCCCAAAATCATTATTTTTCCAATATTTTGAGTCTGATTTTTTGATGAATATCTGTCTATGTATTGCATCTGTAAAGTCTGTGTTCGTTGCCTATCTTCTTTTACTAGAATTGTGCAGATACGCGTGTGCGCAGACAAGGGGGACTGCGCAGACTTGGGGGAACTTGCCATACTTTTCAATGACAGCCATAAGAACTGAGCCAAGAGTTGTAGGATGATCAGAACAGAGTACTAAGACATCAATAAGAGGCTGTAGGATAGAGGAGAGTTCATATCTCACTGAAGCACCAGTGTTTGACATCATTAGTGTAGCTAGCAGAGCATCTCGAGAGAGCAGAGTCTGAGATATACAAGAAAATAAGTATTTTATTAATGGTTTCGTAATAATTGATAATTCACATTAAACGGGGAAAACCATCTAGTATATATCTATTTTAATGAAAAGAAAGAGATAGAAATCAATAGGAAAATAATCCAGTGAAATAGATCACAAAATCTATGAAATCATTAAGTGTCACATGAATTTCTGTAATAATACTCAAATTGGCAATGTTGTTAGAAATAGGTAGGCCTTTTTAAACGACTCTTTGAATGTTTCCTCCTGAAATTTTTCAGGTTTTCTCCATTTTCTGTCAAGATCTGACTTTAAAAATTGTGTAGTTTAAGATAAATTTTTTATCATATATAGATATAGAATGAATATTTTTGAGAGAAAAACTACATGTAATACTTGTTGATTGTTAACACAAGATTAGACTATTAACATACCTGCAGAGTAAGAACATCACTAAGAGCTGGTTGGCTAGCAAGGAGTTTCAGCAAGATGAATGATGCAATCTTGTCGGGTAGGAAATTCCATCTTGAATATGAGAAAGGTCAGAAATGATTTTCAAAAATCTGAAAAGTGCCATCATCTCTATTTTTCCATCACATATTGCCTTTTCTTTTCTTTCTTACGAACACTTTGTCAATCTTCTAACAACTCACATCATCCATTATAAGAATCTCATCCTTATCTTGATTCTAATCATAATCCTTATTATGATCACCTAATGATAACTCAATTCCATTAACCTTTGTTTTGTGCACCCTCTCTTCTCATTTTATCTCTATAAAAGTTATAGAGATTAATGAAGAGACATGATAGCTCAATAGTATATTGATTCACGGTTAAAACAAAATCAATTTGCTTTTTGTATCTATCCATTAGTAAAGCGCTATCCTAACAACATCATTTGGACATGAATTTAATACATCGATCCCCTTGTTCCTTTCTCTAAGCATAGCAACATTTATCTATACTCTAGTGAGTTAAATCACAAAACACACACACGCAAAATTCAATTATTACCCTTGTTCTAGCTGCTCAAACAGGGCGGGTCTAATCCATGCAAGCCACACCCTCTGATCACAGTCCATTGACCCCGCCCCTTCCTTGTCCACCGCACTGCGATGTGTCACACTCTTTTTCTGATAACCCTTCTTGCAGATCTTATAGAGATCTGAGAGGGGCGAGGTCACCACGGCCAGGGCCCCTAGTAGGCAGGAGGCTGAATTGTGGATGTTGAGAAGGGATGAGTTGAGGGGGTAGTGAGGGGTGGATGAGAGTAGGGATTGGGGCGAGACCAGCTGTTGAGGGGTACTACAGGCAGACCATAGATGTGTGAGGGCTGTCAATAGAACCGATGTGATATCAGCCCTGCACATCAAAAATAAAGTAAAACAATATGGTAAGTTCATTTTGATATAGAATTATTCTTCCATTCAATAGGATTCAATAACATTGGGGAATAACATTGAAGTACAAATTGCAAAGTGCTACTTTTAGAATGCATCCATGGAGGTGTTTCGCCAAAATATTTCTTAAGTTATACATAACTTAAAAACAATTTTATATACTGGAAAATGGATACCAAACATGTTTATGAACTATATGTTACTGCATTAGCAAAGGTCAAAGAACATCTGACTTTTTTTGCAGATCAAGTTGAAACATGTATTTGCTGCAATTTAAATAAAATGATTAGAAATAAAGTGACCCCTTTGTATGTCGGCAAGGAGAAACTATGTGCTTACATTTTAATACTTTGTACATGTATTTCAGTTGTTAGTAAACTCAGGCGTAATATTACAAACAGCTTCATGCAACCTGCCTGGGCCTCATTGTATAAAACTTGAAATCAATTGTTAGTTACAATTTGTAACATTGCCATCAATTGCAATAATTAGCTAAATCAAAGTTTCTGTGGTAGCTGCAGTTTTTATAATTTTTACAATTTCATAGAATGGGACCAACAACTGTGGACCCTATAAATCAAAACATACACATACAGCTGCTTCACAATACAATCTTTGTTATTATTCTTGTAAATTCTTGTAAATTGGGATAACATTTGTAGAGGAAGAACTGGATAGTAGTAGCAAAATGCTTCTTTTGTATTTATAGAGTTGACCCAAACATGGGAACTCACCTAAATTGGCGAGTTCTCTTGTAAGAAGGCTTTCCTTTGTTGTATCGATATGAGAGTAGGGTGATAGATTCACTGAGGACCGAGACGAAGATCTGTTGTGATTGAGATGGAGGGCATACTGTGAACAGCTCATGCTGAAGACGCTGAAGGTAAAGATGCCACATCTGAACGGAATAGGAACATCGTTCATCCTACAAGAAAGGAGAAACCTTACTTCCAGATTAAAGCTCAAATCCAGGGGGGTGTTTCACAAAGATTTAAGTATGACTTAAGTCGCACTTAAATGCCGACGCGTACATGATTATGCAACGCGCGATCTTATTGATAGATACGCAGTAGTGCGCGTCCTCATGGCACGATCTGACCAATGCGGTCAAGCCTTTCATACCGTACGCAACTCGGCATTTAAGTGCGACTCTAAGTCATACTTAAATCTTTGTGAAACACCCCCCAGTTCTTGTAATAGCAATAATTGTTGATCAGGGCCACGTAACAAAAGGCTTAGGGATTGATTGTGGGGCCTGACTTCCATTTCATTTTTTTTTTGTAACATGTGCACACCAACATGTAGTTACCAATAATGCATATAGCATTTCTATTTATTTTAAAGCAGGATAAAAGAGCATTGTTGTGGATTAAATGTCTTGCTCACAGGCATAGGTGCCGCGGCCGAGGATCGAACCCCGGACTTTCCATGTATAGCCAGGTGCCTTAGATCACTCGGCCGCGGCACCTCCTCTATTTCATTGATTATTGTGCATGATCAAGCATAAAAACCAGCTCCATGTTCAGTCACTAAGCTTTCAGGTTATTTGCTGTATGGAGGCTAATCATTGATGATAGTTGATCATTAATAAGAGCTCACCTCAAAAATGCATGATTATTCCTCATTGATTTCTTCAAGTGATTTCACAAAAAATGCATATCATAGCCATGCATAACCATAAAGTTACATCAGATGAATTTGGATGCATCCGCTGTATTCTCTCACCTCAAAGAAAGGCCTCTGGTCAGCCCAGTTATGACTCTCGGCATCTTGTAAGATGACCGTCGAGACCACCATTACATGACTTGATATTATCTGCTGCTGCACTACCGTCTCTAGCTGACTCAGCTGCTTCTCAACACCACCAAAGAAACGTCTGAAATTAAACAAATTACTCATACCATGAATTACTAACTTATTCACCGATGAAATGGAAAGACCAACACAGTGGCTGTTACATGTAAGTCAGAGGTCTAATTCTCCAATAATATAAACACCATCGTGGCTATGCCTGCTTTATGTATCAGTTTGTTCCGATCGTCATTTGGTCCAACTTTCACTTAGTGTTATAGTAACTGGAGCTAACTGTCATTTACTCTAATGCACAGATGGTATAATTTTCATTTCATCTACTTACTTCTTGCACTTTGTCAAATAGAAATTTTGTTCATATCATGAACATCTTATAATTTAAACTATTGAGTGGTATTCAATCTCAGTGGATAATAGATGAAATGGGTACAGTCTAACTAGAAACTACACAAAATGGTAAATAGGCGACATATTTCAACCAACCCCCATATTGCAACCTCTCTCAAAATTAAACCATACTAAAAATTGTCAGAGCACCAAGGTGGTGTAGTGGTTTTACTGCTATACTCGCCCCTTTCGAACAGAGGCTCAAAGGTTAGAGTCATAATTATGGCATTTATGCCATTCAGCAAGAAATTCATCCGCACTCAACCCAGGTGAGTTGAATGGGTACCCAACAGGATGATGAATCAAGTGCAATAAGCGCTTGAATTAGCTCAAGTCCGAATAATAGCATGCAAGGAAGCAAATTATTTCTAGATGAATGGAATTATATAAATGTATATTAGTATGATTATTTTTCTGATGGTATAATAAACAAAAGATACAACATACTTGGCCTCCTCCTCCCCAAGGAGACGCTTGTAAGAAGTGAGCTCCTGCTGGAGCCATACCGATGAAGACAGGAGCACACACAGATCCCTGGTGTGACCTTGAATGGATCCACTTTCACTGGAGCTCTGGTTGAAGATCTCAAGTAACTGTTTAAAAAATAATGTGACATAGATTCAGAAGACTGACATCCTGACTTGAATATGAACAGACTACTTGACCATAATGTTCAATTTCAATTCCAATCTTCTTTCCACAACAACTGATCCCCCCCCCCCTCTCTCACACACACACACATACACACACTATATCCCCCCCCCCCCTTTCTCTCTCTCAATCTCTCTTTATGTAAACCACTCTTTTTCTCATCTGTCCTCCTCATTTTTTTGGGGGGGCTCCATTTTACATTTTTTGTCAAATTTCCGGGGCTCCATTTCTACCTTTCGGGGGCTACTTTTTGCATTTCGGGGGCTCTTTTTTAATGCTACTTTTTTGTATTTTGAGGAATACCTGTTCACTTATTAATGAATTATTACTTTTTGTTTAATATTGTATGATTTTTTAAGTTATTTTTTTCATGCTTAGAATCTTGGGTGTGTGTGTGTGACTGTGAGTTGGACTTGGATATAAATGAATTCAATATCTAATTTCTACTCCGTCTATTCCAGTACAATACCCTGTACTCGGCCATGTACATGTAATAAAGGCCCACAGATCTCCATAAAAATTGCATTTCTCTATGGGGGAGTCTAAATTTGGTGAGAATGTATTCATTAAGAACTTAAATATACATGACAATGCAGAAATCATCAAACTTTATTGGCAGTTTTGAATAATATACCTGAAATGTAAACTCTGTCTGAAACAGAAAATCACCATCATTGAGGCCTTTACAGAGCGAATTGTCCCCCAGAGCTCTGGCAGAGAGACAGAGCTCAGACTGGCTAGCTAATACAAGCACCAATGCGTGCGCCTGCCGCCGGCCTTGTAAAATAGATGGAGCTTTATTTGATGATTTATTGTCTGATATTAACCACATCCCGAGAAAAATAAAACAAATGATTTTTAAGTTATAATTAATAAATAAGGTAAGTTATTTTGGATGTTAAAAGGCCGTTTTGAAAAGCAAAGCCGAATGACAACTCACCAATGATAGGTTACTAGACTCTGGGATATATTTCCTGTCTAATTCGAATTATTTTATCACAGAATTGTGAAATCTGTAGGGGAAACATGTGCATTAGAAATTGCACATGGTGGTAGTCATAATGGACCCCTATTCATGCAACTGTTTCCCGACCGTCGCGTTGATTTTCTTTTCCATACCTCTTTACCATGTGTGTGGAAATACGTGGTACAGAAAAAAAGACGCAACTTCGGAATTTGAAACTGCGCTCCTCGCTATTTTCAAGGCTTATTCATGATTTTGAGTGTGGATTTGGGATGATTTTTAAATGGTAAGCAGAGCTCGAGCATATGGCGCTAGTGGGTCGTTGAGTTGTTATCACTCTGCAATAATTTCGGGGGCGACATTCAGATTTTATGTCGCCCCCGAAAGCATGATTTTGGGTGATTTCGAGGGTGACTTTAGGCATTTCCGGGGCGAATTCGCCCGCCGCCCCTGTGTATTTTTTTCACTGCCTCATTTGCCTTCCCTTTCTTCTTTTTGTAAATTCATTACCTGACACCTTTCTTTCCACATAGATACATACATGTATACCCCTCTACTTGTGTATAAAACCTTTAACCATTCAATTATATAAAAATGCCCTCATTGGTCGTTTCCTAATTATCTTATCCTCTTATACTCACTAACCTCTCATGTCTAATTACTAAATTGTTTCAAATATGTTCTGTCTGAACGCTCGAGAGGCTTCAGTGAAAAAAAAAATGTGACGGATGAACAGTCTACTAATCATCCATAGCCAATCATCACTGCCTATTAAGACCTGACCTTGGTTCATCAAAACCTCAATACCATAGTGTTGGCTAGATACTCATTGGAACATACAAAAATGCATTTATTCATAGCAATGCATAGTGCATTTAAAGCCACATTTGGCTCAGTCCTTACCAGGATCAGCTATTGTGACCTGAAACTAGATCTCCTACTTTCTTTATCAATAGTACAGTAACTGGAATGATTTCTCATAATGCTGTCTTCATTAAAATGCAGCAATACATGACCTTTACAGCAGCATATTTTGTTTTAGGCTAATCAGTGCTCTATGCTATTCTAGAAATACTCCATTAACCTTGTAAATTAATAAACAAGGACAAATTAATGATAGATTATGGGGCATGATACATGTAGAAGGCTATTAGATTATGGGGCATGATACATGTAGAAGGCTATTAGATTATGGGGCATGATACATGTAGAAGGCTATTAAAAATAACTGATATATTCATTATTAATGAGAATAATGTCCTATGTTAAAGAACCTTGATTGTTTGGATCAATTGAGGTAAGGTATAACCCATCATTAAGATTATTAGCATAAATGTAGAAAGATAAAATAAGCATTTTGAAAAAAAATATCATCAAATGCTGATGAGAAAAACAAATTTAATGCTTTACTGATCCATCATTTTAGCATAACAAAACCAATTGAAAACTTGAATAGACACCTACATGAACTCATTTATTTTCTGTGTTTTACATTGTGTATGAAAAGTCAGATTGTTATGATATTAAAACATTTATACATTTAATGAAAAAAACCCTCTTAAGTGTAAAATAGAATGACTTTGTTAAATATTTCACGCATTTAAGGAGTAAATGCAGGGAGCAAAAAAAAATAGTTATAAGTAATATCAACTAAAGAATTAAAAAGGGAAAATTGAGTGGAAGAATCCTTGGCTGTATCACTTTATGCCTATAACCACTAGTAGGAGAAGTAACAAAACTACAAATATAATTTGATTATTTTACATTGATTTGATGACGTTTCTGTGTTTGTACTTGTTTTATCTTACTCTGTTTACTTAAATCAATATGGTGTTGAGGGAAGTTGGTCTTTAATCTATAAACTACTGAGGCATGACATAGTTCTGTCATTAAAAAAAAAAAAAATTGCAATTTGTTTTAAAGCAAAAAATTATTGCAAGTGATTTAACAAAAAAATGGACAATAGTTAACAAGTTGATAAAATAATACACAAATATATATCAAGCTATAAATTGACATCAATGCCACATAAACCATAAATTCTACCAGGAAGGCAGGAACCGATAAAAGTTTGAAATACTTTTGAAGAACTGATTGTAATAATACTTAATGAAGTGGAATAACCACCTGATATTGAATGAAAAGGGGAAGTGTACGATTGAGCATGCATGGTTAGTTCTCAATGAAGCACATGAACAATTTCTGTATGACAAAATAATCCATCCAAAGAAAAAAAGTTTATGTGAGGCTCATTCAGATATGTCACAACAAATTCAATAGGACATCAGGCATAAAAACAATAACATTGCAGCAGTATTAAAGAGACCTTGTTCGGGTAACAATGTGATGAAAAACTGCCAACCAGTGAAATTCTGTCAAAAGTTAGCGCAAAATAATTTTGTTGAGTGCCATGGAGAAACTCTTGATGGCATTCGAAATGACTATCTCTTTTTTTTCCTTTGTATGTATCGCAAACTGACAAGCTTGCTGCTAGCCAATCAGATGCAATAATTTCAGCACCTCTTACAAGGAAAACTGATAAATCTCTTCATGAAACATTCACGAGGACACTAACCTTTGTAAGATGCTGGTAGACTTCCATGATTGATGAACTCATCAATTCTAATACACCAGCTCTAACTGGCTGAAGCACTTTATCTATTCCAAACATCACCAAAGACAACACAGAGCTGATGAAGTCTGTTGCTAAAGATGCGCTCTAAACGCAAAACAGATCGGATTATAGATTCATAAACTGAAACCTGTCTATAAAGAGTGCATTTCATATAATATGATTTTAAATGTGGAAAATCTTGTCCATGTACATTGGAATAAAAAAAAATCAGTTTAAATGGTATCATTGGTATTATTTTCAAGCACCGACTTTTACAAATAAAAAAAAACACATGCCAATAGATACTACATGTACAACTTAAAATGTTTATATTGGTCTCTTTTATTTTTACGTGTTACATGTACTATAGCTCATATGCATAAAATATTTTTATGTGAAGAAATCACCTTTGTTAAACAATGAAAGAGAATTGAAAGCAATGAGGCAGGGGCAATACAAACAAAAAGGTGTCCTCTTTTTTCTCAATTGAATAATATGGATACTATAGTGTTGCAAGACTCAAACCCTATCTTTTTTATGCTCTTATTGTTTCATTTAGTGTTTCTTTTTTAGGAGATGGTGGTCAGCCCCTGCCCCCCCCCCCCCCAAGAATACCAAACCAGTGATAAATGAAGTATGAGAAAAAGTATGAACATGGATAATAGAATAGCCTTGAGTAAAATAATTGGTCATTATGTTTCTTTCTTTTCTTACCTGACATATCAAATAAGGTTGAGATAAAAGACCTTTGGAAACATCTGAAAAAAATATGAACAGTAAATTTATAGGTGTTTGCCTTTTGAAATCAGGAGAGCAGTTCATCAACATCTTAATCTGACAAGATGTCAGACCTGACAACTTTCCATGATATTAGATTGGCTTAGAAACATTGTTAGTATGTAAACTGTCAGATTAAATGGCCCGACAAATTCTTACATGAAATGCTCCCCAGTATCTACTTGTGTTAATAACAAATGTTCATGAGTATATTAGATTTCAATTCAAGTAAACATTTATTTTCTTCCAATTGACATTCTTTTTCATATACAACTGTAGTCATATAAATCAATTATATTACAAAATTATAGTACAAATTATAAAGAATACGAATACAGTACTTCATATTTTGTGTAGAGACATTTTGAAATACTGAAATATTGAAAATTAAAATACCGAGAAATGTGATTAAATCCAGATTTTTTTTTTTTTAAATAAACTGAAAGGGAGAAACAAAGCTGCACAAGCACTAAGGCTAATATAATCCATTATTACTATGTTGAGTGGTGTATACTGAAATGACAGTGGATCATCTCATTCTGTTATACAACCTTCAAGTGACCTACAATCAAATTAACCTTCCTATTGTGACCTAGTCCCTTTATGCATGGTTTCTCAAATGAAAACTGCTATTGTCTTCATTATTTACAAAGTTGTCAACAAAACCAAATGAAGCATCACCATTTTTAGTTAGAACATTAAATATGGGCCATAATTATGGAGGTTTGGTCAAGTTTATTTGTTTTATAATACACTGACATAAATAAGCCATGGGTTCAAGCCCATAGTAATTAAACAAGTAGACAGCCCCCGGCAATCTCGTCTGCATTACCCAATTCAAAAAGCGGCAGTGTTGATTTGTGACTTTAAAGTATAAATCATTTTGCTATTTTTATATATCCGCTGAATATTTAACCAAATGGATTCTTGTAGTATCATGCAGTCAAAATTCATGCCTCCGTCATCACCAGACCAAGAATAAAAGACATATCTAACTCCTTAACTTTGCAAATAATGACCTCTTGACTTTGACCTTGTAATCCCAAAATCTACTTCTCATCCAAACTAACGCATGCATACAGAGCCAATCAGATGACACTAAAATAAGAGTCATGAAAAATACACCGTAATGTCACAGAAAGTGAATGACTATTGCTATTAATATTTTATGAAATGAATGGATTTAGGCTCTGATTTTGTTTAAGGTGAAAAGGTGAATTAAAACGGTGAAATTCTGACTTGATGAATATCTAACCATTTTTTCCCAACCTTATTTCATGTACATTATAGAGATGAATATAACAGGTGCTTGACCATGAAGCAAGCTATAAATACCTATGACTTGCTGTTGGGGACTTAGGCATTTCTTATCAAATGTGCCAATATTTTTGGGTGTTGTTGAATCCGCGGCTGCTCAGCAATTCGCGAAATTTACGAAAATAAAACCCTTGCAAAATTCAAACATATACAGCATATGTTAAAAACTTACCACATTCTACAGCCTGAACTTTCTTCTCCTTCTTCATCTTATCCTCTTCTTCTGAACAGCTAGCCTTCATCATATCTTCAGATATCTTAGTGATGCTTCTTATCACAAGGCTAGTCATATTCTCCACTACACTTGACCAGTTCCATTTACTTAGCTGTATTTATGAGAAAGGGGAAACACAATGAAAATCATCGGGCAGAATTCTAAACAATTTCTTGTCTTATTTGCCAAAATAAATAGTCCAGACAGTCCAAACTACTATTAGATTCTTACTTTCACTTTAATCATTCAACATGTTCAAAATTAAAACATGCCAAAGGACTTCGAAGTACATTTTTTTCTTCCCATTTCAATGTAAAATCAACTATCAGGAGATGTTCATAATTGCTAAATAAGTCTGAATCCATCATAGTTTGCCGAGGGTACAATAAATTAAAGGAGAATGAAACTCTTGGAGCAAGTTAGCTATTGTGAAAGCAGAAAAATCAAATAAGATCAACAAAAGTTTGAGTAAAATAGGACTAGCAATAGAAGAGTTATGAGCATTTGAATGTCGAGATCACTAATGCTATGGAGATCCTCACATTGGCAATGCGACCAAGATCTATGATGTCACAGATGAACAACTCTCCCCTTTTGGACACTGAAAATATACCCCAAAACATCTCTTTTTGCTCATTCTAATCATATGACAAACAATTCATCAATGATATTATGTTGTGACACCTCTGTTCTTGTCCTCTCATAAAGAGAACACCTCACCTTGTGATAGACTCTATAAAAGTGAGAATATAAGTGAAATAAGTACTAAAGTAATGAGGGAGTTGTACGTGTGTGACATCACAGATCTTGGTCGCATTGCCAATGGGAGGATCTACATGGCATTAGTGATCTCAATATTCAAATGCTCATAACTTTCTTATTATTCATTCAATCTTCCTCAAACTTTCAACAATATGTTTCTTTAATTTTTCTCTTTGATATGGATTCAGCTGGTTTCAAGGGTTTCATTCTCCTTTAAAAATAATAGGAAATTGTTCTTCACCTGATGTGAGGGACTTTCTACGACAGGGCTGGACCTTCTTCCTCCATAATCAGAGCAAACCATCCCAGGCATAACACCAAAAGGTGGCGGGATAGCCTCTGGTAGAACCCCTCGGCCAGTGTGCTCTGATGGCATCCTGGGATCTCTCATTGGTCCTCCATCACGATTGTGCTTCAATACACCTTTAGAAAAATAATTAAATTAACATCAATGTAGTGCCATACTGGTATTTTGGTGGTTGTGGTGATTTTTTTTTTACCTGATTGATAAGAAAGCATGAATACTTGTAAACAAGCAACCAGAGGACAGACCACTGAATGTTCTCTCCGAGGGAACTGGTAATTAGGATCAATGACTTACCAAAGGGCACTAGTACACCAAGTGGGAATCGAACCCGCGTCACCGAAACTGAAACCCCTGTTCTACTGCAATATAATTTGATTATATAATAATTGATTGATAATAATTCCCTGTGACATATTACTTATGAAGGAGAACAGGTTACAATTTCAAAGTTCATCAATATTTCCAAGGCTTCTAATAACCTCTGTGGTATCATTTCTCCTCTTGGGATGATTAAATCCTACTGGCTTTAACATTTATCACAAATGTTAAGATTATTCAGTATTATTTATTTACAAAGTTGAGTTCATTGCCAGATGAAAATGAAAGACTATCATAAAATACATTTTGTGATATATAATATATAAATAGGGAAAGTCTACAATTACTAGAAAGGTCATTTCACTTTTGTAAGGCTGACATTAGTGCTGCAAGTCATGTTCAGGTTCAGTTTGGTTCGGCAACTTTTTCTGAACTTTTGTTCTGTTTGGGGTTCGGCAATATATGCAAAATTAAATTATAAACATATAAAATAAAGAATCGCCACCCACGACCAGTTTGTTGCAACAAAGGTCATTTCTGCTTTCATTTTCAAATTAATTAAAAATACTAAAGAAAAAGTATTGAAAACAAGAGAATCAGGAAGGAACAGAATTTCAAAGAACAGAAATTTTTTCAGGATTATTTCATGTAGATATGTTTACGCTTGATTACAATGTCATTGCAAACGCAGCTTCTCCGATCGGAAAGTGTTGATCTGGAATGTAGAAACAGTAGACAAACAACCTCCACTCAACTGTTATAATAGTGGTAAAATCAATATTCCAAAGAATATGAAATGCTTTAGAAAGTCCTATATTTTCTGAAAACTGATTTAATCTGGTCAATCAATTACTCTAAATGATCTTAAATATAAGTAGATTCTTTGTTCTAAAAGATCAACGCTACATGACTTCAAACAAATTTCCAACACGAAAAGGAGTACATGGGACTGTACTGGGGTGAAATCACTTGATCTTCAGATCCAAGACGGAGCTGATAATTTATCATTTTATTTTCAGTTATTGACCAGATTAAATCACTCTTTAGAAAATATTGACCATGGAAAAAATCACAAGTGTTTTCAGACATATCGTCCAAGAGGCAATATTGACAAATTTGCCTTTGCCCAACGATCTGTCCCTGAATGGAATAAACTCCCTCTTCAAATAGTAAATGCAGTTTCGCTTGACAGCTTCCAAAAGCTCCTGCAAAATCACCTTGAAAATATCCCTCACTCATCCTCATAATGTGCATCCAAGTCTAACTTCATCTTCGAGATAGGCTGCAGAGTCCTTTGAAGATTACAGCAGATGATGATGATGATGATGAAAAACATTTCAAATTCGGAATATGAATTTACCAATATAATAGCAGCTGAGAGCTGGTTGTTTGGACTTCCTGTTTCAGCTTTCTATATCAACTATTTCCGGAACGCGATCAGGAAACATACGTCGATTTGCTTTGATTTTTTTTTTACATTTTCTGTTCATTAAAATTTTGTTTCTACCACCATTCCCTCATCTCTTATTTATTAATTTTTGTTAATATCAATATGGACATTTCAGAAGGTGAAATATATACTTAACCATTACTTTGTCAGTAACAAGGAAGGAATTTATGTCTTCTTTTTCTTTTGTTAAATACAAAACGATTATGACCAATTACAATCATGATCGATTACGGCAATACGTAATTTAACTGCACTTTTAAACCGAGTTTACCTTAAAATGTCCTCTCATTTTATGAAGAAAAAAATATATTCATGTTTATAAAAACTTCTGAAATTGATAACAATTCAATCAAAGACGAGATAAGATTTCATATTGGAGTCTATAAATATTTAGTGTGGAATTCTTATTGTGCACAATCGCTAACAAATAAAATGTTTTTTATTTCATACCTAAATATATGAAGTGTTATGCAATATCATTTGGTAAAAATAATGTGCCTAAATTTGATATACCAAACCACCGAGCCAGGCCTTTGTGTTTGGTTCAGTTTGGTCCGGTTCGGAAGTGCTAAGTTCGGCAAACTTCCGTTCGATTCGGCGGTTCAGCTACAGCACTAGCTGACATACCACTACAATTTATATTTTTGGATATTTTACCATTACAGGCTGTGAATATTGAGAAATAGAATCTAAGCTCACTGACCTCTGAGGTTTCCCTTGCCATGGATCTGTGGTTTAAAGAGAGGTGCTCCTTCCCATGTTGCATGCTGGGATAGCTGACATAGTCGTTGATTTAGGTCATGTAGAAGGGCTACAATCGTTATGTAATGCTTGATATCATCAAGGCTCATCAGCACGGAATCTATATGAGAAAAATATAGAGACACTGTACATGATATCTATGAAGTACAATACAGCATGTAAAAAAAAAACAGAAGTCAATTATTTTTGCCAGTGTAGACAAACGATTAAGAATATCTTATCTTGAATAATTATTTTTTTTTGTTTTCTTTATCATAACCTAGTGTTGCATTGAATTCTAACATCATTTATTGCCTAATCCCTCTAAAACCTCCCACAAGAAATAAAATGCATAGCTAGTTAGTGTAAAAGGGAATTTACTGCTATTAATTACAAATACTGTTTGAAGGTAAAGTAAGAAATGGTTCTACCATCAACAACGGATTTCTTCTTGGTTTGCTCTTTCCCATGTTCATGGCCTCCATTCAGCCAATCCCTAGCCCCAATGCTCTTTGTTGCACTGCCATTGGATGATGATGTTCCTTTGGCTCCTCCCCTCCTAATGCCTTCACAGGCTTCCTCCATCATAGATGCCACCTCTTCCTGAAGCGGTGATAAATAGATCTCCTGGACAGCCTGTAGGAAGTTCACCTCACCTTCAAAGACATCCGCAAGGTACAGGGCACACTCATCCTCCAACATGACATGGAAGTGAGGGGTCAGTTTCTGGAGTTTGTCCGCAATGGATGCTAGTGTCGCAGACTGTCTTGGCTCAGCAACATCTACGTTTGAAGTGCACAGATTCTCTCTCAAGAATGTTGCCACCTACATAGACCGGATGAGAACATGGAAAAAAATCAAGATAGATGAATTAACTGAAAAAAAATACCAAAAACAAAGCAGAATTGCTCCACACATACAAAAGAGAAATCCTCAATTAGTGATAAAGAGACAGCAATAAAACCACTTCTAGGTATCACATATCACTGAATTAGAGAGTAGTCCCTGAGTAAACCCACTCAGCAATTAAATTTATCTGTCATGTATTAAACTTACAAATAACAGATGATTAAAAATCAAATAAAATGGAATCCTATAAAACTCTGATTCAGAGTCTACCATAGCACCTATCAATGCTGCAGAATGCAGCAAAGGACTATGACCACATTACCTTATCTGATGCCAAGACATGGTAGCTACTCCAGACCTCCTTGATAGGGTACAGAATACAGAGACTCTGTAGAGATTCAATACGTTGGACCTGCTTGGCCTTTGAGAGCGGTCCAATCCATTCTCCTGGTTCGGATAACTTGATGGCATGCAGTCTGTCTAGAAAATAGCGCTTTAGGCGAGATCGGATCTCCTCCCACAGCGAGTCATTCTCCTAATCAAGAAAATGAGATGTGTAACATTTTTCCTGAGGAGAATTTTCAGTCATAATCACTTACATAGCACTGTCTATCTGCTTGCCTACCTTAGATCAAACTGAAGATTTTAACATTTAGTGCATTCAAGGTACTGATTCTGCCAGGTACCCATTCACCTCATCTGTGGTGAGGGCAGCACAATCACACAAGGTATCAACTACGACAGATCTCAAAACTGATCACTTTGGAATTCCATTTCCGGTACATTGACTTGAAAAAGACACATGTTTTAGAATAAAACCTATGAACTAATTTCAACCAACAACTTGGAATAGTTTTCCATTATGCACCGGTAATTGTTCACTCAATCATTTCCACAAACCCGAGAATTCATCATACTGTTGTTGACACAACTGTCATGTATTATGCACATACTATGCCCATTTCTACAAACTTGTCAAGGAGGTGAGAACCCATGACAATTCAAGATAGACCCTGGAAAGTTGACAAATACCTGTTCAAGCGAATCACCAATGGTGTTGATAGACACTGCAGAAGCAGCTACATAGGATGGTTTAGGTGCACGGATAGGGAGACCAAGACCTTCGTGTGACGCTAAGCCAAGTAGCTGTTCAAAGATGATTGCCTCAGAGTTGGGATGGTTTACTGCATGTTGAAGCTGAAAAGACAACAAGTAGGTTACGCATTTAGCGAGTAGCTGAAAATGATTCTAGGATCTACAAGACTGCAACCAACAGATAATCATCATTTATAGAAAAAATGTTTGGGAACAGAGGAAAATATTGTGTTTTATGACAGGTGGCTATTTGTCTTACTTTGAGGGGGGTGCATTTCATGGAAGAAATAGTCAAGAGATATAATGTTATAAGCTATTGAAACCCTTGCTTGTGATTAGCTCAGAGCAAATTTGTCAGTCAACATCACTCACAAAATGCTTCATGAAATGCTCCCCTGATCCTGCCAATGACACTTTGTATTGAACCAAGTAGCAATTAACAAGGGCACTTTCAAGTTTACCATTTGCTTGTGTTTTTACATAAGGTGGTGAATCATCCTTTGTCCCTATGCATCTTATGCCTGATATACATGTACCTGTCCTTAATAATATTGCATTGAGATCCCCAGATCCCCTTACTCGATTCAATTCTTTAATTAGACAAGTGAATTCCTGAGAGAATAAACCAACTCATCTCAAAAGATATCCAACCAACATGGCATACTCACAATTGCCTTAAGAAGCTTGTTGACATCTTCTGTATCTGGTGTGAGGCAGGCACATTCTTCAAGGACTGGTGTTTGAATCAAACTGTCCATAGCATCCTTGATATTGGTATAATTATTATCAAGTGAAAGGCTGTTTGTTGCTTGCACCAACTTCTGCAGAGTCTCTTCAATCCTGAAACAGATGCAAATTGTTTCAAAGAGATTATCAAATGATCAGCTTAGCCTTATATACTCCAATCTATTCATGACAGAATAGCATGAATCCTATAGGGTATCACCAACATTCGGTGTTACCCTTCCTTATTTCAAGTGGTAATAATAGAATTATTTTTCTTTCAAAAATCATTCTAAGCGATAAACTTACATAAGTTTGCAACCAAATGGAAGCAGTTTTGAATTTCATAAGATCTATGGCTAAATTAATATGCTATCATAGAAATAAAGGGTCATGTTTTTTAAAAGCTTTACTGCGGTCAGGAAGACAACAACTACTTCAGATCATCTACCATGATAACCTCAGTTCAGTTAAACTGCTACAGGGTGTACAGATTTTCTTCAAAAATAAAAATTTCATTATAGTGATTATGTAGTGATGGATAGTCAATCAGCTACAATTTAAGAACCTTATTTTCCTTCTTTTATCCTCCCATTTTCTTGCCCCCCCCCCCTTTCTAATTCATAGTTTGTTTAATATCTTCTATAATGTGAGCTTCAAATATATAGGAAGAGTTCTGCACTGGTTACAAAGTGGAACGCTGGCTACGATTGTAAAACCTATAAATCCATCAATTTCGTGTACATCTAAAGTCTAGTTAAAAAACCCTACTCATAGGCCTACGTTTGAGATCATTCCATAAAAGAAAGTTTTAATCTCCAAATCCATGTTACGTGTAACATGAGTTGTCAACTTTGACAACTTAGACAAAACATGCCATTGGGGGTCTGGTATTATGCGGATGTGTCCATTTACTACAGAGTTATGTAGTATATAGATGATATGAAATGAAATCTTACTTCTTATCATTTTGCTTGAGTTGTTCATCAATATCTGTTATGACCATCTCCAGGTTGTCCATGCTTGGCATACCAAACTGGAACATTGCCGTCAGTGAGGGCAACACACACTGCTGAGACATAATGAATCCAATCCCTAAAAACTTCTATTCCAGTGTTTGATGATGTGTACGATGTATCTGATCACCTCATGTTGTAAATGAAGCCCAATTAGCTGACACTGATAAAATCATAAACGAGAGAAGAGTGTCAGTAGATATTTTTGCGAATGGATAGAAAAACAGCCATCAGGATATTCTTGATTTTAAAGTATTGTGTAAAGGTCACAGGAAATTTTCACAGACTTTACATCCACGAAATGGCCATCTATTATCCATGTTACCCTGAAATTGTTTTGATTTAGTCACCACGAAAATGAGGAATAAATTTATTTATTTCTCTCAAAGATCGATTTCAGTTTATGCCTAGAAACATTGTCTGCATATGGGACTTGAATGCCATTTTCTGAAGATGCTTTAATAATCAGAAGGTCATTCTCATTCCATTCAAATTTCAAGTCAATTCAATTGATTTATTTTCCACTTTCACTGATAAACTGCCTGCTGCATCTCGGTCATAGTAGTCCATACTAGATTTTAAAAAACTAGCACATCAATGCTGTGGAGCTCATCCGGCATTTGGCAACAAAATTTAACACAATTTATAATTTCAGCCCAGTTGACACTGTAGTGAATTATATTCGTGACATAAATTGAGGAAACAGAAATGAAATTGATGAAGAAATGACATAGATGCATTTTATGTGATTTATGAATAAATTTTGTATTTAACTAAGCACAAATAATTCTCTAGTCAAAATTTCTAAATTCTGTGTAGAACCTTGGTGAACCCAGGGGTGTGAGTGGTCACAAATAAAAAGATCTGAAAATAGCTGAAGAGCGTTTAAAAAGTCTGAAATAGAAAGAGCTCCCATACTTTTTGTAGAGGAAGGCCAAAAATAAGCTGAAATTAAGCTAAAAATCAGAACAAAAAAATCTGAAATCAGATAAAAATCTGAACTCTCACACGTGTGTGAACCTAATGTAGCTCTCAGATGGAACAAAAAATCAACATCAGTCAACAAATAAATATTTTTTGTGAGTATTGAAAATATGCATAAATTAATAATGAGTTTCAAAATTCTGCGTTGATATTTTGTATCCCCACCTAGAGCTATCATATAAAGCAAAAAAAATTGAAATTGATCAACAAATGAAGGAGAAAAACATTTTTTGTGATTTACACATGTATAAATAAATTTTGCATAAATTAGCATAAATAATTTTCTAGTCAAAATTTCAAAATTCTTTGTGGAAATTTGGTGACCCTCATGTAGCTCTACCAGATGGATGAAAAAACTAGAAATTTGACGTGTCAAAAGGACAGAGATGCCCCCGCTTAACGTGATCAGAAATTATTCAATATGATTGAACTTAATATAGTGCAGAAACCAATGTGCATATATAATGAACAAATTTAGACCTTTGTGCTAAAGACCCGCCCTTTCCATAATAATCTCTGACAGAAGATATGACAGTCAGGTCATTAGACGTGGATAATCCCTCACTTCATTGTGTCATATGGAAATGTGGTCTTGCTGTAAAATGCCTACAAGTATCATTGTGAGAAAGTCATGACATGATCTGTGCGATTGACCAATCAGCAGTCTCCGAATCGCTGTGTGGAAATGGTCTATCAGTTGTACAAAGTTTACACTGTATGGACAATTTGCCACTGTGTGCGCGAGGGTCGGAGCTTGAGGGTCGGAGCTCCGACCCTTGCTCCACCCTCACGCATGCGATGTTTTGAAATCAGCAGTGATTTATACATGTGAGGAATTCGATGTTGGCTCTAATTTTGAGGCGAACCGGAGGTTGGATATGGAGTGAAATTAGGATGAAAAGTAAGAAATTAAGCTTCTTATTCTTAAGCTTGTTTCCGTGTAGGATTTTTACAATATGCATTTATGCCCACCTTTGTCACTTGGAGTATCAAAGCGAGTTCACGGGCTTGATGTGCTGGTAGGTGGAGCGTAGTGTAGCGGTAGTGAAGTGGAGTGGAGCCTGCACGAACATCACTTGAGGTACAAAAATCCCTGATTTTGTATCACAGATGACAATTACTTGACTTCTGGGAATTGGAATTTGAAAATTCAAACAGTTTTGTGAATCGTAGATATTGAGCCTCATACTGACATACATCATACATTAACCCAGGGAGCTCCCGCACAGACTGGAACCTCAAAAAATGAAAAGTTCTCTCCTTCTACCCCCGTCTCGATCGGCCATTTTTGTTATGAATTGTAACAAAATGGCCGATCGAGACTGGGGTAGAAGGAGAGAACTTTTCGGTTTTTTTTTAGGTTCCAGTTTGTGCCCAGATGTCAGGAAACTGCCACTCGTTAGACCTTCATCCATATAATCGTGGTAAGTGCATAATTTCTGTTTTCACAATTCATTTGGAGAAATATTTAGACCATAAATCACCCTAATCCCGTGAGTATGGTAAAATACACGGTAAGCCCCTGGGCTCCCGCCCGCTGCACGGGTGGGAGCTCCCTGGGTTAATCATACATGAGCAATTATACGTGCTGGAAAAGCCTTTCCTAATAATATAATAATTTTCATCAAGTTGAACTGAACTTGAGTGCATAAAGTTAAACTGTCAAATTTGATTGAGTTATAAAAAAATAAGTTGAAATCTCTCATCTTGAAAACTCATGTGGAATATTAATGAAATATAAGTTAAACCTTCACTTCAATTTCAGGAACTCAGATGACCCCCCCCCCCCCCCCCCTTAACACTCAGTGCACAAATTGTGTTCATTTCATTTTCATAAAATAAACACTGCACTCGGCTCTCAACACAAATTGAAGCGTATGGGACCGAGAAACTCGTTCCGTTACACCGGATCGCCAAATGCCAATTGTTTTTAATTTATAAAAAATATCATAACTCACAGTGAGAAAATGCTGGATTTAAGCCTTACTATTATAACAATAAACTCACCAAATTACTAAGATGGGGTTTTACCACTATTTAAGACCTTAATTAAGTGTGAGATGACAACTGTTTTTCCGTAGGAGTAACTAGCTACCTGGTCCTGGCTGTCGTATCGGTATGACGTCATCTAGCAGCGCAGCTATAAAAGCTATATATATATAGCTAGCTCAGCGCAGCCTAGCCCACCCTGCCTAGTTCCGTAGGCGTAGTAAAAAAAAATACTAGAAAAAAAATTATAAAAAAAAAACATTGGTGAAGGTTTGAGAAAAATCCATCAAAGATTGAGAAAATTCAAGTTTTTATATGTGACGTCATAAACAAGTAGTTGCCCGGCCTGCCCCATATTTGTTATAAAATGCATAAATTTCTTTTTATCCATGACCATGTTCTCCAGACTGGATCGAGGAACTCAAGAAGCATGACGAAAATGTTTTTCTTTCAGAAACTGGTGTGAAATGATTGTTTGTTGATGTACTTCATTAATATACAATAAAATCTATTCACAACTCTTTGAGAAAATTGCATTTTATTGAATTTACATTCACGATTCGTGGAAAGCTGCTCACATAATGATGTCAGAAATAAAAATAATAATCAACTTCTTATAATTTTTATTAATCTTTGATGGATTGGGCTTTTCCTCAATTCTTTACCAATATCTTTCTTCTGCTATTTTTACAAAAGACCCTTTGTCAGGGTAAACTTGGCGGGTCTCTCTGAGTTTATTAGAACAATTCTCTATCTTTGAAATTATAACGGAACAATGGGCAGAATTTTTTATCTAGGTTAATTCCAGGGTTCAACGGGTTCGATTTTGCAACGTATATAAGAATCTTTTGCAACTCTCCATTTTGATTTTCCATTTTTCACTTTTTTTTTTAAATCTTCAAGAAGAAAAAACAATATATGCACATTTTCTCCGGCAAGAGAAGAAAGAGGACAAAATAGAATTAGAATTATATAAAATCAACAAATATAAGGAAATGTCAATGGAAACGAAGTAAGTGACCATCGGATCAATTGATTTGGAACCCTTTGGAATGGGAAGAAAAATTATTGTGTCCGAGGAAAACAAAATTACAGGCGGTGCACGCCATCTGAGTGGTATAGATGTAAGGGCCTGATTCGCCTGAAGTTACAGCCTATATAGAGGGGCCATGCAGGGCCGTTTATAGAGGGGGGTATGGGGTTTGACAAATACCCCCCCCCCCCCAAAAAAAAAAAAAATAATAATAATAATAATAATAATAATAATAATAATAATAATAATAATAAATAAATAATAAATAAAATAAGAATAAAAATTATTAAATAAATAAATAAATATAAAATCATTTACCAGGTGGCAAAATAGAGGATAGGGGGTAAAAACAAAAAGAGAAAAAGAAAGAGAGAAAAAAAAATAAAATGAAAGAAAGCAAAGGAGAAAGAAAGAAAGAAAAAAAGAAAAAAAAAGGGAGAGCCTGATCAGAGAGGTCCCGGATCATCCTTTCTTTCGAACGAACGAAGTTAAAATTGAAACTTTATTATGAAATATATATGTAAAGAAATGGATGAAGAGAACAATGGCAGGTATAGCTTAAATCAAGGTTCCCCAGAGCTATCTACCCTTTGGAAAAAGAGACATTTTTTCGGCATCACCAATTTTTCCAAAGGGTAGATAGCTCTGGGGAACCTTGATTTAACCTAACGCCTGCCATGTTCTCTTCATCCATTTCTTTACAATATTTAAATAAAAATAGTTGCCAAAGCTGTTGTACATGTATAACTTCACACACATATATATATGTATATATATAAATACAAAGATGTTATTGATGTACTGCACAAACAAGAAGATAATATCTTTAGCAAAAGGGGACCACAAGACAGCGAAAGCTGTTGGGTGTGGCACCCTTTACAATATACTGCATAAATAAATGGATACATGCTAAATCTATAATAGTAAATAAAAAGAAAAGAAAACATATCTACATTCTTACATGACTATAGAAACAGTTTAGTCATTTTCATTCAATTCTTGCATTAGTTTCTTCTTTAGTGCTTTTTGAAAGGGATTAACTGATGTCTTACATTTTATGTTTTTTGATATATTATTCCACGTTTCATATCCACAAAATGCGATTGATCTTTTCCCGTGTTCATGGTGTTCTGTATGTATGTACTATCAGAAGTACTAGACTATTTATTTTCCTTCTGTCTTGTTCTATATTGATGTGTGAAGTACTGGAGATAATCAGTAAGAAGATGAGGATGTTGTATACAAACGTTGTTATCAGACTGAAATTTATGTAATTTAAAAATGTCAAGGATATTAAGTTTCTTGACAAAGGACTGGAATGTGTTCTAAATTTAAAGGTGATTGCCCTTTCAGCCACCTTTTGAATGATTAATATTCTATTCAGGTACGGGTATAGGCACAGCCCCAAACCTCAAGTCCGTAATGATATATGTGTGGCTGAAGAAAAGCATTATATAACATTATACACTGTGGTACATTATTTCCAATCCTATAAATAATTCCTATTTTCTTGCGAAGTACTATAAGGGTAACTTTCTTGATCATGTTCATTCCAGAGCAAAGATCAATATACCAATATACATTTACGTAGCGTCGACTTTCTCGATGGTGCATCCAAAATTCAGGTCAACTGAACCCTTCGTAAAAATCACCTTCTTCAGGGGTTTATCACCATGTATTTTTTTTATTTTGTGTTAGGCCTAATTGTTATTTTGTTTGCATCGCACCATTTGGTAACAATTTGTAAATTGTCTGTTATTTAAGTTAAATTTATTTCATTTTGATTTAAGGGGAATGAATGAATGAAAAATATTTGAGTCATCCGCAAATAATCGATAATAATATATTTTGATGCTCTTGCTAAGTCATTTATATATATTAACAATAAAGTTGGTCTGAGAACCGAGCCTTGTGGAACACCACACAAGGTTTCTTTAAAAGATAGCACCATTGTGCTCGGGACATACTTATTATACCCTGTTAAAAATCCACCATGAGTATAGGATGGTTATGACTTAAAGGCGTATAGGGACAATCTGAATCAGATGAATGATTGCGGTACATTTTGTATGCAATGGAATTTCATTTAAAAATTCACAAAGAGCTGATTAAATCAATATAGATTAGGTCAGCTGATAATTTGCCTACGTACATGGAAAATTTGAAATGATTACAGTTATTGTCTTGCTAAAATGTATTATACTACTTGTTCTTATGTTGAATCTATTTATATATATAAATCATTTTGTATCTCATATAGGATATTCATATCTTTATGTAGTGTCAATCATAATTGACGGTATTTTGGCTTCTATGTTTTCCATGTCACTCTCCACTTCTTCACCACTTTCTGTTTTTCTCTCTACCTCGCTCAATTTTCTCTTTCTATTTGGAGGACATACTCCCTCTCTCCCTCTCTTTCTTTCCATTACTCTCATTTCTCTCTCTCTCTTCTTCTTCTCTCTCCCTCCTCCCCTTTGCTTATTTCTCTCTTTCTCAAACTTTTATTAATGAGATACATCTTTTAATTGGAGATAAGTTTTGACGTAGAATACTGTAATTACGTTCTTATTCATTTGCTTTGTTATATTTGTATATTCTACTTCATGAATTTTTGTAATTTGACCCTTTCAGCTTGTGCTGCTGGTCAATTTTTATGTGCATATATACCAATAAATAATTTTCTTAAACAAAGTCAAAGAAAGGTAAAACAAAGACGACGAAAGGTTTTTTTTTTTACAAACAAGTGCACACCGAGTTACCAATAATGCATATAGCATTTCCATTTATTTGAAAGCAGGATAAAAGAACATTGTAGATTAAATGCCTTGCTCACGGGCATAGGTGCCGCGGCCTGGGATCGAACACCGGACTTTCAATGTATAGCCAGGCGCCTAGACCACTCGGCCACGGCACCTCCACTGTTTATTAAAAAAATGTGAATGGCGCCAGCTAGCGCCGAGTATCTATCCATGTCGACAATAGTGATTGCGTAATAATATGCGCGTGAAAATCTCAGAAGTAATTCGAAAGAGCCAAAACTCATGAGATTTGTCAATAAAATTTTTAAATACCAGTACCGGTATGTGCCTCTCATGTTGAATAAGGGTTCAAAGCTTCACCAAAGCCAGCAAGAAAGCTAACCAAGAGGACGTGAATCAATTTGAATTTGTCAGAGGAACTGCCGGAGCTGGTGAGGCTGAGGAACTGACTGAGTCTGGCCCTGGCCTGAGACCTGAGAGGCTGAGTCGCTCGCTCTCCGTGATCCATCGGTTTTCGGCCTGCCAGCTGCCTCGGACTCGTCGGAGGTCGGCCTCGCTACTGTACTACGAGCCCCTGCCCAATCGCCTACAACTCCCCCACAGCTCTTGCTCACTGCAACCATCCTGCCTGTAGGGAATCAGGTAGGACAATGGTTAGACCAAAAGCTCCACATTTAAAGTAAACTTTTTTTGGTTTTGGTGGTTTGCAACGGTTTGGGCCACCAAAACCCTCATACCGTATAATATTGATAATATTTTTTGGTGGCCCGATATAAAATAAAAGTTTGGTGGCCCGAAAAAGAAAAACATTGAAAATGAATAAAACAAACTTGTTAATCCTGCAGCCACGACCACTAAGTTACGTGTACTGTACTTTCACCTTGTGTATCTTGTTACTCTTGTATATGTATGATGGGGGGACCTAAACTAAGCTACGCACTTTGTTTTCAAACAATAAAAACTATCCCAATTTTAATATTTCAACAAATATCTTTCACTAATTTGTGGCAAACATTCTAAAGATCATTAACCAAAAAGAAAATATCGCAAAACTCACTAATACGAAAATCCCGCCGTGTTTTCTGAACACCTCTTGATTTCGCCACCCGATGTAGAAGGGGTCCTAAAGCTACGCACTCGATTTATCATGCAAAAAAATAGTATTTCCTGTGCCTCAATTTCTAAAATATATTCATATTATTATAGGATAAAATGAAATTTAAGCGAAGATAACTCCAAAATTCCAAACAGTTGTTGGTTTTTCTGCATTTAGAGATTTACTGCAGCCTCTGTAGAAAAAATTGAATAGGAATCGTTCGTTACTCTGCAGTCACAGTTCCACACACAGAGTGCGCATTTGCCATAAAAACTGTATGTGCGATGAGTGGTGCGTAGCTTTAGGACCCGCGCAGCTTTAGGACCCCCTACCATACATGTAAACCTCATGCTGTTGTGTGTTATTATATTTTGCAAATTGATTTGTGGTAAAATATATTTTGATTTCATCATGGACTTTTTTTCTTTGATCTACACCATGTATATAGACACTAGGACACTCATACTGGTAAAGTAAATAAATTACATGTATGCATAACAAACTCGTCTCAGATACAATACAATAAATTTCCCTTTCTTCCTCATTGAATCCCAAAACCTAGAGTATGCAGGCCCCAAATCCAGTTTATTTTGTTTTCTCTGCCTTGTAACATATTATTATAGCAGGAGAAAATCATTAAAAAATATGCTGCAAAATGAGAACAATGCATTAAAGTGGGAGACAAACAAAAGTAATTAAAGAAAGAAGTGAAATAAAACAAAAGAAAAAGAAATGAAGAAAGAAAAAAGAACAGGAAAAATAAGAAAAAAATTAGAAAAAAGAAAAGAAATAAAAGATCATGAAAGAAAAATTAATAAAACAAAATGAAAACAAAAATTGGGAAAGGGGAAAATTAAGAAGCCATTACCAACATTTTAACAGCTGTGGCAAAAGTCTATTCTGACTGGAATACAATTAAAAGCGCACAAGCAAATAATTTTCACTTGCCTTTTGGGAATGGGGCATTTCTATTTTTATATCCTTCAGTTTGCATTATTAATCATTTTTTGTCATATTCCTTATTCAGGCAATGTCAATGGGAAGGGGTAGAAACAGCTTAACCACTAAAAAAAAAATAAAAGAGAAAAAATAACGATAAGGGAACGGCGAAAGTTATATCTGGAAAAAAAAGTGTGAGAAAAGTCCTTCCCTATATTTGCTAAAATGTCGGAAAAATCAAAATTTCATATCAATGAAATGCCTTCCCAAAGTATTTAGTTTCTCAAGAGTGGTTTAATTTTGGCAAGAAAAGACACAGCTTCGAAAGAAACTAAGTATCAACACACATACAAATGCACACGTGGGACTGAAATGTACTCACCTATGGTTTTTGTGTGTATTCATTTAAAATTTGGTATTTTTGAGTCAAAAGAGAGGTCATAATTCTTCTTTCTAATGCTTTCAAATAATCAGGGTACACCAGATTTTAGCAATATGGACTGTAGAAGAGCATTTCATCGGAGTTAAAAGTGACTTTGACTTAGATTTTCAAAGTTCTGTGAAAGATTTCTTAGTGCTCAGCAACATTTCGTATCGCAGACTATGTCTGTAGGCTGCTTGTTGCAATGGCTTCATTTAGCTTATGATATGCTGTGCATGCCGTGCCGGCGCACCAGCCAGGTGGATATAGCTACTGTATGCTAGCCTATAGCAGTATGTATTGTCATGACTATGCAAACTTTCTGTGTAGATTGAAGAAAAAGTCGGAAGATGCATCTGGCTTGCAATTTGAACTGTTGAAAGTTGATAAAAATGCGTGCCAAATCAGGAGAAAAATTGCGCTACTTTAAAAATTATTGGTTGCTCGATTCGGGCCACGAAAACTTAGCATTTTTCAATAATGGTTGCCCGAGGTGAATTTCGGGTGGCCCCGTTCCACCGCTTATGTCGAGCCTTGTCATATGTTGGTTGTTCCGCTTAACTCCGTTGGCTCCACTCACCAAATACAGAGACTGAAGTTCTAGCTTGATTTGTACAGGGACTCGATGGCCATATGTTTATGTATTAAGTTCGGATAAAACAGGGAAATGAAGTTGCGCGAAAGCCAAAGGAAGTCACTGTTTTTTCCCCTTTTAAGTTTTGGTGCATTTCAGGCCAAAACGGAATAATAATCTTTATTTTGGTACAGTTCTTTTTATATATTTTTTTGAAATAAAGACAAAAATCGATGAGCCCCGTCAGGGGGATTTTGAATTGTTAACCCCCCAATGGTGGCTGCACGATAGCGAGCCGTCTGTGTACGAGGAGACATTAAAAAAAAAAAAAATGTTTAAAAACTCCTCGAAAAAGATGGCTGCCAGCTGTCTAGACTATGGTATGCCAATGCTGTAAACAGCACACACTTTAAAATAATTAAAATATCACTTTTGTGACCGAAAATACTAATTTCCATACAGTTGCAATTTATTTTTCATTAGTAACTTGGGTATAATTTTTGTATTCACCAGAGCGCTCGAAAACTTGAATTTTGGGCATATTTTTTGTGTATGCCCTCTATTGGTGGAAAGTAATATGGCAAGAAAATGTTCATTTTTCAATCTCTATTTTTAATTAAGAAAAAATAATTAAAAGAATCAAATTTTACTTAAGAGCCAAGTTATATGATGAATAGCTGTAATGGAAACTGACAGTGTAAAAAAACACTATTTGTCCCAAAGAAAAAGAGAAAATAAGCCAAACATTGCCAATCTTATTTTGCCACACATGGAGTAGTAACAGAGAACAAGGTTACTAGTATCATAACCTTGTTCCACTCAAAGGATCATTACCATCCTGCCTGTGGGGAATCTACAGGTAGGACTATGGTATGCCAATGCTGTACACAGCACACAATTAAAAAAAATCATTAAAGTATCATTTTTGTGACCAAAAATACTAATTTCCGTACAGTTACCATTTATTTTTCATTAGTAACTTGGGAGTAATTTTTGTATTCACCAGAGCGCTCAAAAACATGAATTTTGGGCATATTTTTGTGTACGCCCTTTATTGGTGGAAAGTAATATGGCTAGACAATTGTCATTTTTCAAACTCTATTTCTAATAAAGAAAAAATAATTCAAAGAATCAAATTTATTAATAAGAGCCAAGTTACATGATGAATAGCTGTAATGGAAACTGACAGTGTAAAAACATCAAGCATTTGTCCTAAAGAAAAAGAGAAAATAAGCCAAACATTGCCAACCTTATTTCACCACACAGGGAGTAGAAACAGAGAACAAGGTTATATCATAACCTTGTTCATTGAATGAGTGCCCCACAGCACAGTCCTTCTTCTGATGAAGTACAGTCCATCGACTGGTGTATTGTCGTACTATATTTGGCAGGTCTGGTGTGGAGCATGTACAGTGCCATTTAAAAATATTCTAAAAATTTACTAAGTGCAGCTAAAAAACATGCTCCTCTCTTACTGAAGCAGGATGCTCTGTACCTCTTGTTTGAAGAGGCTAACAGAGGTGACATTGGGTAGTTCATCTGGCAAGGAAATCCATAACCTGATGGAGTCTGGAAAGAAGGACTTCTGATAGATGAGAGACCTTGCAAAAGGTATTTGGAATCGCTTGGAGTGTCCACGGCTTGATGTCATCGCCGGAGTCAGGAACGTGTGTCGAATGTCTATTATGCTGATTGGCGATACAATGCATCATCATCATCTTGTATTGTACCCTACGATCCAAGAGTGTTGGCCACTCCAGTTGACCAAGCATCGATGTGACGCTGCTTGTGCGTTTGAAGTCACCAACAACAAACCTGGCAAAACGGCGCTGGACCATTTCCAGTCGATGGATATTCTCTTAGGTGTAAGGGTCCCACACAACATATACTCTAAAATGGGGCGTACTAAAGCCAGGTAGCATAAGGTCATAGTCTTTCTTGGACAAGGGCTGATGTTTCGCTGAAGAAATGCACTGACAGAGCTGGCTTTCTTGGTAATTGCTTTTAACATGATGAGTCCAGTTCAGGTTGCTCTTGAGATGGACACCTAGATACTTCGCTGTGTCAGCTGACTCAAGAGGCTGTCCATGGATGCTATACGTCCATTTGACAGGCTTTCTCTTGTTTCTTTACATGCAGTACCTGGCACTTCTGTGGGTTGAAAGCCTTGAGCCAGTCACTTTCCCATGTTTGTAAGTGTCAGTGTGTGCTGTGCTGCTGCTCTCTGAGCGGACTTTGACTTTGCTGGTTAGTGAAGTTACATGTACCTTTTATTTTACTCATCTTCTATTTAAAAGCCAGTCTTAAAAAGGGGAAGTTCACCCTGGGCCTGACATTGTGACAACAAATTTATTGTAAAAATACCAGAAAATATAATAGTACTTACATGTAGTAGGGCCTTATACTAGATCTAGAAATATCGCTGAAGCCAGCACCAGATTTGAGAAAAATCCATCAAAGAATAAATAATTTGTGACGTCATTAGACCGATAAATAGGTCTAGGCCTATATTTCTTTCAGGGATATGCTCCGCTTCGACCAAAAGCTTCGGTCTTTGTTACATGTATATTGGTTGTTCCGCTGAACTCCGTTGGCTCCACTCACCAATTAGAGAGGCCAAAGTTCTAACTCGATCTGTACAGGGACTCATTGGCCATATGTTTATTAAGTTTGGATAAACCAGGGAGTGGGAGTTGCGCGACAGCGGAAGTAAGTCACTGTTTTTTTTCGGCCCGGAGTATCCCTTTAAGGTCAACAAACTTAGGCCATGTTGGGGGAATTTCTTGAATCGCCATAATACATGTAACTGACAGTTTATCGCTCTACAGTAGTTCATGAAACTTAACCTACAGGTAAGAGCAATCATGTATCATTTACTATCCTGCATGAGTTTTAGGTCACATGACCAAGGTCAAAGGTCATTTAAGGTCAGTGAACTTTCCCAATATTTTGGGTATTTGTTGAATTGGCATCACAACTTTGAAAGTTTATGGATCTAGTTTGAACACGAAACATGGTCATAAGGGTAATCGAGTATCACTGAACATTTTGCATGAGTCTTTAGTCACAAGATCAAGGTCAAAGGTTATTTAGGGTCAATGATCTCCTTTTATTATATGAATGATTAAAAAAAAATATTCTAGCTCTGTTTTCAAAGTCAACACTGCTGCTATATTGCATTGTGTAATGTAGGCAAGACTGCCAGAGGCGTTCCTCTTGTTTGTTCCAATGATAATGTTTTAAAGACCTTTGGAATGTGTGAATGAAGAATTGTGTATTTTTATTGATGGAAGTGAATTTAAGAAAAATCAAATATATCAAAATTGTTTTTGAGACAATTTTTTGTCATCAAAATGTCACTTGATGGGACATCTGTTTATAACATTTATACATTTTCTGTATGAATACTTGTACAGCCAAGGAGCTGAAAGGATAAATGATAATAGCATTGGTTAGAATGTGAAGGTTTACCATTTTGATTAGTGAGTGGAATAACAAAACATCTCTTGCATACTCAAACCATGAAAGTTTGACAGGACTTTCTCATTTTTGTTCTGTAATCATCTTCACACCAGTAATTCTTTTGATTAATTTGCTACCACTATTGAACATTGTCTTTATTAAATAGAAGAAAGGGATGCCATGATTAATTTCAATTATAAAATGTACATGCACATTATGTAAAGATAAAAATAGAAATACCAAGTTAATAAGAGATTAGTATACAGTACATGTACATGTAAATAGCAGAGAAATAACTTCACTAAAATCATTATCAAAACATAAATACGAAAAGGTGTGAATAATATCCTCTTCAGTTGTAATTTAAGTTAAAATAGGCTATGTTTCCTGGAATGAAGATGACTCTGTTGTGTATTTGCCTTGACTTTGTTCCTTGCCGAACTACCAGTATTCTCACCATAGTGAAGCATCAAACATAAGTTTGAGAAAGGTAGTTCAACCTTTTCCCCATGATATTTAGGAATACCATGAAAAAAAATGGTAATTGAAAATCACATTCACATTTGATTGTTGAAACATCAAATCCCATTCAATGACCGAATGTGTACGTGTTTAGAATGTACTGCATATTATTGAAATGCATATTATGGGGCACAGTCGTGAGCATTATACTGGTATGCATGCTGATGAAACGAGGAAGTGATTTTTTTTTTACTGGAACTATTGCTTTGTAATACCATGGATATTCACCTCTCACTGTGCAGTTAGTATGTCATGTACATGTATATCATTCATTGTAATTATTTTATTTATTATTCCTACATGTAGTACTATGTAAATGTTTATATGTACATTGCATAGTAGAACATTCATCTTGGCATGTTTGTTTTTTTGGTAGCTATAGACCTACATTTACGTATTTGTACATGTACATGTGTGTACACTCACTGTACTGTATAATTTTTTTTTTTTTGGGGGGGGTGAACTGGGAACCCCTTCTTATTTCATATTAAAAACAAATAGTGATTCAGTGAAGCTGCTAGTGAAAATCCTTGCATCTGATAGGCTGAGAGCGAAAATAGTCATCTTTTCATACAAAGGGTGTGTTTATGCTTCCATTACAGAGACAGAATCAGCATTTTTAAATGTTGTTTCAGAACAACCATGGCAAACGTGGTTCTGGGAGTGCGGTTTATGCTTATTTTTTCAGAGGCGAAATCTTGATAGATCTGCAGCTGTCTTCGCATTGTACTTTGCGTTGCATGAGAAGTAAAGCGAGGTCAATTGAGCTTGCCCTGTTCGAAAGTTTTTTTTTTACGAGTGTTGTTATGGTCAACTATTAGTACTTTGAATGATTTCAGATCTTTAGTAATTGCATGGAGCTACATGTACGGTACGTGACATAGCCATAGAATTTCCACAATGTTGAGGATAATAGTAAGACAAAATAATAAGACATCTATTTGTTTATGCTACTAGGGCTTCTGGCTGAGCGATGTCTCCTCATCATAACTCATGTTCCGGGTTTAAAAAAAAAAAAATTCCTCAACATGTGATGAGTAGTAATAGTGATAGTACTAAACGTGCAAATGATTTTTGGTCAATATTATCAGGGAGATGAGAGGTAATTCCATGGAGGTATAAAGTCCCTGTTAAAACCATGCAACTGTATTTTGCGCACAGATTTTCATCTCACCAGAAGCATCTACCAAATGATGTCATTTAAACAAGTTTACGATTGTGGTTCTGTTTATACTTCCCCAGAAACCCTGATTCTGGTCAAATAACGTTTTGAAATGCACTTTTTTGTAAGTTTACGTTTGGCATTCTGACATGCGCTTAAATGAAAGTACACATGCACACAACTGTGTTTTGGACTAATCACGCTTGAAAACGCTGATTCTGGCCTGAAAAGTGGAAGCATAAACATGCCTAAAGACACAAACTATGGAACATAGTATGATGATGGTGATATATTTTCTGCTAATATTGTGAATTTTTTGTTTTACTGGTACCCAAAGCTCATAAAAATAGTCTTTATTGAGTATAATGAATTAATTACTTAAATATCAACATTTGCTTGAGTAGGCCTACATTTCTTTTTAAGTGGTGAAAATACTGTAGTATTTTTCTTTTTTATCATCTTTTCAATGATAATTAAGTGAAGAATGTTTAATACAAAATGCACTTTCACGAAAGTTTAATACAAATTTGATAATTTACCTGGAAGAGGAGCGATTCTAAATTCTTTTTCTTTGATAGTAATAGTATTCAACAAAATATGATGCAATAGAAGTCAGTGCAATAGGCCTGAGGCCCTGTCTGTGGCATTATATATAAAGCTTCTTTTTTTCATAATCATGTGTTTTGTATGATATGTGGAGCTCTGCATCAAAAGCTATTGACTCAAACTTGTAGTTTTGTTTGGAATGGGTTGAACTCTCATCTAATAAAAAAGGTTTATTTTTCATGTAAATTTTCAAGGAAATGATTGTATAAATTTGTAGTATGCAGACCTCCTGTGAACTTTGTCAATGTCATGTATACATTGCAGTGGATGAAGTGTGTTTGTATGACCACTCGGTTCCCTTCTCTCTCTGCCTCTCTCCCCCACCCTCTCTCTGTACCTCTCTCTTTTTCTCGGAGTCTCTTTACGACCTCTCTTCCTGTTTCTGCGCAATAGCAACGTGTGTTTAGTGGAGCATTGAAACAAATTGCTATAAAAGCCTGGTACCCGCCCACAAATACCATATCACTTGTTGATCTGAATCTGCTCTGGTAGAGCTGTACTCTTGTAACTCTCGTGGTATTACATACATGTATACTCCATGCTTTCATGCTTTCTATACCGTTCTACCAATGCCTTTGTTGGAAGCCTGTAATTAATTGTCAGCAATACTGCAGGATATATTAACACCATTTGAGAAAATTCCAGATATACTCGCTGCCACTCGCATTATTTATCCACACATATGATATCGTGTGATCAAAACGTGCTATTGGATTTTGCTTGCACATGGTACATTGGATAAGAATAGTGCACATCTGACGTTCGTATGCACACTTTGCAAGGTAATATTTTGATAACAGTTTTAGTCAATTATTAATAAATATTGCTATCAAAATCAAGCTCATGTACACATGTTTGCTTTGATAATATTCACACGAAAGTTCAGTGCAATCTTGTTAAAGATTCAATTGTCTTCAGTAAATTGAATCTCCAAAGTTTCTGTACTGTAGTTATTATAAAACTTGAGTCATTAAAGTAAAAAAAAAGTAAGCTCAGATAGTACTCTTCCTATTAAAAGTATGCCCCCTTGAACACTGTTATGTGTACTGGTATGTGTATCTTTGTAGAGTTTGTAATACCCAAGGGCCTATTGTAAAAATATGATGTGCAAAGATTGTATCCTTGATTTTCTTCCTGTATGTAATTAATGTTTTAAAGTGTTTTTTTAGTATACAATTAACAACCTACTGTATGGGGGAGAAGAATATAATTTTTTAATTCACAATTTTATTTTTTTAAAATTTTATCCATTTTAAAGCATAGATTTGTTTAGACCTCATCATTCATGTGATCTTACAGTGCATTCAGCCATTGGAAATCAATACTACTCCACTCAATATCCAACTTTATACAACTCCCAAGAATGTTCTGTAATCTGATTGGTCCAAATCGGATCACATGATATTCAGCGAATTGCACTATTGCATCCAAAATCTATCCTGCACTCTGATGTCATACCAAAAGTACTACCCTGCACTCTGACGTCAGAGTGCAGGATAGTGCGAGGTCTGGAATTATCTGATATAGCATTCGGGGCAACTCAGTAACATGGGGGAGGGGTTGTATAAAACAAACAATGCACGCATTCTTGTGCATAGAGGACCTAAATAATGAACTCTGTGCTCGACTTGCCAAATGGATATAACGCACTCGGTCTTGCGGACCTCGTTGTGGTATATCCATTGGCTCTTCTCACATCGTTCATTATTTGGCCCTGTATGCACGCGCTTACGTGCAAAGAGTATTTTATAAAAAGTCATAAATATTGCATTTTTGTCTCACCTGCATAGCAGAGTGAGACTATAGGCGCCGCTTTTCCGACGGCGACGGCAGCGTCAACACCAAATCTTAACCAAAGGTTGAGTTTTTGAAATGACAGCATAACTTAGAAAGTATATGGACCTAGTTCATGAAACTTGCCGTAAGGTTTATCAAGTATTACTGAACACCCTGCTTGAGTTTCACATCACATGACCAAGGTCAAAAGTCATTTAGGGTCAATGAACTTAGACCATGTTGGGGGAATCAGCATCAAAATCTTAACCTAAGGTTAAGTTTTTGAAATGTCATCATAACTTAGAAAATATATGGACCTAGTTCATGAAACTTGGACATAAGTTTAATCATGTATTACTAAACACCCTGCTTGAGTTTCACGTCACATAACCAAGGTCAAAGGTCATTTAGGGTCAATGAACTTTGGCCAAATTGGGGGTATTTGTTGAATTGCCATCATAACTTTGAAAATGTATTGGTCTAGTTCATAAAACTTGGATATAAGAGTAATCAAGTATCACTGAACATCCTGTGCAAGTTTCAGATCACATGATTAAGGTCACATGACCAACATCAAAGGTCAATGAACTTTGGCCATATGGGGGTATCTGTTGAATTACCATTATAACTGAAAGTTTATGGATCTAATTCATGAAACTTGGACATAAGAGTAATCAAGTATCTTTGAAGATCCCGTCCGAGTTTCAGGTCACATGACCAAGTTCAAAGGTCATTGAACTTTGGCCATTTTAGAGGTAATTATTAGATTGCTGTCATAACTTTTAAAGTTTATAGATTTAGTGTATAAAATGTGGATATAGGGGTAATCAAGTATCACTGACAAGTTTAAGGTCAAATGTCAATGAACGTAGTATTGTATCATTATATGACTGGTGTTTTTTGTGAATAATTATTTTATAGTAGTTTTCAAAGTCAGCACTGCTGCTATTGAATCGCGTGATGCAGGTGAGACTGCCAGAGGCATTCCACTTGTTACTAAAATGTATGAATCAATAAGTAAGTTCACGCTTATAAGCTCTCCTTATTTTGCATTTCTTTTTACATGTATTTTGTGTTTTCATGATGTACATGTACATTGACAAAAGATAAATGGTCATTTTGATATTGCATTTCTTTGAATTTTGTGTTTTCATGAAGTGATGTTGTGTTTTAAAGTTCAGTTTTTTTCTCCCCAAATATTTTAAGACATGAATTATGAATTACATGTACTGAACATGTATCAATCAAAATTGTTCATTTGTCATGAATCTTTGAGTTCACATACAACTGAATTTTATTTGCTTTTAATGTATGTGCTGATTGTGCTCATCCTTTTGGCAAATTACTGCAACCTTACTGTATACAATAGCAACTGTGAAGATAGGGATAATCTGAAAACACACCAATTGATTTGTTTTCATGATTGATTTTATTTTGTATTTTAGTGATAACGGTTTAATGGATCGAGCAATTGATTGGTTACTTTTATGAGGTGGAATGAAAATATCAAATGTCTGATTGATTATTGTAGAATGATTGAGTGACCTCAAAGCATTTAATGAAACAAATCATCAGTGATTTTCACTGACCAGTACAAATTGTGAATGATCTTCACCAGTTGACAAATTTGCTTTGAGCAGATCAGTTGCAAGTATTTCAGTAGTTTATAACCAATTATGAAAATGCTGTAAATAATGCCTACAGTGAGTCTTATTGATTGAATTTGAGGCCTCAACCATACATGTGATACTCCATGTTTCATCAGTTTTGGTGCACAGTTTCCAAACACTCTTCAAGGATTAATTTGGGCAAAGTTTCCTAATTTTGGATTTTGCTATATATATTGGAGTTGGTCTCTCTGAATAGCCAAAATTGGGTTAAAAACTCAAAATTAGGCAATATAGTCTTGTCTTAGAACTTTTTATTTGGTCTGCGAATTTCCACACCTCATGCACATTTTCATATTTCTACTAAATACTATGAAAACTTTACTGATTGATCTGAAGAAAAAATGTGTTATTCATTTTTAAGTTTTACATGTAGCTCTGAAATTAACAACACATACAATATTTAGATGTTGGCCTAAAAACTTCTTTAATAATGTAGTTTATGACCCCTGTTACATCTGAAAGTTTCCTACCCGAGACCCGACCGAGTCCACTTGCAACCTTGACTGGATTATTGGTGGATTACATGTAGCTTCGCGAACAGACTGAGTCCGAAATGTGGTCTGTTTACATCACAGCGTTCATTCCCTCCCCTATCAGTACGGTTTCGAGCGGTATCCGATTGCTGACACCAACGGGCGCTCTCGATCTAGGCTCTGAATAATTTGCGCACGCTAATTGAAGTTGTTTACATTTCGTTACACTCGTCGGCTGCTACACAGAAATGACAGGGTGGGACATGTGCCGATCATTTCCAGAGAGAGTCGAAACGACTCTTTACCTTTACCTTTACCCGAGATTCTGGAAGAATGCTGATAATCCCAGCAGTCGTTGAAGATATGATCGACTTGAAAAGGATCATATGTTTAAAATGCTTCCTTCTTTCCACTCTAATCAAAGACTTTATCAATTCACATGTCGCATGCCGCAAAACATTAGAAGAACGACGGGGCTGGGGAGGGGATAGCGCGCGCTATGACGTAATTTGACAGCTGGCGAATGGACCGAGTTTGGTTCGAATGCTTGTGTGCCTTTACATCTACGAATCGGTGGACCGGGGCTGGCCCGATACCTACATGTACCCGAGACTACCTCTGGATGTGGTCTCGGGTAGGTTCGCTAAAAGGTGGCCCGAGGTAGGTTTGGGATGTTTACATCTGATTTCTTACCGACCCGAGGTAGGCCCCGGGCGGGCCAGAGGTAGGGAATCTCTCAGATGTAACAGGGGTCATAGTCACTTTCAAATACTCGTTGATTTCATACAGATAAATAATGGTTTCTTTATGAAAGCATGCCCTCTTGATGCTCCAGTTTACATTAGATGCGTTAGCTTGCTTTCTATTTGTCAAGAGATTTATGAAAAGGATCGTTTACCCATGAATGTAATGTTTTTCAAAAAATCTGAGTCAATTACAGCTTTTTAATGTATCATTCCTTTTCTGATTTTTTTTTCCTCTAGAAATTTGTGACATCTTGCAATTGATGGAGGAGAGTTATATCCAGTTTTCATGACAGAAGTTCACCACACGGCAGTCAATTTATATGTAAGTTTATTTTTATCCCAGACCTGGGAATGTGAATGTGATTTTGTTTTTCAATTGAAGTTAAAGTTTATAAGGAGTGGTATGGCTATTTGGCATAAAATTGACAGCGGTTATTGACCTAATTTCATGAAAACATCCATGGTAGACTGGTATGAATTCCCCTTTTTTAATTTGGTGACTTTAAAATAAAATAATTCAAACTTCACAGCACACAATTGGCATAAAGACAGTACTGCAAAGAACATAAATAAATTAAAACATTGAATTAAACGTTTCCCATCCCTGACTAGCATTCTCTACTTTATATAGGCTCTACATTCGTTATTGCCTCATACAATTTGATTAATTGTGCACCCATTAATCATTGCCATATACTTGGTGAGTTAATAATATTCACATCTACCAAGTACCATAATATTTGCAACCAGTAGTTTTTGTAATCAGAATATGGTCATGCTGCACATCATTGAAAACATGTGGTACTTGTGTTTATTTTAGTGAGACACTGTAGTATTGTTCATAATGGCTTGCCAATAATCATTATACATCTACATATATATACATCTTCATTCTTATATTTTGAATTACTATTCATACCAACAGATGCATGTAATAATATACAGGTACATGGAGATGTAGGTGATGTCATATTGTGTAGGTTGGGAGTTGTTTTTGTAATTGCCCTGGCACTGCGTTATTTCGGTTGACCACAATTAAAATCAAATGTTATAATGCCATATGGCATTGCAACAATTGTTCATGGTAGGTTTAACAGGGGTTTCATTTCTGTTTCTGCTGCATATGCTCCTGCAGAAAACATTAATCCAGACAGGAACCCTAACCTCCAAAGGCGGTGCTGCACCATCCCGAGTTTGCTCAATCTCGAGATTTTAGCCCGATCGGCCTACTTCGCGATTAATCTCGAGATTCAAGAAACCCCGTCTCCACCATCGCAAGAAGAGCGATTCCTGCTCGAGCGAGGCAACAAGCCCGATATTCCGAGCATGCGCACTTTCGGATCTTGGAGTTTCAACGGCCCGCGCTTTTGAATAACTTCCCGCGATATGCAAGCAATGTACTCCTTTCACTAGCACTTTCGCCGAATTCGACCGGTGTTATGCAACAATCCTCTCAGCTCAGCGAGTGAAGAAGTGATGTATTCTTCGTTAAATATGATGGCGGAGTAGGAGGCAACGACAGAGAGAGAGAGAGAGGGAGAGAAGGAGGAAAGAAATGCTATTTGCTCACATTTTGCGAAGGAATAAGACGACACTGCTGTCAGTGTTGTTATTGAATATGACCATCGTCGATGAGCGCCTCCCCCTTCGGTCTGGTCTCTCCCAAAATCCATTCACTGGTGGGACACTATCGTTGCTGATTAGGCAATTGATGAACGCTATTCGCGATAATATCTATTCGCATGTATAAAGTTGACTTTAGCACGTGTTTATGTTTTGACCAAGGCGGAAGTGGAACGCGAATTGTATATGGACTGACGTCATGAATAAATTACCCCGAGTCCAATCTCGAGTGCGTCTGCACCTATGAATTAGCGGGATAATTCGTAAAATAGCGCGCTATTTTGCAAATAAACCCAAGTTGACTTGGGATTGCAATCTCGAGATTAATCCTACGAACTAGCGCGATAATTGCGTCTCCACTGCAAACTATCTCGAGATTTTTCAGATCGGGATAATTTGCCGGATCAGAAATAGCGCGCTAATTTGAAAACTCGGGATGGTGCAGACGGCCCTCAAGAGTCCAACCTAATCCTCACATCATTATCAACCAGGCCTATTATCGACCCCCCAAACCTTCCCCCCCTCTCACTCTATATTATTAGCGGAATTGGGGAGGAGCAATTATTACAGACCAATATAACAGGTTGCTTAATAGCTAATAGGCCAGATCTAGTTCAAAACGTGGAATAAATGTTCCTAACTTTTCTTACACACTTTAGTCATTCATTTTAAAAGTGCATCCTCCAACACAGAAAATAAATGTTTTGATATGAAATTGGACATTGAAGTCTCGTTTTTAATAAAGCCACACATACTACCTGTGCTATCAGATGTCTATAAAGCCCGGCGCACACTATATGTACATGTATGCCATTTGTTGCGATCCAAAGTTCAAAGAAATTGTAATAACATTTGATATGAACATTCCAACTGATTGATATTAGCGATCAGAGTTGAGAAAAGTGGTAGGACTACGGAAATCAAAATTTAGTTTTGTTCGAGCCTCCCTGTAGGAATTAAAGGAAATTCAAACCCAAATCGTAATGAAGTCGTCATTGGCTGCGACTTGAAGCCGATTTGGACTTTACTCCGACCACAGGGCTTGCCACAAAGCAAAATTATGATTTTGTTATTCCTAACATTATGCCGAACTTCAAGTAAAATCATTAAAGGGATGGTCTGGGCTGAAAGTATTTATATCTTAATACATAGAGTACAATGCACTGAGCAAAATGCCAGAAATTTCATCAAAATCGGATAACAAATAATAAAGTTATTGAAGTTTAAAGTTTAGCAATATTTTGTGAAAACAGTCGTCATGAATATTCATTAGGTGGGCTGGTGATGCCACATCCCCACTTTCCGTTTCTTATGTTATTACATAAAATCATAATTTGTTCATTATTTCATACTTGTGTGAATAATATTTCTCCCTTATAATGAAATAAGTTGCAGTGCATATCTAATGCACTAAATCAGTTGTCAATCCAATTTTTCTAGTTCTTGGAGGAAAAAATTTAAATAAACCTAATTTCATATAATAAAATACCAAAGAACAAGTGGGAATGTGACATCAGCCCACCTAATGAATATTCATGATGACTGTCTTCACAAAATATTGCTAAACTTTAAAATTCAATAACTTTGTTATTTGTTATCCAATTTTGATGAAATTTTCAGCATTTTGCTCAGTGAATTCTACTCTATTAAGAAATACTTTCAGCCCGGACCATCCCTTTAATACTTCTTGAAACTTTCACATTTCAAGCAAAATGTGATTTATTAAAATATCGCCTCACATCGAATTGCATAGTGTGTGCTGGGCTTTAGAAACTGTCTACCTGAGCTGACTTGTACGGTATTCTCCAAGTCAGACTTTGTATTGCACTGTAGGCCTACAATAAAAAAAAAAAAAAGAAGCTTCAATTGGAGGAAAAATACAACCGATTCCATAACTGTTGTACATAGGAATGCTACAAAACTGCAATCATGAAATCATGTTTATCATTTTGATTTGCCCAAGCAGATTTGGGCTTAGAAAATAACAACAGAGCATTTTCTTCAGACCACAACGTTCCAACTTCGATGATAGAGGCATATGAAAATAATAGATGACTAATGTGAAGTATGTAGTTTGTGCTGACTGAACGCTGCTGGCACAAATTAAAATTGGTTTTGCAGCTATACATGTACATGGCTATCATATTGATCTTGGCCATGTCCAGGCAATTATTTTTGCTCATACGGTGGACATGAATTTATGTACATGTAATCCAAATTTTATGCATGAATAAATATTCATTGCTTTTTAAAATAAAACTAAAGAATGCTGGTACATGTATGGTTGAATTTGAGGAATTCATTTTTTGGCAAGTGGCTGATGGGAGGGCGGGGGGCTGCTTGTACTTGTAGGCACAAGCCTCTTGGTTTTGTTGAAACACATCGGTTATGTAGGTCTGAATACATGAAGCCTATAAGGAGCTATTGCTTGAAAATGTGTAGATGGGTAACACATAATATGGAAAAGTTGTGTGCATGTATTGAAAACAGAAAAGGTTTAAATTGACTAGGTTTACATCTAAGTTAGATCTTGGTTGCCTTTTTGACCTGCACTCATTAGACTTTGATCTGGTTTGATCTTCTTTATATTTCCCAATAGTGATGCATGTGATATATAGAAAATTTGCATTTTCCTTACAAAAACATTGAAATTTAAGGCCTGCTATGGAGTATGGTGCTATTGTTATGTATCTGTAAAATTGTCAGTACTTGCATCTAGCTTTTTGATTATTATTCAAGCATTCATGTTTGATAGAACAGAAAGGTTGAGTGTACATGAAAGTTTGTCTTTTCAGAAAAAAAAAAGTTTTCTGACTTTTGATTGCTGAAGCCCAAATAACTGTTTGGGCTTCCAGAGAACCCTGTCTTGCAATTTATTGAGGGTTTTGAGACATGTGTACCATGTGTGCAGTTTGATTTTGGAAGCTAACTTTTTATTTTCTTTTTTTTTGTCTCACCTGCATAGCAGAGTGAGACTATGGGCCATCATACCATCATAACTTTGAAAGTTTATGGATCTGATTCATGCAAAGTTTGTCATGAGGTTCAGAGGGATATTGTACAAGCTACACGTACAATATAGTTTGATTTCTTGGGCTTAAACTAACAAATCTGATTTAACCACAATTGGATGTTTATTATTTTGTTGATACTTTCTGTGTCATTTTGGGAAATAGTGCCAGGTGGATGTGTTATTGCATCAAGTGCCTGCCAGAGATTTTGATGATGAAAGGTTCCTACCAGCGGACACAACAGCTCCTTGTATAATTTGCTCACCACACACAAAACAACAAACATCAAATTATTTTGACTTCTGTGACACTAAAAAAGGAAATTATGTAAGATTTGTTATCATTGCAGTTCTGATTATGTCACATGGGTACATGTTTCCTGTTTTATGTTTGGATTGGGGTGGGTGTTGGCCTCTAACTATCTAACTCTAATTATCCTTGCTTATATATCGCTTAAAGGGGAGCGAACTGTGCGTGGTCTCTCATTAATGGTGTGAAAGATGCATAGTCTTAAAATATACATTTTCAGATATCTACTAATACTACAGAGAATAAATTGACCTATTATTGTATTTGTATAGATAAACTGAATTGTTTTGAGAGGAAGGGTAATTGTTTTGCTACTTGGCAACATAATTACTGCAGTATGAATGTATTGAGTAGTTTATTAGCATGTTATCATTCAAGTGGGTCTATATTGATAGACTACTCTAGCATTATGGGTCAGGAAACTGGCCAGGTATGAGTAGTTGAGGACTCGAGATGGTGCTATTAGTTCGTATCTGCTGTAACACTCACTTCATCAGAAGTCTCTCGCACTCTACAGTAATGCAGCATAATTACCCTGGCTTAGCAGAGCAGTTGTTAGGCGTGCTGCTTTTCAAGAAATAAATTCCTACCAGGTACCTACCTCACCTGGGTTGAGTGCAGAACAACATGGATAAATTTTGTGCTGTAGGAAAACATGACATGGCTTGGAATCGTACCCACGTCCCTCAGATTGAAAGACGAGAATCGTAACCACTAGACCAAGTCGTCCACACATATGAAATATTTGTAAAGTAAATCATTGCAAAATCTTCATTATTTTGGAAGCATCTATGACTTGTGTCTAGAGGTGAATGATGTACCAGCAAGTCCAGCTCCTCTGTTGATATTCATCCAAAGTAAAGGACCGCTTTATATCCTGGTGATGTATGTAAGTGATGTCAAGTGCTTGACAAGTGCTATGAGTCTCTGAAGAATATCAGTTACAGGGTCACATGGAAAAGTACATTTGATGGAAACCTGTTTTAAAATAACTTGAAAAAAAAATAAGGGCAAATGACCAGGTAAACAAAGCTTGAGCAAACACACAATTATATAATCAAATACATGTACATGTATGATGTACATTATGTAGAGTAAAACCAAAAGTTAGAATCTACCACAATGCAATTAATTTTCTGAAAGTGACAAGCTGAATCTTCGACATATCAAGTTGCAATTGTAAGATTTTGAAATTATTTTTGGATCGTATTTTACAGTTATTTATTACAGATTGTCCCTTGACAGATTTCTTTCAAGCTTTCTAATTTTCTTTGTTTTACACAAACCATTTCACTAGAGAGAGGGTTTGGTTACCCTCAAGGTTTTCGTGCTTTTTATTTATCAAGACTTCATGAGTGCATCTTCAGTGTATTGTCATCATAAAAAGGTCACTGGTTTAGATTACTTCTCAATGGATGCTTTTCTGACCTTGTGAGGTTCTTCAATTACTCCTCCTCCTTCACATAATGGCCTTCTCAATGTAAGGTGTGGGTAGACTGATTTTATCAAGGTAACTCCTTGATTTCATATACTGGTGTTTTGTTTCTTTAATATGTAAACACTTGAACAACATACACCTACATGTACACTTTCTCAAGATGGCTTTCAAGTGATTTAACAAATAGACCAACATGCTGAATTTATCTGAAGTCAAACCCAAATGTGTCGTTTACTGCCAAATTAGTGGTTTGATTTGCATAGAAACATAAACAAAGCAAACAACCTGTAGTTTTGATTTTAGTCTGTTATCTCACATTTGAACCTTTGAAATGCCCTACTGATAAAAAAGTACCACCCCTTCATAACTTTTTCGGTGATTTCGTCAGCGATCTTTTACGAATCAACCTAAATCTCGGCTAGCCTCCAAAACATGATTTGATATAGTCATGTTCCAAAGTTTGGATGTTTTTTCCAATGCTCATAACTTAAAGGACAAGTCCACCCCAACAAAAAGTTAATTTGAATAAAAAAAGAAAATTCCAACAAGCATAATGCTGAAAATTTCATCAAAATCTGATGTAAGATAAGAAAGTTATTACATTTTAAAATTTCTCTTAATTTCACAAAACAGTTATATGCACATTCTGGTCGGTATGCAAATGAGGAGACTGATGACATCATCCACTCACTATTTCTTTTGTATTTTATTATATGAAATATTCTAATTTTCTCCTCACTGTCAAGTGAAACAATAATTCCTCCCTGAACATATGGAATTAGCATTTATTAATACTATATGGTTCAGTCAAGTTGGTCCATATTGTCAAATAAAAAAAAATGAAATATTGTATAGTTCAAAGTTTCAAACAATAAAAAACAAAAGAAATAGTGAGTGAGGGACCGACTGTCTCATTTGCATGTCACTGAGTCGTGCATATCACTGTTTTTTGAAAATAAGCGAAACTTTAAAATGCCATAACTTTCTTATTTTACATCCGATTTTGATGAAATTTTCAGCGTTATGCTTGTTGGATTTTTCTCTTTTTATTCAAATCAACATTTTCCTGTGGTGGACTTGACCTTAAAAAAGCCATTGATATGCAGGCAGAAAGGAGCAAATTCACATGACAGTTATTTTACTTTTAGAGGATGTTAGTGCTTATAGAGAAGTAGCAAGTGAAAAGACTTTAAATAAAAAATGACATGCTGGTCCTTCCTGCATACATTTTGTACATAGTTTTTGTGGCTCAACTTACCCCCAGAAGGTGGCACAACTTACCCAACAGATGGGGCAAGTTGAGCCATTTGACATCGTTTTTTCAAAGGTCACAGTGACTTTCAGTGTCGGGGTAGAAAGTTATGTAGGTGAAAAATATTGCCCAAGAATCAAATTTAAAGGCAAGATACTAATTTCTACAATATTATTAGTCATCAATTCTAACATGCAAAATGCAAAAAGTGTCACAACTACCCCGCCTTCCCCTACTGTGTGATTAAAAAAAAACTTGACACCTCACAAATCCCCAATTAAAAAAAAAATTATGTCATGAACATGTATGGCCTGAAAGAGTATGTTCTCCCAATTAAATTTATCCCATGTTTATTTGGTATGGTTAACACTTGGATGATCAGGAGGTATTCTTTTTTTAATAGTGATGTAAATTTTGATTTGAATCAAAGTAAGTCATGACTGCAAAGAATGAATCCAGATATCGATGATGTCATAATCCTACAAGGGTTGCATTAAAATCCATTTTTAAAAACACCTTTTCAGTAATTTGCATTATAACTGTTAAACACTTTTGAGTATCAATTCTCAAGTTCATTTCATTAAAAAGGGATTTGCAAATATGTTTACTAATATGCTTTTCACACTGTCCTTTTTTTCCTTAACCCCGGGAAATTGGTGGGGCTAAGGGGGGGCTTAGCCCCAACAATTTCCCGGGGTTAAGCTTAGCCCACTTAGTTTTCACACTACGTTTTAGCAAAGTGGGCTAGCACGGTAAATAGTACGGAACTATCTGGCCCTGCAAAAAAGAAGGGTTAGCCGGCTTATTGTGGTGCTAGCACCACAATTGCGGTGCTAAGAGATGCAGTGTGAAACGAAACTGGGCTAAGGAAAAGTGGGGCTAAGCAATAGCCAATCACAGAAGTCGAAATTGCACGTTAATCACGCTCTGTATGGTAAAATCATCAATATTCATGAGCTGTGGGATAGTCCAGGGTTAAGGCATTAACCCGGCTAAGCAGATAGTATGGGGTTAAGAAAGACAGTGTGAATCCAAAAAAAAGATAGTATGGGGTTAAGGATAGTCCGGGGTTAAGGATAGTATGGGGTTAAGGAAATGCAATGTGAAAAGCATATAACTCATGTAGGATTATGACATCATTCACATCTGAATTCATTCATTGCAGTCATGCTTTACTTTGGCACGAATCAAAATTTACATCTCTGCAAAGAATTCCTCCTGATCATCCAAGCGTGAGGACATACCACATTAATATGGTATCAAATTCTCTGAGAGAAGATATTCTTTGAAGATATTCTTTGATATTTGATTATTATGCATTCATGACATATTAAATGGTGGAGGTTTGTGGTAAATTGCCAGTTCGTCTGTTGCCAACTCATCCTCTCATCACATAGTCTATCTTCATTTAGTCTAATGCCATTCCGTCCATCAACATTTCATCTAACAACCATTTGGTTCAATACCCGTTTGGTCCAATAATCACTTTATCTAATCACTAGTTCATCTATGACCGTTTTGTCTCATAATCAGTTGGTATAATACCTATTGTCTTTTCATTCATTTCGCCCAATTAAAACTTAGTCTATATTAGACCAAATGGTGTATGGACTAAATGGCTATTGTACCAACAGGTTATTAGACAAAATGGTTAGTGGAGCAATGGCAATTAGACCATGTGGATAGTGGACGAACTGATGGTAGAACAAATGATAGTAAACTAAGGGTGTGTTTACTGTTTATGCTTCCATTGCGAGGACAGAATCAGCGTTTTCAAACGTCGATTAAAAAAAACGTGGTTCTGGGAGTGATGTTTATGCTTAACTTTTCAGAGGCAAAATCATGATCTCCAGCTGGCTTCGCATCGTAATTTTCGTCGAGCTGGAAAGCGAGGTCAAATTGGGCGTGCCCTTTTTCGAAAGTTTTTTTTTTCCGAGTGTAGTTATGGGGAAGGTACGTCGACTGTTATATAAACATCGAACAATTTCCGATATTTTAGTCATTGCATGGAGCTTCTTGATATAGCCATATAATTTCCACCATGGTGAGGATAATAGTAAGAAAAAAATAAAGAATATTAAGTATACAAAATAATAAAATATATATTTGTTTATGCTACTGTGGCATCTGGCGATGTCTCCTCATAACTCATGTTCCAGTTATTTTTTTGTGTGTAAATCCCTCAACGTTCATCGTGATGACAAATTGGAAGAGTAATACTAGTAATAGTACTACACATGCAAAACAAGGGAGATGAGAGGTAATTCCGTGGAGGTATAACATGCGACCATGGAGCAATGCGACTGTATTTGCCCGCGAATTTTCATCTCACCGGAAGCATGTACCAAATGACGTCATTTAAACACGTTTACGATCGTGGTTCTGTTTATACTTCCCCAAAAAGCCTGATTCTGGTCAAACGACATTTACAAACGCCCCTTTTTGTGAGTTTACGATCGGCGTTTTGAAACAGCTTTTAAATGAAAGTAAGCATGGACGCAACCGTGTTTCGGACTAATCACGTTTGGAAATGCTGATTCTGGCATGAAAAGTGGAAGCATAAACACGGCCGAATTGGCATTAGACCAATAAACCGGGTTTGTGAGGTGTCAAGTTTGTTTTTGACTCACACGGTAGTGTCTGTGGGTCAGAGTGAGCAGATTTCATAATTTGGAAACTCAGGCTGGTCAGGATTTAAAAACTCATAGACCTCCTGCATGTCTTTAATTGAAAAGAATTATTAAAGGAAGTATCAAAGTTGTCAGTTGAATTCTAGGAATCCCAGCATTTCGTGTTTATCATGCATGCAGCATGACTTATGGGTAGAAACATTTAGGTTTGCATGGCCTTGTAATGATTGTTTGTTGACCTAGAGAGAAAGCCCTACATCCTCTTCCTGGACCAGGTCTTCCTTCCTGGTAACAAAAGGTGATATCAGACCAACTCAAAAGCCAAGAATACCAGGTATTCTCTCTCATCAGGACATTCCCTAATCCGCACTGATCTCCAAATATTAGACCAGGTTTTGTGCCAGCAGGCATGAAAGCAAATTTATCAAATATTTCTGAAAGGAAATATCTATGACATGTAAATACTTGAATCATGCACCTCGCCTGCTTCGTCATACAAAAAATAATTATCAGGGGTTTTCAGGCTTGAACATGTTCTCATAACATCAATTTACAGGTACATTGTATTTTGGTGATTGATTCGGTCTAAAACCAACTAGAGGTGAAAGGGAAGTGGGGCATCCACATGTTCAGGGCTGTTCATCTTGCAAATAGAATTCTGGTTTATAAAGGGCCTGTTTAAATCTGCTTGTATCAAAAAGATTTGACAATAGAGACCAACTTGACTGAACCATATAGTATTAAATAATGCTAATTCCACATGTTCAGGGAAAAATTAATCGTTGCTTCATTAGATAATTAGGGAAAAATAATATTTCATATAATAAAATACAAAAGAAATAGTGAGTTGATGACGTCATCAGTCTCCTCATTTGCATACCGACCAGGATGTGCATATAACTGTTATGTCAAATTAAGCGAAACTTTATTAAAATGTTATTACTTTAGTTTGATGAAATTTTCAGTGTTATGCTTGTTGGATTTTTCTCTTTTTATTCAAATAAACTTTTTGTTGGGATGGACTTGTCCTTTAACTGTGACCCCTGTTACATCTGGAAATTGGTGGCCCTGGGCCGGCCCGAGCCCAGTTGCAACCTTGACGAGAATGAAGTGGATTAGCTTTGTGAAGGACCTGGTCCGTAAATGTGCCTGTTCACGTCACAGCATTCCCCCCCCCCCCCCCTGTGGATTATGGACGGACGGGTCGAGCCACAGAAATGAAAGAGTGGGATATGGGGCCGTTTTATATCCGGTCTAATGCCAATTTGTCCAATTGCCAACTCGTCTACTATCATTTGGTCTACCAGCAGTCCGGCCACTCACCACATGGTCTACTTTCATTTTGTTTGCTATTCCGTCTAATAACCAGTTGGTCCAATAGCCATTTAGTCCATTTACCATTTGGTATAATTGGACTAAGTGTTAAATTGTGCAGAATGAATGAAAATGAAATGGATTATTAGACCAATTGGTTATTAGACAAAATGGTCTTAGACGAAATAGTGATTAGACATAGTGATAATTGGACCAAATGGTTGTTAGATGAAATGTTAATGGTTGGAATGTCATTAGACTAAATGAAAGTAGACTATGTGGTGAGTGGAAGAGTTGGCAGTAGACAAATTGGCAATTTACTGTTTTTTATAGTACCAAAGTGTGACGTCATCAACGTTTTTAATACCATATTTTGGTAGAGTATGATAAAAAGAACCCACTACCAAAATTTGGTGGAAATTGATCCATAGGGGCCTGAGAAATGACTTCATAAATAAATGCATTATCAGCCCCACTGAAGTCAATGTATTGTTGGCCTGGTTCTAAATGTTAGGAACCAGGCCAATCTGAAAAGGTATAGGACTATGGCAAGGATTTTGATGCACCGACTCAGGCAACCATACTGGATAGGCCTGTGATGTTATAATAGAAAGGTGTGATCTCATCTGTGCTTTCCCCCGAAAATTTTGAGTGACTCGCACAACCTTTCCACTTCAAATTCATATTGCCGACCCATTTTATAAAACAAATAATTTTAAAATTTGTGATGTTAGAGATGATGCAGGCATCACAGGTATTGGCAATAACAGGCAAAAGCTCTTGGCATAAGCGCCGTGTTCTTTTGCATATCGGTATTGCAAATTTCCTTAAATGCGCTGCATCGCCACAACACACTCAGAATGCAAAAAAATATACATTATTTTAATAATATACCAGGGATTCTCAAAATGTGGTGTGCGTGCCACTTGTAGCGCATCAAATGTTAAGGAGTGGCGCTTGGGAGTCGGTAAGAAAAAATGTAAAAATCATGGGGGGGAACGTTTGATCTGCTAATAACCTGGAATTGAAAAAAGTGACAATTAGAAAATCAATACGCAACGATTGCAGCGATGTCAAAATGCTCGTGGAGGTCAAAATTTGTATCTGCCACTGTACTAACGCCGCCTTGAAAGCTATTGTAATTGAAGAGATACGAGTACCAAAAATATTTAAAGAAACATAATGAACATAAATACATCCTCACCTTTCTCATTATGAGCATTATTTTAGGGTTGAATGAGATTTTATGGATAATTTGTGGACTTTGGGGACTCTGCCCTTATATGCGGACGTGAATGTAATATTTTTCGATACGATTGAGTGATGGAGTCGAGTGGAGTCACAATGTGTGGATTGTCATGGTCGTAGCGTAGTGAGATTTTGTTTTTTGGCCAATTGATATTCATATTTCGTCAAGGGAGTAATTTCTGTTGCTATTCTGTGCATTTTTAGGAAAAATATGTTTTCTGTGATTTTGTGTTTGAATAGCCACTTTCAGTTTCAAAAGGCCGATTCTGTGAATTCCGTCCGTTTGATTGCGGAAAATCATTGTCCCTACAAAGGGCTCCTGGACACCCCCTCCATGCTTGTTCGCATGTTGGATAGTGGAGCAGTCCAGGTTCTCAACAGGAAATGTGGAGCTTCAACAAAAATAATTGAGAATGGCTGCTGTATATACATTCAATATTCGATTGGATGAAACGCTACAAGTTGCCTAAGTTATTAGGGAATAGGGGTTTATAAATTGTTTATTTCAAGATATTAATTTAAAACATTCATATTTTAATATCCGTTGGGAGGATTTTAAATTCAAGCTAATCTTTGAAAACGATACTTACAAACAACTCTTTTAAAAATCAGTTCATCATTTATTCAAATATAGGCATAGCCCTTTACCAAAACTTCAGATGGGCTTTAAGTTTTTAAATTACAAAAGCCATTGATGGGTTTTGTAATGTTTACTCGAGCTGTGGAAGTTGGTATCTGGAAGGCAAAAGTCAATAGCAAAGTCAAAGAAGTCTTGTTTATTCTTCATTCTGAAGATGAGATAAAAAAATGGATATGAGATTATTCAATTTTATACAAGAGTAATAGAAAGAGAGGGAGAGATGGGGGGGGGGGGCAGAATGTAGAGGTGAAGGACATGAAGAGATAAGAATAGCAATCATACTTTGATACTTTTAAATCAAATATTCATACTTATTTGTATATATTTTTTTGATAGCCACCAACAAAGGCCTATTGTTCACTGAACAGGGCCTGTAACATGATTGCTGGGCTGATATCCAAAATTGTTATTGGATAAAGGGATGATCCAGGCTGGAGATATTTATATCTCAATAAATAGAGTAAAAGTCACAAGGCAAAATGCTAAAAATTTGATCAAAATTGGCTAACAAATAACAAAGTTATTGAATTTTAAAGATTTGCATTATTCCGGTAAAAAAGGTTCCAGGCATGTCTTTATGAATATTCATTAGATGGGGTGATGATGTCATATCTTCACTTGCTCTTTTGTATTTTATTATATGAAATTAGGTGTATTCAAAAATTTTCTACCAAGAACTACATTTAATAAAACAATTGGATTGACAACTGATTAAGTGCATTAGTTATTTATTGCTGCAACCTATTTTATCATAATGGAGACACATCATTTACACATGTATGAAAAACTGAAACATTTATGATTTCATGTAATAACATAAAAAAGGAAAGTGGGGATGTGACATCATCAGCCCACCTAATGAATATTCATGACGATGTGCATAACTGTTTTTCACAAAATATTGCTAAACTTTACAATTCAATAACTTTGTTATTTGTTATCCGATTTGATGAAATTTTCAGCATTTTGCTCTGAATTTTACTATATTTATTTAAGTATAAATATTTTCAGCCCAGACCATCCCTTTAATGTGCATAATTGTAAAAATAAGCGCCATGATGGATTGATAGCCCTATATTACTGGCCCTGATCTTTGATGGACGGACTATCAGTCGCTACTTTTTATATACATGTATAGTGAATGGACTGAAGTATCTGATGCATCCAAGCTGATTGCTGAATTCATCTTAAGACCAATCAATGAAATACAATATTTGACAATGACAAAGAAGGTTGCTTTGAAAGCAAATCTTCTTATGAATTGAGTTTTAACACAAGAAGAAAATTATTGTCCAGTAACTGTGTCATGCATGTACATGTACACTGTAAAAAACGCTGTTTAAAATTTCAAGCAGGTTGTTTAAGCCTGTCACTCTAACATCAATTATTTGAAGTTTGAAACAGTTGTCTTATTTTTTTACAAGATGTTGAAAACATTTTAAAAATTTCAAAAAAAAGTTCAAACAATTGTGTAAAAGTTTAAACAACTTGTTAATAGAGTGACAGGTTTAAACAGCGTGATATATTTTCTTTACTGTGTAGGCCCTATGTGTAAATGATTCAATTAAGCAAACAAAAATAAAATATTGTTGCTGGGGCAACAATTCTGATTAAATTTTGTACATATAGGCCTATCCCAAAAGTAAAATATTCACTGGAGTAAAAAAAAAAAAAAAAAAAAACATGGTGAAAATAGAAAAAAATCCCTTTTGACCTGGCATTTGGGCTTCATTTTCCGGAGAATTAGCGATTCAGGCATCATGTCATGAAAACAAAAAAAAGGAATTTTTCAAATATGAGATCTTCTTAATTGTCATTTGTCACCCTTAAATTAAGTATTCTGTTAGATGGTTTGGTTTATACATTGTAAAGGGAATAATTTTCATTTATTTTATCTTCATGTGTTGGTGAAAAAATGATTCAAGAGAGATCAGCTTCAGAAAATAAATACACTCCATTTCCCCTGCCCCCTGGAATTCTAGTTAAACAATAGAAAAATTGGGATCTTTATCCAGTAGTTTCACAGAATCACATAGCAGTGCCACACTGACTCAGAAATTCTACTCTATTTCTATTGGATGCCTTCCTCGCCCACTTCTCAATGCACACAATAGAGAGAGGAAAGGAGAAAAGGATCTGTACTTTGAATCTATTGTAAAAGAGATGAAATTGATTAATTAAGCTTTTATGAGCATCTTTTATTAAAGATTTATTGCTAAATTTTAATGGACACCTTTTATTGATTTAGCCTTCATGGTGCATCATGGTCTGATGGCTCTAACTCTCGCCTTTCAAACAGAGGGTCTTGGGTTTGAATCTTTGCCATAGCTTGTTTTCCTTCAGCAACAAATTTATCCACACTGCTGCACTCGACCCAGGTGAGGTGACTGGGTACCTGGCAAGATTAATTCCTTGAATTCACTGAGCGCCGGTGATGGTAGCTCGAGCTAAATCTGGGGTAATAATAGCAAAGCTTTGTATCCTCAGGCAAAAAGCACCATGTAGGTCTAAATCCAGCCGTTATTATTTATTATTATCATATTTAGATTACTTTCTTATTGAAAAGATGCTTATACTCTTTAAATGCAAAAAGGTGTATCACTATTTTTACAAGGTATTCAGATGGTATGTTGTCAACTTGCCTTGTCCAAAATATTTGAAAAAGAGCAATATGATAAACCGATGATTTTTGTCTCACCTGCAGAGCGAGACTATAGGCGCCGCTTTTCCGATGGCGGGGGCATCGTCAACATCAAATCTTCACCTAAGGTTAAGTTTTTGAAATGACATAACTTAAAAAGTATATGGACCTAGTTCATTAAACTTGGCCTTGATTTCAGATCACACGACCAAGATCAAAGGTCATTTAGGGTCATTGAACTTAGACCATGTTGGGGGATTCAATATTAAATGTTAACCTAAGGTTAAGTTTTTTGAATGTCATCATAACTTAAAAAGTATAAATATGGGCCTAGTTCATGAAACTTGCACATAATGGTATTGAAGTATTACTGAACATCTTGCTTGAGTTTTATATCACATGACCAAGGTCAAATGTCATTTAGGGTTAATGAACTTTGGCCATGCTCATTAACCCTAAAAGTTGGGGGTATTTGTTGAATATCATCATAACTTTTTATGTTTATGGAGCTAGTTTATAAAACTTGAACATAAAGGCCACCGCACACCTTACGACCCGACTGGTCGGCGACTGGCTTGCGACTGAGTGAGGGGAGATGTGACGTCACGGCTCTTGTCAGCTTGTGCGTCGCAGACCGGTCAGAGACAAGTCGCAAGGAAAATCGGAAGGATTTGACATGTCAAATCCTTATGACTGGATCGCAAGCTCAATCCAACTTCCAGCCAATCAGACAGTAGAGTTGCACGACGCGTATATGATAAACAACGCGCATACGCAGTAGTAAGCGCACTTTCTCTGTTGCTATGCCAAAAAGCAAAAAGCGCATGCGTGAGTCGCAGATCGGATCGCAAGGTGTGCGGTGTCGAGGCTTATGACTACCTTGCGATTCATTTCCCCTCACTCAGTCGCAAGCCAGTCGCCGACCAGTCGGGTCGTAAGGTGTGCGGTGGCCTTAAGAGTAATTAAATATCACTTAACATCTTGTGCAAATTTCATATCACATGACCAAGGTCAAAGGTAATTTAGGGTCAATGAACTTTGGCCATGTTGGGGTATTTGTTGAATTACCATCTTAACTCCGAAAGGCTATAGACCTATTTCATAAATCTTGGACATAGGGGTAATCCTGTATCATTGCTCATCTTGCACAAGTTGTAGGTCACTTGATCAAGGTCAAATGTCATTTAGGGTCAATGAATGTAGTAGCATATTACATGTATATGAATGGTTTTTTTTTTGTGAATAATTATTTCATAGTCATTTTCAAAGTCAGCACTGCTGTTATATTGAATCGCGTAATGCAGGCAAGACTGCAAGAGGTGCTCCACTTGTCAAAAAAAATAGAGAGGTCAAATTAAAGTTTTGATAAGTGCTTGAAGTGCTCCTTCTTAAGAAAATAATTTGATAAAAAATTTGTTTATAAGTTAATGAATTTCTGTTTCATGATATGACAATGAGGAGAAAATTAAAATATTTCATAATTCATATGATGAAATACAAAAGAAATAGTGAGTGTGTGACGTCATGAGTTTTCTCATTTGCATACAGACCAGGATGTGCATAAAACTGTGTTGTGAAATTCAGCAAAAATTTGAAATATATCATAATTCTTTCTTATTTATTTTTACGTTTGATTTTGATGAATGTTACAGTGTTATGTTTTTGGAATTTTCTCCTTTAATTCAACTCATCTTTTTGTTTGGGTGGACTTGTCCTTCAAAGAAACTAGTGCATGTTTATTGCATGATTGGTTGCTCTCATTAATTTATCATTAGGATGACGGAAAGAGAACATGGAAATTGATAGGTGTAATTACAATTTTTATATTCCTTTTAACTGCCTATAAAAGAGATGCTTCACATCCCCTTATAAATATTTGATGATTGACATTTGAAAAGTTGGCCAACAAGTTGCATTGAAAATGAAGAAAATTGAAATGTACATGTAAACTTCAGTAAGTATTACAATCAGAAAATAAATTCCGAACAGAATTCAGGGAAATGTCTACCTTCATACAGGGTTTGTCTGTGTGGGCAAGGAACTCCTTGGTGTGGGTAAATTGTATAATTTTTCGTGCGAAATATTTGATTTTCATGGTGTCCAATCTTTTTCATGAAAAAGCCTGGGCAGTCCATTATAGTTCACATGGGTCACAAAAACCTCATCTGGGGTCGAAAAGACCCAATTTATTGTTTTGTATACTTGTAGCCCAATTTTGGCAAAAAATGGAGAATGGTCAAGTCAGTGAACCCATCAAGTTTATATTGGATTTCTTCCAGTTCCTGTGATCCGCTTTCTAGGCTACAACTATTTTTCTTACTCCTGGCAGAAATAGCTCCATGGGTGAGGGGGGGGGGGGTCTTTGCCTTTAACTTTGCATAATCTTGTGAAAAAATAAACAAAATTTCACTGATTTTACATACAATTTTTATGAATTTTTCAGCATAGTGCTTGCTTGACTTTTCTCACTTTATTCCAATGATTTTTTATTATACGCCCGTCCTAGACGGGATCACGCTCAGTGTCCGTCTGTCTGTCCGTCCTTTAACTTTTCCTTGTAAACGCGATAACTTCAGTTTGACTTACCCTAGGCTCATATAATTTGGTGTGTATGATATTAGCATGGATCCCAGGAAGCATTTAGATTTTGAGGTCAAAATGTCAAAGGTCAAGGTCACACTGACATATTTTCATAATGCCCTTCTGCAGTCCTTGTAAATGTGATTATTTCAGTTTAACTTAACCTACGCTCATATGATTTAGTGTGTATGATACTTGCGTGGATCCCAGGAAGCCAATTGATTTTGTGGTCAAAAGGTCAAAGGTCAAGGTCACAGTGACATTTTTTCATCTTAATCTTTTGCTGTCCTTGTAAACGTGATAACTTCAGTTTGATTTAACTTAGGCTCATATAATTTGGTGTGTATGATACTAGCATGGATCCCAGGAAGCCTATTGATTTTGAGGTCAAAGGTCAAGGTCACAGTGACATATTTTCATCTTACCCTTCTGCAGTCCTTGTAAATGTGATAACTTCAGTTTAACTTAACCTAGGCTCATATAATTTGGTGTGTATGATACTAGCATAGATTACAGGAAGCCTATTGATTTTGAGGTCAAAAGGTCAAGATCACAGTGACATGTTTTCATCTTACCCTTCTGAAGTTTTGTTGAACTTAACCTAGGCTCATATAATTTGGTGTGTATGATACTAGTAGCATAGATCCCAGGAATTATATTGATTTTGAGGTCAGAAGGTCAAAGGTGAAGTTGCCACTTTTCACTTTTCTTGCTTGACCAATAACTCCATTTTCCGTGTTATATGCTTGCCTTTGGGACACTCTTGTTGTTGGGGTGGATAATGATTTGACCTTTAAAGATAAATACCAGTTGTAACGGTCTGAAAATTAGTTCGAACAGAATCCAGTAAAATTACCACCCAAGTGTTTAAGGGCGTGTTTATGCTTCCACTTTTCAGGCTAGAATCAGCGTTTTCATATGTGATTATTCCAAAACACGGTTGCGTCCATGCTTACCTTCATTTAAACGACGTTTCAGAACGCCGATCGTAAACTTACAAAAATGTACGTTTCAAAATGTTTGACCAGAATCAGGGTTTGTGGGGAAGTATACCGGGTAAACAGATCCATGATTGTAAACGTGTTTAAATGACGTCATTTGGTACATGCTTCCAGTGAGATAAATATCCGCAGGCAAATACAGTTGCATGTTTCTATTACAGGGAGTTACCTCCACAGAATTACCCCCCTGGTTTAAATAATGACCAATGTACATTTGCCTGTGTGAACATAAATTAATTAATATCACTATCATGATGAATGTTGAGGGATTAAACAAAAATGAACATGAGGTATGATGAGGAGACATCACTGAGCCAGGAGCCCTGCAGAAGCATAAACAAATTGTGTCTTATTATTTTCTTATGTATAGGCTAGGTATATACTTTTATTCTTTCATACTATTATCCTGACTATGGTAGAGATTCTATGGCTATGTCAAGTACATGTAGCTCCATGCAATTACTAAAAGATCAGAAATTGTTCAGTGTTGAAATAATAGTCGACAATAACAACACTCGGAAAAATAAATTTCGAAAAAAGGCGCGCCAAATTTGACCTAGCTTTCCTGCTCAACGAAAATTACGATGCGAAGCCAGCTGCAGATTACGATTTTGCCTCTAAAAAATGAAGCATAAACAGCACTCTCAGAACCACATTTGCGATTGGCGTTCTGAAACTACGTTTGAAAATGCTGATTCAGTCCCCGCAATGGAAGCATAAACACACCCTATTATCAACTGCAGATACAAAATATGTGCCAAATGGCTCTGGAAGGAAATGTGTAATGGCTAATAAATTAGCGAAATAAGCACGGAGTTCCATCTAACGTCGGGTATTTTTCCAAGCAATATTAATACACTGTCCCACATATGCTTTACTGTGTTAGTGATCATCAGAATTATCGGATTTGAGCTAAGATTTCATGATATCACAAAGATATTGTGTACCAGATCTAGATTATGATAATATGGTGACAATTAACCTTGATTTAAAAGACTTTTTCATGAAATAATTTTTTGCTGCAACTACTTTCTTTTACTTTTAAGTATAGTCTTATACCCCTTTCATAAACCCAATAAAACATATCCTCCAATTAGCCGCCTAAGAGTAATGCGGATAATTCAATAAAAATTGCGTTCACAAACTCCATAAATTATTTTTACGAGCGCCCGTCCTGAAAAAGGCGGATAATCGTCATGACAACTGGACACGCCCCCTCCAATGCGGTTGTGTTGGAAAAGGGTGACCTTGTGACCGCACCATGGCAATTATCCGCATTATTTGGAAATACGTTCATAAACTCAAAATCTTGTCCCGATGCCGCTATTATGCGGATAATAGCAGCATCAGAATAATGCGGATAACTCTTGTCCTCCTCTGATTTTACGACCAAATTATGCTGCTATTAGCCGCATAATTGTGTTTTATTGGGTTTATGAAAGGGGTATTAGTTAACCCTTTGAACCCTGAATTATTTGCATGATATTTTAAGCATATTGGCAAAATCTAGAAATAATACATTTGAAATAAAGCCCATCAGATGCTGTGAATTAAAACTTCTCATCAAGACAATATATTTCATTAGCTTACATTGTACAGTCTTATAGTAGTCAGCAGATGGCGCTGTGTATTATCTCACAGGCCTCCTCAGTAGAGTCATATATCATGCTGTGTGGCAAGTTTTTCTGCATTTTTTGTTGAAATGGTAAAGAAACTGTACTCAGAAAAGCATATGATAGGATTTTCCTAAATTAAAAAAAAGAGTAGTTATAAGTGACAGCATGTACCCCTTACTACTCTTTTCATAGTCAGGTCTTCCTTGTTAAATGCTGCCAATTTTTGTTGTATTCCAAAAGCTGCAAATGGCGCCATTCATTACATGTTTTATAGAACAGTGATGAAGTGAAATTGTGAATGACAATACCAGTAATATGAATATGAGGTTTTATGGACAAATTTTGCAATTATCTTGTATAAATTATTTTGATCAGACTCTGTTTAACGACTTGATTTTTTCTTCTTTTTGTCTCGCCTGCATAGCAGAGCGAGACTATAGGCGCCGCTTTTCCGACGGCGGCGTCGTCAACATTGAAATCTTAACCAAGGTTAAGTTTATGAAATGTCATCATAACTTAAAAGTATATGGACCTAGTTCATGAAATTTAGACATAAGGATCATGAAGTATTACTGAACATCCTGCCTGAGTTTCAGGTCACATGACCAAGGTCAAAGGTCATTCAGGGTCAATGAACTTAGACCATGTTGGGGGAATCAATATAGAAATCTTAACCAAGGTTAAGTTTTTGAAATGTTGTCATAACTTCAAAAGTATATGGACCTAGTTCATAAAACTTAGACATAAGGGTAATAGTGTATCACTGAATATCCTGCCTGAGTTTTGCATCACATGATTAAGGTCAAATGTCACTTAGGGTCAACAAACTTTGGCCATGTTGGGGTTATTTGAGGAATTGTCATCATAACTTAAAAAACTTTATGGATCTAGTTCATGAAACTTGGACATAAGAGCAACCATGTATTCCTGAATATAATGTGTGAGTTTCAGGTCACATGACCAAGATCAAAGGTCACTAAAGGTCATATTGGCCATATGGGGGTATTTGAGGAATTGTCATCATAACTTTGATATTTTATGGAATAAAGCTTGGACATAAGAGCAATCAAGTATCCTTGAACATCCTGTGCTAATTTCAGGTCACATGACTAAAGTCAAAGGTCATTTAGGGTCAACAAACTTTGGTAATGTTGGGGGTATTTGTGGAATTGTCATCATAACTTTAAAAGTCTATGGATTTATTTCATGAAACTTGGACATAAGAGCAGCAGTGTATCCTTGAAAACCCTGTGTGTGTTTCAGGAACATGGTCAAAGGTCATTTAAAGGTCAATGTACTCTGTCTGTGTTGGGAGTATGTGTGGAATTGGCATCATAACTTAGGAAGTTTATGGTACTTGCTCATGAAACATCGACATAAGGGTAATCAAGTATGAATGATAGTTTTGCACAATCCTTAGGTCACATGATCATGGTCAAAGGTAATTTTGGGTCAATGGACATAATATTTTAATATCTTATTAATATTTCTTCTGTGAATAATTATTCATTAGCTGTTTTTCAAAGGAAGCAATGCTGCTATATCGAATTGCGTAATGCAGGCGAGACTGCAAGAGGCGTTCCACTTGTTTAATGTATAAAACTACTCCTCAAGCATGCTGGATTGATAAAAAAAGAGCCTTACATTTATTTTGAAAAACATTTTAACGCTATTAGTAAAATGGATGGTTAGGGTTAAATGGAGGGATGTTAAAAAAAAGGTTGCAATGTGGTCCCATAGTTGTTTGAATGGCGTTTAAACGTTCTGACTCAGACCTATAATCTTGAACTTTATAATATCCAAACACTAGATTTTTAAGATAATGCTCAAAAGACCTTAACAAGAAAGGACAGATGTAAGTACATTGATAGTAACATTTTCACAGCAAATTACTCTATAACAAAATATTTTATGGCAACTGCAGTCTACATGTTGATGAAAAAAATCTACATGCTTTGTCTTTTGTACATAACCTCAATTTAATTTTGTACCATTTTTCATGCATACACATGTATAATTTGGTGGAAAAAGAAATTCAGTTTCTTTTGTAATTATTGTATGAACATTTTGACAGATGATATTGATAATGGATGACTCTCTAGCTTATAATGTATAATAGAATTTACTTGAATAATTCATCACAGCATGAAGTGACACATATAAACATCTATCATGTCTGTGTTTATTAAGTATTAACTTATTCATTAAAATTTGGTGTTCTGGGAAAAAGACAGGTGCCATTGTAACAAACTATGTTTCATTTATGTGATAAATTAAGGAAAAAAGGCCCTGGTTGCCATGTTGATCATGTAGCCAATGTTACCATCATTGTCATTGATAATAGTCTGATAGTAATAATAAATAAGTCTTTGTTATCCAGGTGGGTAACATTCGTAATTCCGAAGGTTCGTTATTCCGAAGGTTTGTCATTCCGAAGATTTGTCATTCCGAAGGTCCATTATTCCGAAAACAAAATAACGTTTGTTGTTCTGGAGGTTTGTTAGTCTGAAAATGCAATAAGATTCGTAATTCTGAAGGTTCGTTAGTCCGAAAACGAAGTAAGGTTTGTTAGTCTGAAAACGAAATAAGGTTTGTTAATCCGAAGGTTCGTAAGTCTGAAAATGAAATAAGATTCGTAATTTTGAAGGTTCGTTAGTCCGAAAACGAAGTAAGGTTTGTTAGTCTGAAAACGAAATAAGGTTTGTTAATCCGAAGGTTCGTTAGTCTGAAAATGAAATAAGATTCGTAATTCTGAAGGTTCGTTAGTCCGAAAACGAAGTAAGGTTTGTTAGTCTGAAAACGAAATAAGGTTTGTTAATCCGAAGGTTCGTTAGTCTGAAATTGCAATAAGATTCGTAATTCTGAAGGTTCGTTAGTCCGAAAACGAAGTAAGGTTTGTTAGTCTGAAAACGAAATAAGGTTTGTTAATCCGAAGGTTCGTTAGTCTGAAAATGAAATAAGATTCGTAATTCTGAAGGTTCGTTAGTCCGAAAACGAAGTAAGGTTTGTTAGTCTGAAAACAAAATAAGGTTTGTTAATCCGAAGGTTCGTTAGTCTGAAAATGCAATAAGATTCGTAATTCTGAAGGTTCGTTAGTCCGAAAACGAAGTAAGGTTTGTAAATCTGAAAACAAAACAAGGTTTGTTAATCTGAAGGTTCATTAGTCCGAAAATGAAATAAGCTTTGTTTTTCCAAAAATGAAATTAATTAATTTTTTTAACAAAAACGGTGTTGTAATTAAAAAATAACAGTAATAGTTTCAACGGAGGTTTATACTTGAGTTGATGTGGTCAAAGCATGTACATGTATTGCATCAAGAATTGGCGCTTGGATCAAACATCATTATTTTGATTCTCTCTGAGAAATATTGAGCGAATGGATTAAGAATGTCGGGGACTGTGTGTTGGTCACAAGTGAATAACGTCAACTTCCTCAAGATAAGGGGATTTTTTTAGCGGAGAGGGTGTCATTTTTAACAGCTTCTGCTGGTTATGAAAAAAAAAATCCCCTTCGGTTGAAAAAATTACCTTTTTTTAAAAGGGAAATACCTTTTTTTTCAAAATGAGATGTGCTGTTTTTCAAAATTATACCCCCCCCCCCCTCCACCATGCTTGCCCTTTCCGGTTTTCCCGGCTTCGCCACAAATTATTTAATTTTTCGGATTAATGAACCTTCTGAATAACAAACCTTATTTCAATTTCGGATTAACGAACCTTCGGAATGACAAACCTTATTTCGTTTTCTGACTAATGAACCCTCGGAACAACGAACCCTATTTTTATTTTCGGATTAATGAACCTTTGGGATAAGGAAGCTTCAGAATAATGCCATAAATGTTCGGATTAACGAACCCTTTTTCTTTTCCGGATTAACAAATATCGAGGTATAGGCAATTTGCATGTTTCGGAATTACGAATTTTCGTAATAAAGAACCTTTGGAATTACGAAGTGTAACCATCCAGATTAGTCACTTAAGCTAATGTTGTTTTATTGTCCAATTGATGGAAATTCATTTTGTTTAGATGCAAACATACAAATTACAACACATAAAGAAAATGTACATAAAGCAAGGAGAAACAAATGCAAAATGTTGGCGTGCACATGATATATATTCATTCTTATACATGAGTTGATTTTCAGAGTATTATGAGATCATTATAATAATAAAAACAACTAGATTTTAATTCGTCATGCGGACGAATTAGGTGGTCTGTCATGATTTTTCATTCATTGTCGGCTAATGTTGTATAAAATGAATCCCGGGAATGAATCATTCAGATATGATTGATAATCTTGATCATAGACATCAAAGGAATAAATTTTGACCATTGCTGAATGTGATTATAAATATAGTGATGACAATCGTGATGATTATAATGATGGTGGTGATAATGCAATATGTTAAATACGAAATAAAGTTAGGAGCACGTAAAATGCCGGCTTAAAAACTCTCCAAAAATCTCAGACGATTTTAACCGTAATTGGCTTTCCAAAATTGCGCAATGAAAGGCGCCTTAATTTTCACAGCAGCTAATTTTTAATCGACAGTTTGATGTTTTTTATGCAAAATCTTGTAAAAATTCTTTGTACTTTTAGCATTTTTTTTTAAATTTCACCCACTGACATTTCACAATGTCAGTGGGTATTAATTTCACAGAATACTTGAAAATTCATAGGTGATACTTTTTAAAAGCTAAAATATCTTAAATATTTTTGTTCAAATTTTCTGCTACATTTCAATAGATTTTAATGAGAAGTTTCATAATGCTATAATTTCACAGCATTCACATCAAAATTCATCAGTGATGTATTTGATAAAAGAACCAGATTTTTTTGTAAATCTTTGCCAAATTTCTGAAAATTTTTAAACATTTCAAATAATATTTTCCGTCAAAAATTTTCAATATCCATTTAATTGTGTATGACTTTGACATTTACTTGAAAATTATTTCTTGATGATTTTTACTGAAAAAAGTCAGGTAAAAGATTCAAATACTGGCAATTTTCCCGCAAAATTTCGGGAACATGTGTAATTAACTAAATTGCACAATTTTTTTCATTTCACAGAAGGTACCTGAAAATTTGTTATATGTTATATTAAGTAAAAATGAACAAACGGAAAAAATCCAGGAATTTCCGCAAAATGTCCGGAATGAAAATTTTCAACCCAATAGCGTTTAAATATTGCAGCGTTTACTAAAAAATACATAAATGATGTTTTACAATGTTAAAATTGCCCATTAAAAAATTCCGGCAAAATTACAAAAATTGTCCTACATAAAAAAATGCAAGGCAAGTGGGCTTGAAATTTTCAGGAAGACTGTACAATTGGTTAATAAAACATTTCTCCAAAGAATTTCGCAAAAATTACGTCCAGAAAAAAATTGCCAAAAATTAAACACATCATAACACATTGATGCTGTGGTCAAAAGTCCTGATGACCTGTCACCTGAACTTGATATGATGCAAATATGGATGATTTTTGATGATTAGTTGCGATGATATGATCAATCATTTAATTTTACAAAATGGCGCCTAGATGACGTCATCATGATTTGATAACCTTGAAAAGCTTCCATTCCCATGTCCATAATGATGCCCATACATGACATGAAAATCAAGGAAATTGACAGGCCCGATTTTGAGATAGAGGTGGACAAAGATTTGGCAATAAAAATAAAGAAAATTCTGACGAATATAATAGGTGATCTGTCATCTTAATGACAGACCACCTAAAAAGGACCAAAAAAAAAAAAAAAAAAAAAAGGGGGTCCAGCGAGGTTTGAACCACCGAACCCTGGTATACCAGTCAGGTGTGTTATCCAGTCGGCCACAGTGTGTTCAACAAGCACAGAGAGCAAAATAGGAAACATATTGTCAACTTGACATTGAATGTACATTCTTGCAATTCCAAATTGGCATGATGACAAAACTCTACAAATTCTAGTTTTGAGAATAGTACAAGCTTTAAAATGAAACAGTGGAGATATTGTCTAAAGGATACATTCTAAGCTAAAACATATTGAAAATTTGGCGAGAACAGACCAAGATTTACGGAATTAAAATCAATTTAAATGACTGTGGTGACATCATGAAACAGAAAACACTTGTTCTTAGTTCCGACGCCATTTTGATGACGTCACGATGTAATTAAGAGTCAAATGTGGCATGAAATCATATCTCCTATTCATACTCTATTCGAATATGAAAAGAAAAATTGGGGTCAACGGACTCCCTGAAGAGCTACAGTGAATTTTATATAGGCATATTTTAGCCCATTTACGCGCGCGTAATGCAAATTTGAATGGACGCGCATTCCCGTATTATTGGTCGTAAGAGGCTGAATGAGGTATCAAATTAATCAGAAGATAATGGACAATGGAAAGACATGAAAGAAATGATGACTCGAAGATGCATAACGATGGTAGGTGCAAGAACGCGCACGCATACCTGTGCGCGCGCAAATTCTTGACATGCTCAAAATGACCAGAAACGTACCCAAACTTGACCACGGTCGATTTGGGGAAATTTAAAATTTTGACGCGCGCATACGTGCGCGTCGTGACCTTTGCATGACCTCTGATGATATGTCCTGATGACCTGTCACCTGAACTTGATATGATGCAAATATGGATGATTTTTGATGATTAGTTGCGATGATATGATCAATCATTTAATTTTACAAAATGGCGCCTAGATGACGTCATCATGATTTGATAACCTTGAAAAGCTTCCATTCCCATGTCCATAATGATGCCCATACATGACATGAAAATCAAGGAAATTGACAGGCCCGATTTTGAGATAGAGGTGGACAAAGATTTGGCAATAAAAATAAAGAAAATTCTGACGAATATAATAGGTGATCTGTCATCTTAATGACAGACCACCTAAAAAGGACCAAAAAAAAAAAAAAAAAAAAAAAAGGGGGTCCAGCGAGGTTTGAACCACCGAACCCTGGTATACCAGTCAGGTGTGTTATCCAGTCGGCCACAGTGTGTTCGACAAGCACAGAGAGCAAAATAGGAAACATATTGTCAACTTGACATTGAATGTACATTCTTGCAATTCCAAATTGGCATGATGACAAAACTCTACAAATTCTAGTTTTGAGAATAGTACAAGCTTTAAAATGAAACAGTGGAGATATTGTCTAAAGGATACATTCTAAGCTAAAACATATTGAAAATTTGGCGAGAACAGACCAAGATTTACGGAATTAAAATCAATTTAAATGACTGTGGTGACATCATGAAACAGAAAACACTTGTTCTTAGTTCCGACGCCATTTTGATGACGTCACGATGTAATTAAGAGTCAAATGTGGCATGAAATCATATCTCCTATTCATACTCTATTCGAATATGAAAAGAAAAATTGGGGTCAACGGACTCCCTGAAGAGCTACAGTGAATTTTATATAGGCATATTTTAGCCCATTTACGCGCGCGTAATGCAAATTTGAATGGACGCGCATTCCCGTATTATTGGTCGTAAGAGGCTGAATGAGGTATCAAATTAATCAGAAGATAATGGACAATGGAAAGACATGAAAGAAATGATGACTCGAAGATGCATAACGATGGTAGGTGCAAGAACGCGCACGCATACCTGTGCGCGCGCAAATTCTTGACATGCTCAAAATGACCAGAAACGTACCCAAACTTGACCACGGTCGATTTGGGGAAATTTAAAATTTTGACGCGCGCATACGTGCGCGTCGTGACCTTTGCATGACCTCTGATGATATGTCCTGATGACCTGTCACCTGAACTTGATATGATGCAAATATGGATGATTTTTGATGATTAGTTGCGATGATATGATCAATCATTTAATTTTACAAAATGGCGCCTAGATGACGTCATCATGATTTGATAACCTTGAAAAGCTTCCATTCCCATGTCCATAATGATGCCCATACATGACATGAAAATCAAGGAAATTGACAGGCCCGATTTTGAGATAGAGGTGGACAAAGATTTGGCAATAAAAATAAAGAAAATTCTGACGAATATAATAGGTGATCTGTCATCTTAATGACAGACCACCTAAAAAGGACCAAAAAAAAAAAAAAAGGGGGTCCAGCGAGGTTTGAACCACCGAACCCTGGTATACCAGTCAGGTGTGTTATCCAGTCGGCCACAGTGTGTTCGACAAGCACAGAGAGCAAAATAGGAAACATATTGTCAACTTGACATTGAATGTACATTCTTGCAATTCCAAATTGGCATGATGACAAAACTCTACAAATTCTAGTTTTGAGAATAGTACAAGCTTTAAAATGAAACAGTGGAGATATTGTCTAAAGGATACATTCTAAGCTAAAACATATTGAAAATTTGGCGAGAACAGACCAAGATTTACGGAATTAAAATCAATTTAAATGACTGTGGTGACATCATGAAACAGAAAACACTTGTTCTTAGTTCCGACGCCATTTTGATGACGTCACGATGTAATTAAGAGTCAAATGTGGCATGAAATCATATCTCCTATTCATACTCTATTCGAATATGAAAAGAAAAATTGGGGTCAACGGACTCCCTGAAGAGCTACAGTGAATTTTATATAGGCATATTTTAGCCCATTTACGCGCGCGTAATGCAAATTTGAATGGACGCGCATTCCCGTATTATTGGTCGTAAGAGGCTGAATGAGGTATCAAATTAATCAGAAGATAATGGACAATGGAAAGACATGAAAGAAATGATGACTCGAAGATGCATAACGATGGTAGGTGCAAGAACGCGCACGCATACCTGTGCGCGCGCAAATTCTTGACATGCTCAAAATGACCAGAAACGTACCCAAACTTGACCACGGTCGATTTGGGGAAATTTAAAATTTTGACGCGCGCATACGTGCGCGTCGTGACCTTTGCATGACCTCTGATGATATGTCCTGATGACCTGTCACCTGAACTTGATATGATGCAAATATGGATGATTTTTGATGATTAGTTGCGATGATATGATCAATCATTTAATTTTACAAAATGGCGCCTAGATGACGTCATCATGATTTGATAACCTTGAAAAGCTTCCATTCCCATGTCCATAATGATGCCCATACATGACATGAAAATCAAGGAAATTGACAGGCCCGATTTTGAGATAGAGGTGGACAAAGATTTGGCAATAAAAATAAAGAAAATTCTGACGAATATAATAGGTGATCTGTCATCTTAATGACAGACCACCTAATGAGTATTCAAGCTGAACTTCCTGTGGGCTGTGCAAAACACAATAAACATGACATAATAAATTATCTCATAAATACTTGTGTTATGCACAAAGTACAAATTACAGCACAAAAAGAAAATATACATAAATCAAGGAGAAACAAATACAAAATGTCTGCGTGCAAATAATAGATTCTTATGCATACAAGTTGATTAAAATAGTATTATGAGATCATTATCAATGAGTATCCAAGCTGAACTTCCAGTGGGCTGTGCATAACACAATGTTATAAATTTTCCCAATACACATTGCCTGGAGCACCCAACAAAAAGGCAGATGGTCTCTTTTCTAGAGTCTGATATGACTTGGCTGGGAAATGAACCCACGACCTCCTGTTTGGAGGCGGGTGCTTTACTACCGAGCCACCATACTCTTTCACTGACGTAATGGAGGTTGGGGACTCTCCTTTTTTCCCTTTCTTTATACACTCGGCAAAAAAAGTTCTTGGACACTTATAAAAGTTTAAATATTCCATATAGATATTTGATTAAAGGCAAATTATTGTATGTCAACATGACCAGACAATATTCCTCTTCCAGTATGACATGACATTTTCATGTGAACAGTCATGCATGGGTGGTTAAATGCTTTAAACAATAGCAATGTCAGTAAAAGAAAATTGCAAGAAATTTATCAGTCAGTGCATGGCTGGTTACAGCATTAAACAATAGCAATGTCAGTAAAAGAAAATTGCAAGAAAACGATCAGTCATTCTTTCAGTTGTGAAAGTTTGTATGGCATAAATATCCATTAAAGGATAAAAGCAAACTTGAAGGCAAATACCACTCTAAAAGTGAAGAGAAAGTTATCCACCTTGGATGCATCACTATTCCAGTGGAATTTTAAGTCAAAGTTAGTCGATGAAAAAAAATGTCAAATTTTAGTATCTTGGCATAAGAAAAATAAATTTGTCCTTATCCTCCTATCTTCTGCAGGGGTGGTGGCCCTAGGTCGACCACTCCTATAGGGCGGTCTCTAACTCCATCAGTAGCCAAATACCGTTGGTTCAAATTTGAAATTGTTGTTGGTGAAACTTGGAAATGTCGAGCCACTTTTCTAAATGACTGCCCAGACTGCAACATTCCTATTGCTCTTGCACACTCTTGGTTTGAAAGCTTCATCTTGAAAGTGAGTGTCCAAATGATCCATCTCATTATGCTTCCCTAAGCATTCAATTCAAATGATAACAATCTGTTGAAATTGTTGAATGTATGCCTACAGGATGGCCATGATCATTAGCATTTCAATGGTCCATTTCTTGCAATTTTCTTTTACTGACATTGCTATTGTTTAAAGCATTTAACCACCCATGCATGACTGTTCACATGAAAATGTAATGTCATACTGGAAGAGGAACATTGTCTTTCCGTGTTGACATACAATAATTTGCCTTTAATCAAATATCTATAAGGAATATTTTAACTTTTATAAGTGTCCAAGAATTTTTTTGCCGAGTGTAAGAGACAATAACCATACTGAATAGATACATGTATGTTGAATTCAATTAAGTTCAATTGAATTGACTTGCATATTACTTTCTGAAAGCACTCTAAATATAAATGTAACCAAATTTGTTGGATTCAAAGAAGCATTCAATGAACATGCATCATATTTAAACTCATTGTGTTTTTGTTTCATCGAGCCAACATAGATACAAACAGCAAATATTGAGAGAGCATTGAGTGAATTTTTGATTACATTTAAAATAAATGTAGTTTTTACTTTTTCAATTAATCTTCATGTATCAATCTATGTCGCAAAAATGAGACAAGAACCTAAACATGTGTGTATAAATATATATATGAAAAAAGTATTGTGAGTCTTGATATGCTTTGATGCTAAGATAAGAGAACAAAGTTTTATTTTTCCTTTTTACTGTTATTATTTTAGCCTGTGTTTTAATCTCACTCATGAAATAATTGATTGATTCCCTAAAATAACCGAGGTGTGATTTTCGTCTTGTAGAATCTTCCAACAACAAAAATTGCCATCACCTCTATCTTTTTTTATATTCAATCATTAATTTCAAGGTCAAAGTTGGCATTCTCATGGTGGAGACAATAACAAAATTCAATCAAATATTGCAGCATATGTTGTTTTTCACATATGGAGCTACCAATTTATTATTTTCATTTTTTTGCACCTGCATGTATGGCAGCCATTCACAAGTGTTCAACAGATGTCTATCTGTCTGTTACACTTGGCCTGACCCTACAATAAAAAAGATAAAAACAGTTGTGTGATTAAGGGGGTGTTGCAAGAAAATATTTGCAATCAATCGCAAATATTCTGTTGCAATTTTACAGTTGATTGATCAAATTTAACTTTATCAAATCAGATTACACTCCTTGTTTAATGGAGCAGATTAGCAATCAATTGCAAATTAGCAATTAATTGCACGGCATATGCTTGATTTCTGGAATGAAAATAGACTTGCAACTGATCGCAAGTTTCTTGCAACGCCCCATTAGTGGAACAATAAGTCTGTGACAGTCAATGTACAAAAAGTTACAATTGTAAATATCAAGCGTATCTTTTATGTTACATCCCAAGGTGTTACTGTAAGTTCTTGTTATTTTGAAAAGTTCCTACTTACTTACTTGTATTTTTAAGTTATTGTCAATCTAGCAAAGGTACTTGGTGATCGAGGATAGAATCTATTATCAGGTATTTTCTGTGGTAGATTGGGTATGAAAACTATCAATGCATCTAATAGTTCGTCCGCGGCGGTCATCCGAACTGTCGTATCAGTCAATTTTGGTCCAAAAAAAAATTGATTTTCAGATTTTTTCATAAAATGAAAGTACAAGTCCTACTCTATTCATAACTAAATTTCTTGGCAGCAATTTATTTTATTTTCTTAGATATGAGAGGATTTTCACGGTGATGCCATACAAATTTTTAATAAAATGCGCAAATCCCATTGGAAACGTGTACTGTAACAAAGCGATAAGACGTTTTGACTGACCGCGATTTCAATGCGCGCAGTCAGTCAAACCGTCGTATCGGCACTTGGAACTGCATTGACTTTGCACTGGAAAAGCGATACGACGTTTTGACCGACCGCGCGCATTGAAATCGTTTGAAATGGCGTTTTTGTACAGGGAAAATCTAAACCGCTCAAACCGAAATTACAAGCATGTAGCTCTTTTGCGATATTTTCTCGGATTCTTAGTTTTGTGTAAAATTAAAGATACCAATGCCAAGCAATTTTCTTGGTCTTTCCAACCATGTATTTTTCTAGCAATGAATATGTTGTAGGGCTGGGGAACTAAGTGTGAAAATTATAGTAAACTTTGAAGTCGATTTTTTCTGAAATGGGTTTGCACCGTCGTATGTGTGATACGACGGTTCGGATGACCACCAACAAGTTTACAATTTGAAAATGCCTGCTTTTCTCAGAATAAAATTTAATATACCCAAAGCATTTTCAGCATTCATGTACATGTAGCATTTCCTTTGATAGATATTCAAGTTCAAATCCTCTTCATTATAAAGCGAGAGCAACATATTTGGGAAGGGGCTCACAAATGGGCCAGAACATGAGGAATGCTATTTTACAGGATATACAAAATTTTTAAAGAAATTATTCAGACTGCATTTTGACTCATTCCTCCTCTAATAGGGTAATTGCAAGTTTGAGTAGAAGTGCACTCTTCGAAAGTGATCTTAAAATGAGATGTAAAACATTTTTATACGCCCGTCTCGACGGGACGTATTATGGTATCACGCTCGGTGTCCGTCCGTGTGTCTGTCCGTCCGTTAACTTTTCCTTGTAAACGCGATAACTTCAGTTTAACTTAACCTAGGCTCATATAATTTGGTGTGTATGATACTAGCATAAATCCCAGGAAGCCTATTGATTTCGAGGTCAAAGTTCAAGGTCACAGTGACGTATTTTCATCGTACCCTTCTGCAGTCCTTGTAAACGCGATAACTTCAATTTAACTTAACCTAGGCTCATATAATTTAGTGAGTATGATACTAGCATGGATCCCAGGAAGCCTATAGATTTTGAGGTCAAAACGTCAAAGGTCACAGTGACGTATTTTCTTCGTACCCTTCTGCAGTCCTTATAAACGCGATAACTTAGGTTAAACATAACCTTGGCTCATATAATTTAGTGTGTATGATACTAGCATAAATACCAGGAAGCCTTTCAATTTGGGGTCAAAAGGTCAAGGTCACAGTGACATGTTTTCATCTTACTCTTCTGCAGTCCTTGTAAACACGATAACTTCAGTTGAACTTAACCTAGGCTCATATTTGGTGTGTATGATACTAGCATAGATCCCAGGAAGCCTATTGATTTTGAGGTCAAAAGGTCAAGGTCACAGTGACATGTTTTCACCGTACCCTGCTGCAGTCCTTGTAAACGCGATAACTTCAGTTTAACGTAACCTAGGCTCATGGAATTTGGTGTGTATGATACTAGCATAGATCTCAGAAAGCTTATTGATTTTGAGGTCAGACAGTCAAAGGTGAAGTCGCCACCTTCCACTTTTCTTGCTTGACCGATATCTCCATTTTCAGCTCTACAGGCGGGCGTATTATGTGCTTGCCTTAGCGACACTCTTGTTTAAATATTGATGGAATTTTTTCAAGGTTTGCACAGTTTCCAACTGTTTGTGCTTTATGCAAATGATTGTAGTACAAATTGAACAACTTCTACAGATTTCTGATTTCTTTAGTTAATGCCCCAGTAATGGTTTGCCTCATTTGAAATTCCAGTATTCCAGAAGAATGTGAGACTGTGACTAGTTAGACGACTTCTACTCTCTTTTTTTTTTTTATTATGTTATGCTTGTGTTTTTTCATAAACACTACTTCAAAAAAAATAAAGAAAAGTTGTAACTTTATCTTGAGCATTGTACATTTGATTATGATTATTCAAGTTGATATCGGGATTAGTTTAGTCTTGAAATTAAGTAAAATGATTTTATCAATTTTGTATCTTTCTCTGCAGGTTATGATAATTCCATTTGACCATGACTTTATTCCCAGATTAACATCAAGTACATGTAAAGGTGAGATTCTAAATATTTCAATAAGAAATATAAATATTAATCTTTGGTCTTAGTTTTTGTCCAAAATTATTGTTTGGTTATCTTTTCAATATTACATGTACTTCAAGGTTATTTTTTTAATTACCTAAGAACTCAGTAGTGTGCGAAGGGCTTTAGAAGTAACTGATTTTTATAAATAGAGGAAAGTAACTGATTTTGATATAAGTATAAAAAAATTACTGAAATTGCTAGAGAAAATCATACAAGTAGAACAATGAAAATTTCATCAAAATTCCTTACATAAATTATGACAAACAAAACAGATATACACAACACAGGCATTGTGCAATTTACAAAGTCAGAGCTGTCACATAATTTCTTGGTTTGAGTTTATGGTGATTATTTTAAGTGTAATATATAAATAATAAATATTTCATGATTTATGATAAAAATGAATAGTGAGTGTGACATTATCAGCTTCCTTCCTTCTTTGCATACTCACCATGATGTACACAAAAGAAATGTTATGTCGAAACAAGTAATGCTGTAAAATACTTCATGTCCATTTTTTTAAAAGAAGAAATCACTGTTCTACTTGTCTTAATTTTCTCCATTTGTTCAAATCTAATTGTTGATTTCATTATTTATGTTTTTTCCCATAAACAAGAATAATGAATAAGATACCTCAAAAGCTTCAGTAGAGCATTCATTTGCTTTGTTATCCCCTTTCAATTTCTTCATGGACCGAGTAGGTCCATGATTTCACCAACTGTGCATCACTGATCAGTGAGTTGATCAGCTTATGAAGTAACCCTACTACACGTCCAGACCGATTGAAGCTTTGCCATAGAATGATTGAAGCCCCTGCAGTTCTGTCCGGGGGGGGGGGGGGGCACTTCCATTGATGAGTGGATACCATGTGCGACCATGGGGTCCCGAAAAGCACCCTAAACAAGTATTTTCCATATTCTGAAAATGCACCCCTTAACAAGTATTGGCGTGTGAAACCCTACCCTTTGCAAGTATTGGGAACAAAACGATACCCTTGGCAAGTATTCCCTGAATTGAACCCCTAAACTAGTGCAGTGATATTTTAATGTCATGGACGTCGGTTTTCCCTTTACCTACATCATTGGGCTTAGTTCGGCCCCACCTCCCACACCTCGCGCAAATCGGACTCTATAAACACAACTGTTGGGGCAAAAAGTACATCCTTTATAACATTTTAGTCTTCTTACCCTCGCAAATTTGACCCTAAACACGTAGCTTTCCTAGCGAAATAGTTACCCTTTTTTATTTTATCATTTATTATTTTAGTTTTTTCGACACCCTTATTATGTTATTGAAAAAGACATCCTTTTTACATGTTTTTATGGTCGCACATGGTATCCACTCGTCAATTTAAGTGCTCCCCCTGTTGAATTTTCTTTTTCTTGGTTCTGGAGAATCATGGCTTGAAATAAAATTACACTTTCAGTGTTTTTTGTTTGTATCTGGAAATCAATTATTTCATAATCAATGAATATATGCTTGAAACCTACCATGGCATGAACTAAATATCTTTGAAAGCGGTATTTCTGGGGTATTTTTTGTCTTGCCTGCATAGCAGAGCGATCGAGGCACCGCTTTTCCGACGATGGTGGGGTTGTCAACATTGAAAATGTGAAAACTTAACCAAGGTTAAGTTTTTTAAATGTCTTCATAACTCAGAAAGCATATGGACCTAGCTCATGAAAAGTGGACATAAGGGTAATGGTGTATCACTGAACATCCTGCCTTAGTTTCAGGTCACAATGACCAAGCCAGGTCAAAGGTCATTTGGGGTTAATGAACTTTGGCCATGTTGGGGGTAATTGTTGAATTGCCATCATAACTTTGAAAGTTAATGGACCTAGCTATATATAGTTCATGAAACTTGGACATAAGAGTAATCGATTATCCATGAACATCCTATGCGGGTTTCAGGCCACACTCAATACCAAGTTCAAAGGCTAATACGGTCAATGAACTTAGGCCTTGATGAGGGTATTTGTTGAATTGCCATTGTAACTTAAAAAGTTAATGGATTCTGTTCATAACATGTGGACAAGTCTTAGGTCACATGATCAAGGTTAATGAACAGAGTATTTTATTATCATATGAATAAAGTTTTTTTTTTAAAGAATATGCAATACCGTAGTTGATTTCAAAGTCAGCACTGCTGTAAAATGGAATCACATAATGCAGGCGAGACTGCCAGAAGCGTTCCACTTGTTTTTAAACTTGGGTCATCAAGATACCTTGGGGCAATTAGTTGCCTCCTTTGTACCATAGAATCATGATTTGAAACATGTTTTGAAACATGTTTTGAAACATGGTTCTGCAGAATCATTGCTGGATTTTAGTAAAAGTATCTAGGTGTGAATAATCGCTATCTGAGTCTGATGAAGTAGATGAGACTCAGCACACTTTGACAGCTTCTTGAAGTTGCAATCTGGGCTCAGTAACTACTTCCGACCTTGGAAAAATGTCTGTTCTCATGATTTTGACAAGTACAGTACCTATAATGGGTATTTTCTTTCAGGAATATTTTAAGTATTTTGCTTTCACATTGGCTAGTCAGGGTAAATTTCCCGATCAGAGAATACCTAGTACTCTCATACCTCGAGTCAGTCCAAATACGCCTACTATGATACAGGTTTTGATAGGCCCATGGTTCAGAAATTAAAACTACCTTGAGTTAAACCTATTAAAGGGATGGTCCGGGCTGAAAGTATTTATAGCTTGATAAATAGAGTAGAATTCACTGAGCAAAATGCGGAAAATTTCATCAAAATCGGATAACAAATAACAAAGTTATTGAATTTTAAAGTTAAGCAATATTTTGTGAAAACAGTCGGCATGAATATTCATTAGGTGGGCTGATGTTGTCACATTCAAATTTTTTCCTCCAAGAACTAGAAAAATTGGATTGACAACTGATTTAGTGCATTAGATATTTATTGCTGCAACTTATTTCATTATTAGGGAGACATTTTATTCACACAAGTATGAAATAATGAAAAAAATATGATTTTATGTAATAACATAAGAAAACGGAGAGTGGAGATGTGACATCATCAGCCCACCTAATGAATATTCATGACGACTGTTTTCACAAAATATTGCTTAACTTTAAACTTCAATAACTTTATTATTTGTTATCCGATATTGATGAAATTTTCGGCACTTTGCTCAGTGAATTCTACTCTATGTATTTAGATATACATATTTTCAGCCCGGACCATCCCTTTATATCCCTAACCAGGCTATAAACTGAAAATCCCTCACATAAACCATGGTTGGGGAAAGATCTTAAAAGTTTCCACCTGATATAAGCCACCCCCCTCAAAAATATAATGGAAATAAAACTGTGGCTTTCAACATTTTAGTTTTTCAGGGACTCCAGGCATAACAGACTGTCCCAAATTTTTGAAATTTCATCAAATATATTGAAAATAATGCTGGAGTTAGTCTAGAGTTTCAGATTATTTATCAAAAAAAATTAATATTCACTTTGTGCATCAAAGACTTGAGTACTGTATAAGCAATATTCAAAACCAACTTTCTTTATAAACATGCTCATCCATGGCTTTGCAAAAATAGGGATGATTAGTGTTTACTCATGAAAACATTTATAAATTTCAAAGTGCAATATACTCTTTAATTCAGAATATGTTTTACAAGGACTTTGCCATTTTTGAAAGCTTTCTTCAGTGCTTGTAATGCTTTTAATGTGGAAGGTAGACAGTCAGGAGTAATAATTAAAAGATTCTGTGACTAAAAGCTAAGAACGACAGTCTTGTAACCTCTTATTATCAACAGTTTATCCACTCATGTGGAGTCTGTCATTGAAAAGCTTTATTAGTTGCCATGGTAAAAGTGGCATAAAGGCGCTGCCTGGCTTGTACAACATCTATTTAGAGTATTGATGTACTCTTATTTCAATCAGTGGCATCTTGTGACTGATACGATGCTTCCTGACTTTTTATTGAAAAGCCCATGCAGTCTCACTTATTGTCTCGCCTGCATATATAGCAGAGCAAGACTATATGTGCCGCTTTTCCGACGGCGGCAGCGGCGTCAACATCAAATCTTAACCTCAACATCAAATCTTAACCTTAGGTTAAGATTTGATGTTGACGTCGCCACCGCCGCCGCCGCCAACATCAAAAAAGTTTTTGAAATGACATCATAACTTAGAAAGTATATGGACCTAGTTCATGAAACTTGAACATAAGGTTAATCAAGTATTACTGAACATCCTGCCTGAGTTTCTGGTCACATGACCAAGGTCAAAGGTCATTTAGGGTCAATGAACTTAGATCATGTTGGGAAAATTATTTTCAAAATCTTAACCGAAGGTTAAGTTTTTGAAATAACATCATAACTTTTAAAGTATATGGACCTAGTTCATGAAACTTGGGCATAAGGTTGATAAAGTATTAGTGAACACCCTGCTCGAGTTTCAGGTCACGTGACCAAGGTCAAAGGTCATTTAGGGTCAATGAACTTTGGTCAAGTTGGGGGTATTTGTTGAATTACTATCATAACTGAAAATTTATGGATCTAGTCCATGAAACTTGGACATAAGGTTAATCAAGTATTAGTGAACATCCTGCCTGAGTTTCAGGTCACATGACCAAGGTCAAAGGTCATTTAGGGTCAATGAACTTTGGCCAAGTTGGGGGTATTTGTTGAATTACCATCATAACTTTGAAAATTTATGGATCTAGTTCATGAAACTTGGACATTAGGTTAATCAAGTATCACTGAACATCCTGTACGAGTTTCAGGTCACATGACCATGGTAAAAGGTCATTAAAGGTCAATGAACTTTGGCCGTGTTGGGGGTATTTGTTGAATTACCATTGTAAATCTGAAAGTTTATGGATCTAGTTCATAAAACTTGGGATATAAGAGTAATCAAGTATCACTGAACATCCCCTGTGAGTTTCAGGTCACAAAACCAAGGTCAAAGGTCAGTTAAGGTCAATAAACTTAGGCCATGTTGGAGTAATTGTTGAATTGCCATCATAACTTTGAAAGTTTATAGATAGAGTGAATGAAATGTGGACATGGGTGTAGTTGACAAGTCTTAAGTCACCGTTCAAATGTCATTTATGGTCAATGAACGTGGTATTATGTTATTATATGAATGGTGTTTTGTGAATGATTATTTTGTAGTAGTTAGCACTGCTGCAATATTAAATCGCGTAATGCAGGCGAGACTGCCAGAGGCGTTCCACTTGTTTTATTTTAAGTCTTTTCACTTGCTAATTCTCTATACATTGTAAATAATAAAAGGAGTCATGTAAATTTGCTCCTTTCTGCCTACATATTGATGGCAATTTAAGGTTTTTTATATACATTTAATACCATAAGAAATACCATGGCTCAACTTGCCCCATGTTGGCTGGCTCAACTTACCCCAGTCCGAACTTAATGCAATAATTTCGCATCCACACATTAATATGCATCCATCATGTAAAAAACTATGACAAGAATGAAAATCCATACCTGGACCAACAATATTGTTCTCATGTCCTTATTATTTTTTAAGACATGTGTGTGTAAAAAGCACTTATCTATTTCACACCCTTTTTTACTTTTTTTGTTGAAATTTGTATTTTTCCCTCTAAAAAATTACTTTTTGTTTCAAAGGTGAAAACAATGTGGTGGGGTTAGGGGTTATGGAATGGGTCATCAATACATGACACCATCATAATATCTGACCATAGAGCTATTTGACTCATTCATTATTGGCCTGGGGCTGGTATCTTGCCCTATGCTCAACTTACCCGCCTTCCGCTACCAATGAATGTTGAATACTGAATAGAGAAAAGCCCTTTTAATGTTGCCTACACTTAATGTATATAAGTAGAATTTATTTGTAATTATTTCTCGATTTTTTTTCAGTAGATTTAATTTTTCTTTTAATTTACTTGATTTATTAGGGTTCAATATACATTTATGAAAATTAATGTATTGCTAGCTTGCTTCGATTAAGTAAATCTGACTCCAGTCCAATAAGGCAAAGATAATTTATTACTTAGAAAATCATGTTGAATGTACTTCTATTTTTTAATTAACGCCTATTTACCTGAATATTCATTAAGAGCAAGTAAATGTTAAAATTCTTAATTGACTGTCATATCTGTTTGTGTTTGAAATTGTGTTGGATTAGGGTGTGCAAAAATGTTATATTTTTTGTTGAATCAAAGAAAGAGCAACATTAAATAGTCACTTATCAGAAAATTTCAGATTTCTTTATAGGTTTCAGAAAATGTTAATATTATTTTCACTGTTTTATTTGTTAGGATGAACCGGTCATGTATAAATAAAGTCTAATATTAAGGATAAAAGATGTCTAAGATGAAAATGATGCCACTGAGAGTGGGACGATGAGGGAGCAGACTTTCGAATCACGAAAGTCCACTCCCCCATTTGTTTTTTATAATATTTCAGTGATTGTTTTACTTAATTGAATTAAGTTGTTGTAATTTAGTTTACTTGAGTAAAATGGATGCAAAGAAAATATTTTTTTTTTAAAAGTAAATTTTACTTAAAACTGCCAAAACTTATAAATACTTGAGGCAATTTTTTCCTCAATTTTATTGAGTATTTTCAAACATTTTTTTTACAGTGTACATGCACATGTTTGAATATTGAATACTGAATAGAGAAAAGCCCTTTAATGCAATGTTGCCTACATGTTATGGACCAATGAATGTTGAATACTGAATAGAGAAAAGCCCTTAAATGCAATGTTGCCTACATGTGACATGTTATTTATACTACCAATGAATGTTTAACACTGAACATGAGGAGACACACCCGCCCACACACGAAGTTGACTCAAGATTCGCTTTGTATTCTGTTTGTTTTGGGCAAATTGAATGCTTACTGGGAGGCAATATTGCTTCTGTGATGAATATTTGTAAAGCGATTTTAAAAGACTTTTAAAATGAATGGGTGGGGTATATTTTTCCAGTTCACCATTTTGAAAACCACAAAACCAGTCCTGGTCTATAAGCCTACATGTAATATCCCTTTCATAAACCCAATAAAACCTGTCCTCCAATTAGCCGCCTAAGAGTAATGCGGATAATTCAATAAAAATTGCGTTCACAAACTCCGAAAATTATCCGCATTATTTTTACGAGCGCCCGTCCTGAAAAAGGCGGATAATCGTCATGACAACTGGACACGCCCCCTCCGATGCAGTTGTGTTGGAAAAGGGTGACCTTGTGACCGCACCATGGCAATTATCCGCATTATTTGGAAATACGTTCATAAACTCAAAATCTTGTCCCGATGCCGCTATTATGCGGATAATAGCAGCATCAGAATAATGCGGATAACTCTTGTCCTCCTCTGATTTTACGACCAAATTATAAACATAATTGGGTTTTATTGGGTTTATGAAAGGGGTATTAGTGTTCCAAATTCCACCAATAGGCCTCCCTGTACTATTGTTGATGAAGACATTGATTTGTTTGAAAAACAATAAGTTTTTTTCATGTAGGTTTTAGTGTATTTCTATTCTTCTGATGATGTAATGCGTTACAAAATAACTTTGATAGCTAGCACCATTTTGAAAGGGTTAAAGGGGAAGTTCACCCTGTAAAAGATGATTTTAAAAATAGCAGAGAAAATAATGAAAAAATATTGGTGAAGGTTTTAGGAAAATCCATCGAAGATTTAAAAAAGTTTTTTTTAGAATTCAAATTTTTGGATTTGTGATGTCATTGGCGAGCAGCTTCCCCATATACGGTACCATGTAGTAAGAAAAAATAAATCAATGAAAATATGAATTTCTCAAAAACATTGAAAATTGTGTTTTTGTACCTTTGGTATATCAGGAAATTATTTTACACCTGCTACTGAAAAAAAAAGTCATAATTTATTGCATATATGGGGTAGCTGATCATATACATGTACATGTATGACATCACAAATCAAACACTTATTAAAATTCTAATAATTTTCTCTTAATCTTTGATAAATTTTCTCAAAACTTCACTGATATTTTTGAATTATTTTTTTCTGGTATTTTTACAACAAACTTTTCTTCATGGTGAAATTCCCCTTAAATCATGATATTTGCTAAACAATGGTGGGGGGGATGGACCGCTCAACTATTAATGCAGCCACATGTATGCATGACTCCAAAACTGCATTCTATCAGGCCTTGGAATGTTTTTAGGTGAAGATACGTGTGCAATTGTACATGATCAGGGCTCCATAACACAAAGATTTAATAGCGATGAATAGCAAATATGAGAGAACACTTCTGATTGGTCCCTTGTCATTATTTTGCGCCAAATGCGCATGTAATGTTGATCTTGATTGGTCTGTTCATTTAGTCATTGATCGCTAATCTTTGTGTTACAGAGCGCTGATCAGGGCACAAGAAAAGATTATTAAATCAGATAGAAATGTACATTTCTGTGTTTAGAAGGTCAAACTTTAAAAAAGGGAGAGGAGGGGAGTGTTTCAATCATGTGTATTTCCCTTTCAGTTCCTTCACATTTAAAGGGGTAGTCACCTAATCAAAAGTTCATTAGAAGTAAAATAGACAAAACAAACAAGCTCTGTTGCAATGAAAATTTAATTAAAATCTTCATTGTAAAATAACCAAGCAACCAAGGCAATTCAGAATACAGCAGGAATAGTTAGTGAATGATGTTAACATTGATGATGTGGAAGAGGTTCATCGTGGTGAAGGATTGAGTAGAAGAAATAACCAGTTGTCTTTATATTGTGATTCAATTATTCTTGTTTATCATGTATGTATTATTATGAATTGTACATAAAAACAAGAGTGGAAAAATAAATTAAAATCAAATCAAATATTTGAGCACTCTGACAATGGGCTTCATTGCACTTCTTTCAAGTGGTATATCTTTCTTGAGTTGGGATGGCATGCAGTTTTATGTGAAATATTATAATTATTTTCTCATTTTAAACAATATCCATGGAAAAAAACCAAAAGTATAATTTGTATAAAATGTATTATTTGCCATTAAAGAAAGGAAAGTGACCACAAATTTTACTCTACACACTTTTGAGAATCTGTTCCATGGGTAGATTGAGTGTGTCTGTGGGGCAGATATAGTCCTGGGTATTTCTTAGGCCTACAAATTAGTTATGTTGCCCTCTTAATCCCAAATCGTAAAAGGTGGGTTGGGTGGTCTATTTGCATTTTATTGTCTCGCCTGCATAGCAGAGTGAGACTATAGGCGCCGCTTTTCTGACAACGGCGGCGGCGGCGTCGTCAACATTGAAATCTTAACCAAGGTTAAAGTTTTGAAATGTCATCATAACTTAGAAAGTATATGGACCTAGTTCATGAAACTTGGACATAAGGGTAATCAAGTAATACTGAACATCCTGCCTGAGTTTCAGGTCACATGACCAAGGTCAAAGGTCATTTAGGGTCAATGAACTTACACCACGTTGGGGGAATCAATATCAAAATCTTAACCAAGGTTAAGTTTTTGAAATGTTGTCCTATCTTCTATTAAGTATATGGACCTAGTTCATGAAACTTGGAAATAAAGGTGATAGTGTATAACTGACGATCCTGCCTGAGCTTCAGGTCACATGATTAAGGTCAAAGGTCACTTAGGGTCAACGAACTTTGACCATGTTGGGGGTATTTGAGGAATTGTCATCATAACTTTGAAATTTTATGGATCTAGTTCATGAAACTTAGTCGTAAGAGCAATTAAGTATCCCTGAACATCTTGTGCAAGTTTCATATCACATGATCTAGGTCAAAGGTCATTTAGGGTCAACAAACTTTGATAATGTGGGGGGGGGGTTATTGGTGGAATTATCGTAACTTTAAAGTTTATAGATCTAGTTCATGAAACTTGGGACATTAGAGTAACCATGTATCCCTGAATATCTTGTGCTTGTTTCTGGTCACATGACCAAAATCAAAGGTCATTTAGGGTCAATGAACTTTGGCCGTCTTGGGGTATTTGTTGAATTTGCATCATAACTTAGAAAGTGTATGGATCTACACATGTAGTTCATGAAACATAGACATAAGGGTAATCAAGTATAAATGATTGTTTTGCACATGTCATGCACAGGTCAAATGATCATGGTCAAAGGTCATCTTGGGTCAATGGACATAGCAGTCTTTTGTGAATAATTATTTAATAGCTGTTTTCAAAGTCAGCACTGCTATATCGAATTGCGTAATGCAGGCGAGACTGCCAGAGGCGTTCCACTTGTTTACTTTTTAATCATTCAGTTTGAAATACCTTTGCTGCTGTGATGCTACACAAAGAAAATCATGCATGGAATGATGTATGTGTATTTCTATGCAGTCAAAATGCATATTTAAGTGTTTTCTTAAGCAATCGAATACAAATTTGAGGAAATTCTTTGCCTGAATCTTAATTTTGGGCATTTTCATATTTTTGGTCTGCTAAAAGAAAAAAAAGAAAAATAGCAACTCTTTTTTTTTCCTTGGGCCTTAATAGAAATAGTCCAGTCCAAACAGACAAATCCAAGAATGGGATATTGAATTGATGGGTTAAGAGAGAGAAAAAAATTTGGTACAAAATCTGGTACAGAATCTGTAATTATCTTGAAGTTTATTCCATGGTTGGGGGATGTCTTGAATGCTATATGTTAATATACAGTAGTGCATTGCTGGGATAAACTGTTTTTATCATGTCAACAATTAATATAGATGATCATATACATTTGCACCACATTTATTAGGATTTATTTACAGGAGAACAATCTGTTTCACTTATTTACAGGAGAACAATCTGTTTCACTTACATGTACTGTACTTAAACAAATGTGTACTTCATTCGAATATACACAAATCATTAAGTGGTGCCTGCCGATTGATGAACGAACATAAAAAGCCCTGATGCATATTCAGAACAAATAAAACACTTATAACAGGTAATTCCATAAATCATCATAGTTCATTGATTCATTCAGCATCACCGCTAATGTCTATCCATGTTTAATACTATCATTCTCAAAAGGTACTATTCCCCCAGAAATAGTTCTAGATAGAATTTTGCATGTATTGCAGACTCATTCAAGTGGCTTAAGCAGCATACATGAGGGCAACAAGCAGGGAAAAAAGTTTCACAGGGGGTTGGAGCGATTTAACCCCTGAAATGCTCAAAAAAGTCCTGGAAACTAAAAAAAATTGCCTCTAAAATAAAAAATGTAATGCTGTTTGGTGACCGTCTTGTTAGAAAGTTGCCCCCAATATCTGCGACATGCAATATTCAAGAACATTTAGAAAATCAATTACATACAGCAGAATAATGAGACACACTGTATGGAGTGTATGCTTTCCAGCATGATTGCTTGCAGAGCAAAAAAAAAAGAGTTGGAATGAAAGAAATGGCCCTTTAAAGTAAAAATTATTTCCTTCTTTTGATAATCTGAATGCATTCCTTTCCGCTGGTATTATTCTATTCAATTCAATTCAATTCGTATTTATTTTTCACTCATAAAAAGAAATCAAAGTACAAACATATAAACAGATAAGATAGATGACACGAATATACAATAAAATCCAGTTAACATGAGTGAGGGCAGTGGCAAGAAAGGACGAGCCTTATAAACGCCAACCCAAGATACTTAATGAAATAAATTGAAATAACACAATTATACTAAAAATTAAGAAAACAAAATACCGTACAGACCCTAGACAAAAACAAAACTACGATACAAGAGCCTACAATATTAATGCAAATGATAATGATCCAGTAAAAAGTCTTATATTTCTTCTTGAAAACATTTAGAGATTTACTGTTACAAATTTGGCAAGGAATGGAATTCCAAATGACAGGACCCTGATAAAATATTGATTGTTTATACAAAGAGGTTTTAAAAAAATGGCAAGTGAAAGTTTGATGCATTCCTAGTCATATGCATGTGTATGGAACTATTTGTACAGAAATATTGCAACAGTGTCTTCGGTAAAACATTATTATGGCAAGAGTACATGAAAATTGCAATGTTGAACTTAAATATATCTTCAAGTTTTAGTACTCTCAAATGACAAAATATTGGTTGAGTATGGGGCATGATTTATTATTCGTATTGCTCTTTTTTGTAAAAGAAATAATCTGTTGATATTACATTTGAAAGAATTTCCCCAGACTGGGTTGCAATAATTTAAATAAGGTAAAATTAAAGTATTATATAAAAATTAAAATCTCTCTAGGAAAGCTGCATAATTTGTATAATACACCAACATTTTTGCAATCTTGTTACAGATGACACCAACATGTTCACCCCAAGTAAGCTTATTATCAACGGTTACACCCAAGAATGTTAACGAAGACACCTTGAATCTGAATGTTGTTTAATTGAATATTTATATCAATATATATATTTTTTTTTTTGAAAAAATCATAAAATGTGTTTTGGAGATATTCAAAGTTAACTTGTTTATTAAGAACCAGTTGGATATGTTGTGTAGTTCTTTATTGAATACATTTTGTAAAAAATCATGATTTTTATGGGACATGAACCAGACAATATGCTCATCAGAGAGTTTGTGCCCACCACAGAATTTGTGCATGCAAAAGGTGGAATGTCTCGCCTGCATAGCAGAGCTTGACTATTGGCGCCGCTTTTCCGCCGCCGGCATCAACATTGAAATCTTAACCAAGGTTAAGTTTTTGAAATTTCATTATAACTTGGAAAGTATATTGACCTACTTCATGAAACTTATACCTTGGTCACATTTGCTCTACGGCGGCCGTACGGCGAGCCGAAAACGGCCGTCTTAACATTTTTTGTCCAACTACATATAGGTGGTTTAAATTAAAATTGATAAAACGGCTGTTTTCAACTTGCCGTACGTCCGCCGTAGAGCGAATGTGACCAAGGTATTAGACATAAGGGTAATCAAGTATTACTGAATATCCTGCCTGAGTTTCAGGTCACATGACTAAGGTCAATGGTTATTTAGGGTCAATGAACTAAGACCATGTTGGGGGAATCAATATCGAAATCTTAACCAAGGTTAAATTTTTGAAATGTTGTCATTACTTGGAAAGTATATGGACCTAGTTCATGAAACTTAGACATAAGGGTTATAGTGTATCACTGAATATCCTGCCTGAGTTTCAGGTCACATGACCAAGTTCAAAGGTCACTTAGGGTCAACAAACTTTGACCATTTTGGGGGTATTTGTGAAATCATCATAACTTTAAAAGTTTATGGATCTAGTTCATGAAACTTGGACATAGGAGTAACTATGTATCCCTGAATATCCTGTGCGTGTTCCAGGTCACATAACCAAGATCAAAGATCATTTAAGGACAATGAACTTTGGCCATGTTGGGGTATTTTGTTGAATTGGCATCATAACTTTAAAATTTTATGGATCTACACATGTAGTTCATGAAACATAGACATAGGGTAATCAAGTATGTTTTGCACATGTCTTAGGTCACATGATCATGGTCAAAGGTCATGTTGGATCAACGGACATAGTATTATATGAGTGTTTTCTTTTGTGAATAATCATTCAATAGCTGTTTTTAAATTCAGCATTCCTGCTATATTGAATCGCGTAATTCAGGCGAGACTGCCAGAGGCGTTCCACATGTTATGAATAACCTTACTATGAGAGGAAATTTAGAAAATAATATCCAAATTTATTGGTTCATTGTTAATTGCGAGCTAAATCTATACATGTATACAATGCTGTGTAAGCCTTGAGTCAGAAAAGAGAAATTCTATCCCATCTAATGTTTAAAATCTAACTTTTGAAAAGGTGATTAGAAAAAGGGATTATTCATTGTTTCTATGAATATAGAACCCAATATATTTTTTCTTTTTTTCTCATACCAAAAATATACAAAAGATTTACAAGACAACCTTGTAGACTCTGATGAAGTGCAGTGTTGTATGAATGGTATAGACTACGTGACTGAGCAACTTTCTTTTCTTTGACTTCTCTTTTAATGACCTCCTTGTTGTCATGGTAACTGATATTTATTTGTACTTAATCCAGTTGTGAAGTAGAATAATTGGCAGTGAATTCTGTTTCCAACTTGTTTATTGCAATCCCTGTCTTGCTCTGTACTTCATTCACCGCCTTGTTTACTAGGATACTCCATAAAGCTAGATGCAAAACTTCATGAAATTTTACAGTTAGGTGATATTCTTACTTCCAGTTGGGAATTTTAATGTGCTGTTTAAAATGTATGACAAACTACATGAATTATAACCTATTTGTAAAGATGAATGAAAAGGAAACAAACTGAAAGTTAGGAAATTCTAGAACATGAAAGCAGTGTAACTTGATTTGCTAATATGAAAAAAAAAAAAAAATCATACCATCTTTTTAGCCTGGAAACTTTCCAGTGAGGGGGGCACTGATATTGAACTATGCAGTGGCACTTGTGATGGAGTGAAAACTCCAAATGTCAAAGAGGGAAAGTTGGAACGACCTTTCTTATGCACTTAATCTAATGTCAGGGGTTTATTTACTATAATGAAAAGTACAGCATAACTCTAAATGATGAACCAATATTAATTCTAATGGGTTAATCCAGGATATTTTTTTCAAAGCTCAAAGTATGGTGATTTATGCAGGAACTGTAAAGGCCATCTTTTTTGTCTCGCCTGCTTAGCAGAGTGAGATATTTATAGGCCCTGCTTTTCCGACGGTGGCGGCGTCAACATTGAAATCTTAACCAAAGGTTAAGTTTTGAAATGACATCATAACTTAGAAAGTAGATGGACCTAGTTCATGAACATCCCGTGCGAGTTTTAGACATGACTAAGGTTAAATGTCATAAGGTCAGTGAACTTTGGCCATGTTGGAGAATAATTGTTGAATTTCCAACAATTTTATGCTGCTGTATTGATCAATAATTCATACTTTAATGTAAAGTGCTTAAGTGCAACCAAGGCACTTTCATTCTCATTTCCTTTCTAACTCGTTTCCATGCATTAGAAATCATACCAATTATGCTGTTTCAACTGAATGAAGAAGAAAAGTTAAAGAACAGCAAGTAAAAACTTTTGAAAACACAATTTTTATCGTAATTGGGGAAAAAGCAGTCTTAGTATTTGAAATCTTTTGAATTGGAATTTTAAAAATCAGTTTGCCTTTTCTCTCTTTTATTAATGCTACAGATTGAAAGTCCTCTGACGTAATGATGACCAACCTGAAGGACTATGTCTCAAGTTTGAAAGAAGAGAGCTCAAGTGAAACGTGACTTTACCAAGGAATATCGAAAGCGGCAGGCAGAAGACATGGCCACTGGGCAGCCGTATAGGGTTCGCTACCCTAATTCACAAATTGGCCAACAGATATATGATCCCCGAACCCATTCTTTCGCTACTACTCGGGGCCTTCACCCACCCAACCTAACACACTATGTAACTAGTGCCTTCAGACCTGCAGGTATACCTCAAGTGCCTTTACAGCAACGTTTGGTATCGCCAGGAGTCATTCCATCCAATCAAGAACAATACCACCAGCAACGAACAGTGCCTTCTTGTGGCAGTGGAAAACATGCTATGCAACTTGGTCAGCATCAGAATCAGCAGCATTTCTTCCAGAACCTGCCATCGTCCAACCCAGCCAACAGATTTCAAGAGATTTCTGTGGATGCTTATCAAAGAGAGCCACCCAATTCTGCTGTGCAATCTGCTGCCCAAGTCCAGAATCCTCATTTGATGCGTCGATACCATTCCATCAAAGAGACAAATGACAGCGAAGCACTTCATCAAGAACTGCGCATGCTGCATGCTGTGCATTATCAAGATGTAAACAGAAAAGATGAGCTTGTGGACACCTACTGGAAACAAAAAATTGTTTTGGACAATAAACAATTGGCACAGGCATCAGGAGCTCATCAGACAAGATTTGGGCCACAAATTATATCCAATGGTACAGTTTTAAGAAAGAAGGTACTTGAAGATACACATGCACATGCTCATGGACAACAAGCACAGGCGATGTACTTAGCAAGACAGGGAGAGTTGTATCAAGAAAGGAAAAATGAGTTACCCCTCGACTCAATTATCTCTCCATCCCATCCCCTAATGGCCCGATATCCTCACGCACAACCTGAGACACGAGTCAAAATCGATAGAACCACGCAGCCTCATGTTCCTCATCTTGTGCAATCTATCAGACATGTTGTCTCAAGTCCCAACAGTTCAGCTGGTATACCTAGAAATTATCAAAGATATCATCACAAAGAAAGATATAATGTTCCCCAACAGTTTGAAACTAGAAGTCAGGGAGGTATGATGCCACACCAGAGTGTACAGCCCGTACACCAAGAAGTATTCCAGAACCAGAGACTGCATAGGAATTTACCTCCACAGATGCATACTACCAACATGATGAGCTCTGAAGTTCGACTTAAACAAGAAACACAGCCAAATGTGTCGCTACAGTATAGTCAAAATGTTGGTATGATGCCTAATAGCACTGAGCGAATGACTATAAAAGCACAGATGAGGCAAGTGAATCAGTTGCAGACCATGGGCAATATGATGACAGGACATATGCACAACAGCAATCTTTCAGGGCAGATTATGAGGAACAGAATGTGTGAGGATATAGATAAAAAGATTTCTACTGATGATATCAGCAATGAAAACAGAAGGTTGTCTAAAATGGCAGTTTCCATAAAGGAAGAACAAAGGCAACTAAAGGAAGTCCTGGAAAAATCACTTCATAGAGCAGCTGTTCAGAGCACTCAGAAGACTTCCGTGGAGAGTTTAAGAAACTCATCAAGTTACATGTTTGCCAATCCACCTTGTGTAAATGAATCAATGCCTAGAATAGTTAAAGTACAGAGTTTAGCAGAGCAAGAATCAAATGGTGCAGCAACAGGAGCACAATCAAATGCCACAATTGGAATTTCTGTTGGAATTCCAAGAGGAGATGGATTAGGAGTTAATCTGAAACCTTCCAAACCCAAATCAGCCATGATAAAAGCACACCAAGAGCTCCAGGAAGTACCTTTAAATGTCAATAGAGTACCTTCTATAGGAAGCCTGGATAGTGATAATGGTCGTAAAGATTCATGGGATAGTGGTATTGAGTCACCACCTTGGCCTGAAAACAGAGAAGCATGTGTGATGAATATGAAAAGAGCTGCCTCATGTGATGAGAAGGCATCTCTGAGTAATCTCCACCAAATTCAGAGGGGGAAAGTGATAGAAAGAAAATCATCTAACAACTCGTTATTGAATACTGGATTGGATCTGTGTGCACAGGATCTTACAAACATTCCAACTGAGAGAAATTATTCAGTACCAATACCCACGACCAGCAATGTAGATGTTTTGTGCAATTCGTCATTCAAAACTTTAAATGGAAATGCACAGCTTGTGGTTGATGAAGAAGAAAAGAAGAGTATTCCAGGAGGGCCAGTCAGATGGATGAATCGTAAGAGGAGCCTACCCACCGATGGTGTATGCCCTGTCGTACCTAAGGTGATGAATCACAACTCTCAAGCAGTTGCTTTTTCTGAGTGTACGAGAGCATGTGTCCCAGTCGAGGAGGCAAGAAAGTCTATAGAAGGTCAAACAGTTACAACCATGATTGTTCAAGATGAATGTCCATTAGACTTGTCATTGAAGAAAGACCAGGATGAAACTTGCAGTGAGATTAAAGAAGTCCAGTCAAATGAGAATGAGGTCACAATAGAGCAGAAACCAAATATAGACAACCCTGAAGAAGAAACAGAAATAAACAGTAACAAAGTAAAGAGGGAAGAGGCATTTGAAGGAGAAGGAAATAAGGGACCAGATGGTAAAGAGAGTGGGATTCCAGGTCCTGAAAATCAAATGCAAGGATACTTTGGTACAATAATGATGCGTGCTCTGCAAAGACTATGGTCTGAAACAATAACTAAACTTGATGGAGAGGAAGCATCTAAAACCAAGCTAGAAAGTATTGACAGTAGCGATGAGGATTCTGGAAAGTACTTCCAGCCGTCTTCTGTAACAACGTTGAAGAACATACCACGAGTGGACAGCCCGGTTGGATCAGTACATGCTTTGGGGCAAGAACTTATGAAGAATATGCCTTCTAGCTGCAGTTCTCCCCATGCATTAGAAGTTGCTCTATGTGAACTAATGCAGCAATCCTCAGGAGCGTTTAGACATGGGGGAGATATCTTCCAGCACTTTGATAGTATCATCAAAAGAGAGTTGATGATAGAGATAGAAAAACAACCCTTAAAGTGCAAGGATGAATCTACAACAGAAACCAAACAGGAAGAGGATTCATCAGTTACTGAATCTGATCTTAATGAAATGAAACCAGATGAGCAAGCTAGTGAAACCAGTGTTCTTGGTGATGGAAATCCATCTATCATGCTTGATAGAGAGGAAGAAGTGGATGATTCACAGAATCTTGTGATTGTGGAAAGCTCAATGTCTCCTAAGTCTTTACCAGATACTCAAGCAACTGAAGATAAAATGGACCATACCTCAGCCCCTGCCCCCATTCTAAAATCATTTGGGCCACCTACACCTGTAACTGTAGAATCTCCTGTTCATGAATCTTTCATGTCTCCTGGGCAGATGTATGCAAAAGCAGCAAGAGAAGCTGCACAGAAAGCAGCAAAGGAAGCTGCCAACAAAGCAGCAAAGGAAGCCGCCCAAAAAGCTGCAAATAAAGTAGCAGCACAAATGGCAGCTCGGAAAGTATTACCAGTGACAGAAGATGGGGTCTCACAAGCACAACGTGGATGCAGATCAGCTGGGGATGCCAATGGAATTGATATAATCTCTTCAGAAAGAAGTTCACTTAGAAAGACATCCCCAGGACCGTCTGGCCCACTGAAGCCAAATACTAGCTTGTATCATAATGCACAAGGAGACCAGAGGAATTCTCATCAACTCCAAAACCTTCAAAGATCAGCAGCAGTGTTTGTTAACCAACCTCAAGCACCAGCTCATCAAAGACCACAGTTCATGGGTCAAGACATTCGAACTGTGGTTGATGGGGAAGAAGCTGCTAGAGATACACGTAATCGTCCTCATGCCCTTGTTGAAAGACGATCTAGTGAATCTGCTATTTTCAAACAGAATGGTACAAATCTATCAAAGAAAGACAAATTGCAAAGAATGACGAGTGATGATTCTTTGATTAAAAACTCTCTTAAGAATTATCGGACTATTGCTCCATCTAACAAGCAAATCACAAAAGAAAACAGCTACCATGTTATGCCTCAAACAGTTTGGCGAGCACAAACACAGGATGATAATGCCAATAAGGTCAGATTAGTGAAAGTGACATTCAACAATACTATTCCAGTTCAGGCACCATCGTCTGTGTCCATTGTTCCAAATGCTCAATATATTCAGAATCGGCTTCATAAGTCACCCATTGTTCTCCTACCTAAATTGGTGTGTGTTGCAGGACAAACTTATTCCGAGGTGACGCCTGTCAGTGGGACACAAACTTGCTCACCAGGGAACATTGTTCCTCAAAAGGACAATAAAGAAAGTGTAAGCAATACTTCACCAGTACTACCAACAGTTTCAGTTCAGGTTCCTTCAAATGATTTTGCTCCTGTCAAAAGCAGTAACCTCCCACTGGTAAGACCTGTCGCAGAGAAGGTTCATTCCCCAGAGCTGGTAGACACCGTCATTGGTCCCTTTCACATCATACAAAAGCCGCCAGTAGAACCACCTTCTTCAAAGAAGCCTTCAGTCAGTGCTTTCATCATTATTTACAAGAAAATTAGTCTGCCAGGTGTTCTTCGATCAGGGGTGCCTTTTGTACCACCTCGGTTGTTGCAGATTGGGATTTTCCCAGAAGAGACCTTTGAAGGATTTTGCCATGCTCTTCAGGATTGTAACGTCATGCAGCGTTACATGACTGTACTTGAGAGATCAGCCCTCTTCACAGATCTGAAGCACAACAAGATATCAAGCTGCAAATTAGTATCTTTGGAGGAGTTTGATCAGAAATATGAAAACATCAAAGTGCTGATGCAGATCAGCAAGATGACCTGAGATTCTGTGGTTATCACTTTTGCAGATGAAAATTGTGAATGGGTCACTTTTTTCAATGCAAAGGGCTCATACTGACAAGATGAAGTCTGTATACCGGAACTGCATCAGAAAATCTCTAAAAAAGATTAAGCAGATCAAGAAGAAAAACTTGGTCCTTTGATGTTTGACTGGTCATCACTGTAGTTTCTTCAGAAAATAGCCACCAAGAAGGTACTCATGAAGTCAAAAAGTAGTTATTTAAAGTTACCTTAATTGATATTATTCAACTGGAATATGCTCTTGCCAATGTCAACATATACTGAAATTTGTAGAGAGATCATTAGGCAACACAAATACATGTAATTCAACTGCTACTGCATTGACTAACATTCAACATGCTGAATTGAATGACCATTAAGGACTGATGTTAAAAAGACAACTGGAATATACCTATCTAGATTTTAAAATTTGATATGCTGAATCAAACGGTCAACAGTGACTGAGGCTGATAAAAAACAATAACTGAAATATCTAGATATCACATTTCAATTCAGAAAATAATATGATATTCATATTAAAATGAACAATTGATAAAGATGCTGATAAACAAAATTGAACTGATATGTAAGAATAAAGACTTGTTAAGGTCTTTATAGAGGCAAGATAGAATCTGCAAGATTATAAATCAAGCAATAGTGATTTATCAAACACTTGCAAGGAGACTCAGATTCCACCAAAATTTCTTACCATTTTGATTGATAATGATTAATTATTTTGACCTCCGCTGAGTTATGTGGGCTCAGATGTTTCATGTTAACTGAGTTCCCAAAGAAACTGATCAAACTTTACAAGGGTCTGCACAAATTCCCCTCAGTCAAAATGTACAATATTTTTACACAGACTAGCTTAGATAATCTTTACTAAGCACAAGCCTATAATTAATAGATTGGTTCAAACACAGAGAGCCTATAGCCTCTCACATCAATTGGTTTCAGAACCCAAAGTCACAAAATGGCAAAAGAGAGACCAATGAAAATGAGATTAAACAAACTTCCCAGTTTATCTCATGTCCTTCACAGGCATGTTTAATTGATTGGTTTGATCACAAAGAAGTTATACAGGAAGTTGAAATAAGAATGTCTAATGACTGGAACAATCACACAGCCACACACAGATGCCTTGCTAACTGGACATCCACAGGGTGGATGTGCATGACTGTGTGATTGTTCTAGTCATTTTGATGTTATTTTTCTGTAATGTCTTAGTGATTTAGCCAATCCCTTAAACATGCCTGTGAAGGACATGTGTGATAAACTGGGAAGTTTGTTTAATCCCATCTCATTTCATTGGTCTTTCTTTTGTCACTTTGGATTGTGAAACCGATTGATGTGAGGGTGTATAGTCTTTGTGACTGAACCAATCTTTTCATCTTAGTAAAGATTATTGAAGCTAGCCTGTGTTAAAAAAAATTGTAATTCTGACGAAGTGGAATTTTTGCAGTGCCCTTATAAAGTTTGATCAGTTTCTTTTGGAAATCAGCTTATTTCATTGGTTCTTGGACTCCTTGCATGAAATACACATTTGTCAGGTCATTTGAACTAGATATATCCTCAGAACTTCTGGTTTATATTTTCCATGATACCCCGGTATTTGGAAATAAGCCAATCTTAAAAAGGCCACTGCACACCTTGCGACTGTTCGCGATCCGATTTTGGAACAAATCGCATTTTGCTCATTTTCTGAAGATGTGAATGGAACATATCATTTTATTTGAGGTTAAAATTAATTGAAATAATAATATTATAACCATTTTGAAAGATTGCAAGCCCTAATTTTGGAGTAAAGGCCAAATTAGTTTCAAATCGTACGACTGCTATGACGTCATTACGACTAGATATTCAATTCGCTTTTATTCTAAGAAGGATGATAGCATATTCACAAATTTGATCAAAGGTATTCGTACGATGATTTAGAACATTACTCAGTAAGATATTCCAAGTCTCAATATTAGCATCAAATTCTACTACATTTTATTCTTAAATAGGGTCGCAGGCCAGTCGTAATGTGTGCAGTCGCCTTAAGATGCAAAAATATATTTTATATATAGGTACATTTCATTAAAAAAAGGTGTTCTGAATTATTAACTCACAAGGTGAGGTGAAACATCATTCCAAATTCTTGAATTTTCTTAGGAACTTTGTATGTGTCTTAGAACTGCTCTCTTTAGGTTCTTGTATGTCTTTATTTGTCTTAAACAATTTCACTTTCTTTTAGTCTTCTTTGTGCAGGGAGGGGGGTCTGTCAAAGTGTGTCTCTGTGACTTGACTTGCACATCCATTTTTATTTGTCTATGAGATGTCACAAGACTTATCATCAGTGATAACCGGCATTTAGCCAAATTTTTTGTCAACTTTTCAAGGTTGAGTTTCTTGCTTAATAATCAACTCTATCAAGTACCAAATTTCAGTTAAAATTTGTATTATTTAAAAAATTAGAGCATATTTAAATTTTGTATGACCTGTTAAAACCCCCTCCTTTCATTTTATGAATTGTTCTAAACCATTTTTTCTGTACTATAGCAATCTCTTGAATGACACGTAAAATGACACCTAACTTGATGTTGCGCGTGTGCGGCGTGCATGCATTGATTGATTTTATGAACTAGCATAAACCATGGATTATGCCTCTGAAAGTTATGTGCAGTGTGCATGATACGCATGGTTTTGTAAAGTGACCTAAAATCCCATGTTTTTCATCAAAAATAAAACAGTTTCTGAAATGCCTAACTGCTTTATTTCTAATGTAAAAAAAATGGAATTATGGGCAAATCTTTGCATATTAAATTGGTAAAAATAAGTTCTCTGGTGTCTTTCAAAGTGCAAAGTTATGAGCATCTGAAAAACATCCAAACTTTGAAGATTATCTTGAAATTGTGTTTTAGAAACCAGCCGGGTGTGTGCCGGTTATAATTGCTGATGATATGGGCATCTGCAGAGTAATGAATATACAATACTACATGTGCAGTTGCATGACTGTATATCTGTATCTTGAATTTTCTTTTATTACAAAATGGCTTAATTATGGAGCTAGTCACACCCTCCCATGCATGCATTTGTTAAACACATTTTATTGTATTGTCATTGCCTTATTTGTGATAATTGGATGTTACAAGTGTAGATTAGTGTTGTTTGTCAACTGTGTCAATTGTCCATATTCATTTGGTCTATAAATCTATATTTGTTTGTATTGTAAGTGTATGATGTAAAAGAAACAGGGAATTGTACATTTTTATGAACTCATCGGGCATTACAAATTTCTTCTTGAATCACCTTGTACAGGTATGTGTATAACGTGTACTATCATTCTGAAATGTACTAATAATATTGCATATACAATTTTTTTTTTTTTCATTGTATAAGTACTTTTTTCCCCATTCAGTCCAGCAAAATTTCAGATCATTCGGTTAAAGTAAAAAATTATTTCTGGCCAATTGACTGATAACAAGAATATTTGCTAATAATTACAAAAGCATTTAATCAAATATAATGATATTTGTTTGAGGAGTTCATCAGATTTCTCGAATTATATGAAATTATTAACATGTTTCCAAGTCATTATATTCCATGAAACTTGTTGATGAAAATATTCATGAAGTATCGGCAATTTTGTAAGTAAAATTCCAGGTAACGAATAAAGGCTAAATGTCATTTCAAGTAAAAAAATATATATATATAATTTGAATTTTTGCCTAATTTGAAAAGTAAATGATCACTCCCTTTCATTAAAAAGAAAAGAAAAAATTATTGAAGCTTGTGCATCAAGTTGATATGTGATCAAATTTTAGGTCTTAGATTTCAATATTTATAGGACAAGGCCACTCTTCTATGGGACACAGTTTTATAGCGGTTCATGCAGGAATAATTGAAAGGGATACCAACAATATTCAATGCCAATAATAGAGGTCAGTCAGGAGGGCATCCAAAGTCTTGACCTTTGATGGCCTTGGAATAATGAATGTTGTATTCAAAGGTCATTTACAAGACGGGATGAACATCATTGTGGATTACCTGTTTAAGGCCTTGTAACAACTTTGTAATAATTGCTTTTATTCATTTTGCAGCAAATTTATAGCATGGAATGTCTTCTTAAGTTTACTTCCTGGGGCATTGACCGTGTGTCGTTTCTTTTTTCTTGACATTCCAAGCCTTAAGTTATGTACTATGTAGAGCAGGTTGCGAAGTCTGTTGTGGTCGGGGGCAGGGCCCGCTAAAGGGCCCTGGAAGCTCTCTGGTACAATCTGACCCATGTATGTATTTTGGGAGCATTTTATCTATAAAAAAAAGATTTGTGTGAAAAAATAAGAAGTTTTATATGAAACACGCAAAAGTAGACCAAATTTCAAAATGCAGCAAGAGTCAATAATTATAAAAAAGATTTCATATCATTTACATCCATGTAGTCTGTCAAAATGAATTTGTTACTATTGCCATTTGCAACTGTAAGTTCTGGATGTGTAACAGTTATACATTTCAAATATACCAATGTTTTTAAAAGTGATTTTATTGAACTAGTGCCTATTCACAATCTTATGTCCAGATGTTTAGTACTATGAATGGAAATCAATTTTGTTCACTGGCTACACTAGAATCCCGGGGGGGCCACTTCCATTGACGAGTGGATACCATGCGCGACCACGGGGTCTTGAAAAGCACCCTAAACACGTATTTTCCATATTCTGAAAATGCACCCCTTAACAAGTATTGGCGTGTGAAACCCTACCCTTAACAAGTATTGGACACAAATACTATTGGCAAGTATTCCCAGAACTGAGCCCCTAAACAAGTACAGCGATGTATTTTCCATATTCTGAAAATGCACCCCTTAACAAGTATTGGAAACAAAATGATACTCTTAGCAAGTATTCCCTGAAATGAACCCCAAAACAAGTACAGATATATTGTATTTTTATGTCACGCGTCCGTCGGTCGTCGGTTTTACCTTTAGACACCATTATTTTGGTTAAGTACGGCCCCATCTTCCACACCTCGCGCAAATCGGACTCTAAACACGTAGTGTTGGGGCAAAAAGGACATCCTTTATAAAACATTTTGATTTTGTTTTATCATCCCCGCACATTTGACCCTAAACACGTATATTTTTCCGGGCAAAATAGATACCCTTTTTTCAATATTTTTGTGTTTTTGACACCCTTATCACGTTACGTACGTAACGTGCCCTATCTTGAAAAAGACATCCTTTTTACGTGTTTTTTTGGTCGCGCATGGTATCCACTCGTCAATGTAAGTGGCCCCCCCCCCCCCCCCCCCCCCGGGACTAGAATGCATTGTTTGTATTGTAAAGGAGAAATGCTGACCTCTAACTTTTCTCCAAAATGTGTTCTACCAGTTTAAAGAGGTTATAGATGCCTTCACACATCAGAGATAAAAGAATCTTCACACAATAAAGACGAGGTAAATATGTCCTGAAAGTATCACCTACCTCGTTGATGGATGCTACTTCAGAAATGTGACTAATGTGATTGGACGGAGATGTTGTTGCTGCACTGACAGATTGTGAGAGTGAGAATGTTGGCATACGTTGCTGATATCGTTATTGGACCATGTCAGGCATGTCAATCTTGAAATAGATGGTTGCCTGCCTCGGCTCTTGCCAGTGGCAGACATTGACCCACAGGAGACAATGATTGGAGGGGCACTGTATTGTTTGGGTGCCCCTCCAATGCTTTGTCTCCTCCGGGTCACGGTCCGCCACTGGTTCTTGCAATGTCTATGAGGCCGTTCTCATTACGCTTTCTAAAACTAGTTTACTGGAAACCGATTCAGGAAACCACTTTGGAAGATCGCTTTGCTAGCGTTCCCACTTGATCACACGAAAGTGGTTTTCAAAATCAGATCACGTAAAGTGCTCTTGTTGCTATGGAAACGCTCTCAGTGGGGTGACACGTTTCGCGGGAAATTCGAAACCGCAGCATAGGCATTCTGCACCTGTCGTGTGGAGTAGCGCACTCAAAATGTGCGAAGATCGCTTCCTGAAGAACGGTTGTGTCCTCACTTCCGCTAACACCAGTTTAAGGAGGCAAAGCGATCTTGAAAACTACATCGCGAGGTGGTTTTCCAAACTGGTTTAGAAGATCGCTTCCAAGACCGCTTCGACCGTTCTCACTACGCGTTAAACTAGTTTCCACTAAACTAGTTTTAGGAACGTAGTGAGAACAGCCTCTATCTGCTAGTGCAGCAACTTAATCTTGGGCCATTCATACAGTCTAAAGAAGCCTACAGTAATGTTGTTTGACATATGTCTCTTTGAGTTATCTTTCTAAATTTTATTGATAGTGCATAAAGACGAGAATTTTATCCCTTAAATATCAAGCAAATCAGATGTAACACTTGCATGTCACTCATTGTGATAATCACCCAGTATCTTGTTGATGCCTCCTGTAGAATCAGTTCTATTGGTCTGTTTCCATTTGTTTGTTGAACTTGAGAGAAACACCTGCTTTCCAAGAAATCCTGACCACACCCAGATGGCAGAAGCTAGGAGAATTTATTGATTTTTATTTGAGTTGATATAATTATTCTCAATGGTCATAATTATGCTTTATAAACCACCCGATGTGGTGGAGTTCCCTGATTCTGGGAGGTATATAATTGATTGTTTTTTGTTGTCGTCTCATTTATACTTGCTGAATAATGTTGTATGGTTGCCCTCACTTTGTCAGAGATAGAGCCAAAGTCTCCCTGAAATTATGATTACTTGTCGCTTTGAAAAAATACCATTACTGTTATTCAATGTCACTTGGTTGATTGTAACACCAACACTGAATTTTGTGAAATTGAAAAAAAAAGATTTGCCTGATTATCACATATCTTCCTGAAAGGTGAATGTTATTTCCAAATCTTCTCATGGACTTGTGTTATGCACCAAGTTTAACCTAAACTGTGGTTAAGGTATGGAGAGCTCCATTGAACTGTGATGCATATTTCAAGACAATAGGCACCCAAACTATTGAACTGGAAAATGATAATTGTATTGTTTTACTATCAAAGCGTGAGGAAGCGAAAACAACTTGCAAACATAAATTTACAATGGAAACAATGTGTTTACATTTTTGGGTTTTCATAATTGAGTACAGAGTAAGTTCATGATTCAAATGTACAGTGTATGTTAATCAGACCTGAGTTCCAAATGTGGGCCATGCAGTTTCATTATTGTTTTTCTGTTCAGATTACCATTCATTATGTGCAGATTTGGGTTTTTTAATGAATTTGGTAGATCTTGTACCTTAAACACATGCTTAATTGAAATACAGCTCATAAAATTAGATATTGAATGCAAATCCAATCTAATCCAATAGTTGTTTGATATACATGAAGTGCCCTTTCCTTTCGGTCAGCAAGCACTGCACATGCACACACTACTCCATGTTTGGGACACTAAAACAATAATAAACACCTCCTTTTGACAGGAAATTTAAATTTTGTTCCACTGAGAAGCAACAGAGATGAATTTAATCTATTCATTTATGAGAATTTTCTTTTTCATAGAAAAGGTAGAATGATTAATACAAATTCACCATCTGTCATCCTTTAATATGGAAGAATATAGATAGACAATTTGGAGGATCAAAGGGATTATACACCCAGAAATTTTCATCTGCAGGCAAATATACACATATACTGGGTTTTTCACATAGTAGCTTTTATATAGTACATGTTACAGATGAAACCTAATGATTTTTTTTCAATGAATCCCCATGGTAACTGGTAATGTTGTGACGTCAAGAGCACACAATAGGTTCACCTCGGTAACAATCACATGAAAAAATAAGTATTCTTTGCAAAGGAAATCTTGAATTCCAAACAGGGTGGAGTTCATTCATTGAATGTTTTATTTGATAATTTTATCAGTGCACAGTCCAACAAAAGGATGTGAAGAATGATTTAATAGTTGGTGTATAGCGGGGGCTCAATAATTACTATAGCTGCATGGCATCTATCAGAACTCTACTGGGAATAGGCTGTGATTAGAGTTGTTTGGTTTATTTTATTTTTAATACCTTCATATCCCCTGCATGTCCATGCAATTGATGTTGATCAAAACACTCAATAATGCAATGCCATTCCTGATTAATCACATGATATCAAGGCAAGACTTATGAGGAAACAACAACAACAAAAAGGTCTGTGTACCTCCAGTGGACATTAATAAAAACGTGTCATATATATCTGGTTATGGTATGCTAATGATCTAGTTCAAACATGGCTGTATGGTAGAGTTTGGTAGGCAATTAGCTTTACATTTGCCATTTTTCTGCTGAATAATGATCTTTGCTTGTATATAATTCAGTATGCGTCATTGCTGTTGAATGTGTTCCAAATTGCAGAAGAATGATACTCACTCATGCATAAATCATTTAAGGATGAGGGATGGGTTTATATATCTGGAGGAGATTTAGTAAAAAGGCATGCTGAAAAATAACATGTTGAAAAATTACTTTATATTTTCTCTCTTCAGATGAAATTATATGCGATGTGGATATTCAGTGTATCCCAGGAAAAAGGAAACCTTTATTTAGAAATCAATATCCCACTCATCAAATTCTGTGTTAGTTTCATATTTAGCACTAATTTGAGACCAAATGCTTAGAAAATCAATAACTTAAGGACGTTCCCCAGTTAAGGTGCGCGTCCCTATCTGCGCATATTTACGTCATGCACGTTGACGTCACAGCAAGTGAACTAGTGAGTAATCAGTTACAGTTATCAGCTGATTTTTCCAGTTATCTGTACTCTAACAGCAAATCTTCATGTCTTATTTTACAAAGCTACATGTATCAGCTGAAAATATTCTATGGACCAACTTTTTAAACGCCTCTACCTCTTCAGAATACTTTACTCTGCAATGCTGTGAATAATGGCGAATATGACTTCGAGTTTGATTAAATGGGATAGTGGTGTAGAATTTTTAGATACAAGCCTTTTATTCCATCAAAAGAGCTGATAGTTTGAAAACAAGCACATGAGCCCCCAAATTCTAATGTTCACACCTCTTTAGTATTGCTTTCTCTACATCCATGCAAAATTTGGTGAAAAAGACATGGGTTTTTAATAAAGTGCAGCATTTATTGTACTTCTTAAATTTGCTGTACATACATATAATTTTTTAGATATGTTTTTGTCATCTTTCACGCCTTCAAAATTGAAGGTGCTGCTACTCTTTAAAGAGCAAACAAATTGCAATATGAGTGGATTCTTTATTTCAATTATATAATTCTGAACTACATGTATAACATAAAATTTGGTGAAATTAGATGGATTTTGACTGAGTAATGAAGGTTTAAACTCAACGTTGTGGTCTCGTGGGATATAAAAATGCAAAATTATTTTTATTGAGTATCTTGAGACCTTTCAAATGTGTAACTTCAAAGCTAGATAGTAAAAAATCAAGCACAAGAACCCATGTTAATTTTTGCATATTTGGAATATTTTGGTGCTAAAGTAACAACTGTGCAAAATTTTGTGAAATTCACATGGATTTAATTTTAACTGTGGAACGTCCTTAAGGCAGGTTTACAAATCTAAATCACATGATTTGAATCTGTACTCATTCAGAGATAATGGAGAAGAGATATGTGACCTGCCACCCGAAAACCAACAATAAGTCTACCAAAATGAATATTTTTATTTTTATTGTGCTTGAAAATGTATTTCCTAAGCTTTAAAATGATATATAATATGTTAAAATTGACCAACAATAACCATTACAAGTACTGATTGAATGCAGAGGAAATTCAGCAAGAGCTTGAAAAGTAAGGAGAAAACAAGGTTTGAAGTTTGAGGTTCACTCAAGCATGAGAATGCATACTGTGTAATCTCAGGGAAAACTTCTTTCAGTTAAGCTTTTTTTTTGGGGGGGAGGGGGGGTTGGAGACTAAGTTACTATGTTGTCTATTTACAGAGAACCTTATTGGTGGTTTTAGGGTGGTAGGTCACATATATAACAAAGGACACTTAAAATACAGATGTGCCATCATTTTCTTAAGCAAGCTCAAATTATTCCAAGACTTGATCAATTCCTCAAAATCTGATTGCTTTTTCCTTGAAATTTGAGACCTTGTGTCATCTGCTTATTATGCTATGATATTTCAAAAAAACTTAAAAATAAAGAGGAATTACTGTACTTCATAATGATATATTATAAATGCAGTTGCTTGTGCTGAAAAAAGGTATTGGTTTCCTTGTCATGGGATGTACTGTATTTTCATTGAATATGGGATGTACTGTATTTTCATTGAATATGGGATGTACTGTATTTTCATTGAATATGGGATGTACTGTATTTTCATTGAATATGCACTATATTTTGTTATTGGATTTTAGAAAGGGCATTATCTTTTTCATCTCTCTATGTATCATGCCTTGTTTTTTTTTGTCTGTGCATTAGCGAATTTCGCATTGCAATTTTTAACTTCTTGAACAATTAACCTGCACTCTTGAAGTTATAAAAGGATTGTTATTCTTTATACTTCAATGGAGAATCATTTTCAAATTTTTCTACCATCTTTCTTGTAATTAGATTTGTTTTAAAGTCATATGTTATTTCTATGAAATGGATTTAACTTCAAGAAATTCCAAAGGAAGTACTCACTTAACCTCTCGGTTCCTTAGTGTTGTTTTTTCTTTTACATTTCCAACTCTAGCACATTGCAATATATGTCTAAATTGTCAAATTATTATATTTTCTTATACATTTTTTTCTTTGTCATGGATGAACTTTTGTTGAAAATAAATGTGTCTCAACTCATTTTTTCTTTTGCACTCTCCATTTTCAAAACTCATTGTTCTTGTATATTTGCTGTTAGATTTACTGCTTTGTAGTCTGAACATGTTTTACACTGGCGGTATCTTTATGGAGTCTTTACTGTACTGTAATCATTGGATAAAATAATGTAGAAATAGTCAGTATACAACATTTCTTCTGTCATGTACGATGTACCCCTCTTCCCACCCAATGCCTGCCCCGTTCATGTCTCCACCATTATCTACATGCTTCACCAAGATTACTTTTAATGCCTTTATTACAGGTGTAGTATAATACATGACTTATTAACATATCATATCTTTGAATATATCATTTATTATTTATATTATAGTATGTAGATCTCACAGAACGTGATAAGAAGTTCAAACAGTCTTTGTAGGAGGTGATTACGTGTTATAACAATGCATTTGAACTACTACAGATTATATGTGAAATGTATTAGATTTAAACAGATGAAATATATGATAACGTAAATATAAAGAGTTTACTTTATACATGAATTATAGTGAATTATCTTTCATTTCTTGTATAAAAGTGCAATAAGAATTGAATGTTTGTCATATCAGGTGCCTATCTCAGCATTTTGCCTTATTGCATAATGATGGTATATAGATTGCCACATGTACAGAAGTATAAAGCTATATGAAAGATAAATATACTTGTTTCAGAGTTGAAGGAAATGTTTATTGTATGATATATCCACTGAGGAGATGTATGTGTATTGTGATAACTGAAAGGATAAACAGAAAAAAGCATCTGTTTGAATTTCAGTATTCTTAGAAACCTCAGTTTTATATGGAGTTTCTGGTGACTGTAGGTGGCAAGTCTTTCAGTTTGTCATGTTTATGAACAGTTAAAAGAATAGAATTGTTCTTTCATTTTGTGCCTTTTCATTAGGATAATGAGGAATATCAAATGTCAATCCAACCAAGGTGATAAATGATTTATTTGAAAGCAGTAAAAGCAAAATTTATAAGATTGTGAAAGTTTGAAGGAAATAAGTTATTGGATTATGAGATTTTTCTAAAGGAGATCATAGATTTAGTGAGTCTATTGAAATCATAAATTTTAGACAACTCAACTTTCTTTTTGTGATACCCTTCAATATCATTATCGGCCATTTTGTTAAAGTGAACATCCCATAGAAACCTTAACAAATCTATAACATCATCATTGTTTGATTTTGTCCAAATCTTCATCAATCCCATTCTCTTGGGTTTTTTTTTTTCATCTTTCCAAAATACTTGTTTTAAGCACTGCATTTCCCTGTAATGACCCTATCCAGTAAAACTATGAGGAAAAACTAAATGAAGCGTTGTCTCACTACTATAATGACGCTATTTTCAAAAGATATGATATAGCTTTGTGTTGATTAAGAAGAAGTAGATTCTTTTTGTGGGGAAGAATAGAAAATTGTATTAATTATAGTCTAGTCCTGTATCGATTTGAAGGATGGTAGTGCTTTGAAGAAAATGATAGTGTTAGAGATATAACAATATGATGAATAGATGATTTAAACAATATGTTTCAATTTTGAAGAAAAAAAAATTGGGACAGTGTGAGTGCTTTTTTTTTCCATTTACATTGTCATGAGGACCACCATATGGTATGTATGTTCTGTGTAATGTAAAAAGTGGAGAATTGTTATCGTTTTGTTAATACACAAACCACGTGATTGCCATGTAACAAATGTTCTACTAGTGATAGCGTTTCATGTATATACACACAGAGATAAAATGCCTTTGTATTGTGTAACATTATGGTAAAGTACTCAGCATTCTCATTTTATTGTTCTGAAATATTTTATTTATGTGATGTGCAGGAGGAATTTATATTTTTTGCTGTTTTGACATTTTCATTTGTAACACAAATAAAGACATTGTTCCATGTATTAAATTGAGTAACTGTTTTTATATGTGTGCAAGTTCAGAGGGGGGGGGGGTCGTGAGTCAACAACAACTGTCCATCTGTATTTGTCATTTAAGATGGTTGATTAGGCAAGAAGCACTGTCATCTGTAATTAGATAAAAACAATTTTGTTGGTGTCAACAATTTTTATGAAATGATCCCCATAGTAGCATGGTTACAAATATTAACTGTATGAATTAATGCCATTTTAAAATTTCCTGCTTAAATGTTTAAAGCACTGTAGCTGTAAAAAAGAATATAGTAAGTGAAGCCCAACTAGTCTAGTCCAATTGAAAGGAAAAGTCCACCCTAACAAAATATTGATTTTGATTTTTTAAAAAGAAAAATCCAACAAGCATAACACTGAAAATTTCATCAAAATCTGATGTAAAATAAGAAAGTTATGACATTTTAAAATTTTGCTTAATTTCACTAAACGGTTATATTCACATCCTGGTCGGTATGAGGGGACTGATGACATCACTATTTATTTTGTGTTTTATTATATGAAATATTCAAATTTTCTCCCGTTGTCCTGTGAAACAAAGTTTTATTCCTCCGTGAACATGTGGTATTACCATTGTTTAACATTTTGTGGTTCAGTCAAGTTTGCCCTTATTGTCAAAAATTGATATATTGTATCATTCAAACAATAAATATCAAAAGAAATAATGAATGAGGGGCATCATCGACTCACTTGTCACTGAGTTGTGCATGTAACTGTTTTGTGAAAAATAACGAAATTTTGAATTGTAACTTTCTTTACATCTGATGTCGATGAAATGTTCAGTGTTATGCTTGTTTGAAAATCTCTATTGATTAAAATCAAAAATTTTGCGGTGTGGAGTTTACCTTCAGGGAATAGAAGGGCCGGGGTAAGGAGATATTCATTTCCAGCAAAAATGAGCACACCCCTCATTAAAACACAAACTTTTCTTTGCAGTTCTTCACCAAAAGATTTTCATCAACTGTGTTAATAATCACCTGCATGACAGGCACTAGTAAAATACACAGTAGACTATTTTTGGAATAACTAAGCCAGTGATGAAATATTATTTCCTTTATGGTCAATACTTGTCATGGTCAGTGCTCTTCAACACTGGAGACAAGGTTACACTGTCATAGAGTTTGCTAGCCTATGACAATTAAAGGTTTCACCATGTTTGGCATTGTCTCCTCTTTAAACCTGGGGAGCGTTTCATGAAGAACTTGTCAGACGCTTTATCTGACAAGTCCTGTTTTATTAGACAGTTACCATAGTAACTGTGCTTCTCAGCAAATTAAAATCAAGGAAAGTTGTCGGATCTAACAACTTGTCAGACAAAAAATGTTGATGAACGTGTCGCCTGGTTGCGGGTACGTTTATAAAGGGGGGGGGGGGAGGTAAAAGTATTGGTGGTGGTGTATAGTGGTTGGTTGGTTGGTTGAGTTTAGTGTGGAGGTGGCGCTATCCATCGATATCCGATGATTTCCGCCAGGCTAAGCGAGAGGGATTCCACCCTCCCCTGTACAGCTCTCGTCATTCGATTAATTGTTAATTGCACAGATTCACCGAGGAAAGGCGTTGTGTAGTATTCAAATCTTTTGAGTATTTTGTTTAAACATCGTGTCTTTCGAAAGCATTTATAAGTGCTCCTTACTCCATATATTCGGTTTATTTAAAAAAAAAAAAAAAAAACGAGTAAAAATATAGAAACAGCAGAAGAAAGAAAATGGTATCTATATGGAATTCCCAATAGAATCTCCAGATATAAATGTTTTTTTGATCGTTTTTTTTTGCTCTCTCTTTTTCCCCCTCCCTATTTACATATATACATAGGTCTATAATGCGACATATATACTACAAAATCAGCCTAATAAATAAGCCTGAATATAAATACACACAACAACAAAAATAACCAGCCTCATATATAGGTATTCACATGTATTAGTACATGCACATATAATTTATGTATGTTTATATATTCTCTACAGTTGGTTATATTTTCCGCTGCCTTTTATAAAGGCTAAAATGGCCGGAAAATGTTCTTCTTTGGCGAATAACGTCGTTAGGTTCGGGTTCGTAACTTTCAATTTGCGATATAGTTTATCCCTTTGTCTTGCATATAGAGGAAATAACATGAACTGCTCTATGGTTTCATGAGTTTGACAATTATTACAAAGTCCTGTATCGTGTTTTTTCATTATATAATTATAATAATTTTATCTGCATTTACCAAGACGGAATTGATGCAATATTCGTTCATCTTTCCTGCAAAAACCTTTTATAATACATTTATATTTCACCTCTGGTTGTATGTTAAAAAGGTGCCTGCCTTTCTCCGTGTTTTCCGGCCATAAACTCTGCTATTCATTTTTATAAAAATCTGACCTTTCACTCAAGTATTCTTGTTTATTTTTGTCAATGTAAACATCAATATTATTTTTTGAAGCCGCTTAATTGTTTTGCTAAAGCGTCTGCTTCCTCATTGCCTGCTAGGCCACAGTGTGCTGGTACCCATTCGAAATTCACTTCTATTCCAAATCTGTTTATTATCATTAATTTTTCATATATTTCAACTATCATACTACTTTCCTGGAATTTTTTTAAAGGGGAATCCAACCCAAATAAAAACTTGTTTTTATAAGAAAAAGAAAAATCAGACAAGTTGATAGGTGAAAGTTTGAACAATATTGGACAAACAACAAGAGAGTTATGATTTTGTTATAGTTGTAAATATTGGTAATCACTAAACCCACGGAGACTTCAAATTGGTCTCATATGGGATGTCATAGTGATGTAAGGCAAGGACTACTCTTCCATGTACTCCAATACATATTATGGCTAAAATGTCATTTTCCCCAAAAGTTTTATTTCAAATTATATTTTTCTTTCATGGGGACATAAAACAATATACTACCTGGGTTATATTTAGATTACTGCCCCTAGGGAATGGGCATACTTAGGAGAAAACCACAAATCCCTGATAATAAAGTACATGGCCTATGAGAAAGTTGTCCTTGCCCCTTGTCATAATTTACTTACCCAGTTGCCAATTTGAAAGCTACATACTACTAGTGATCTCAATTTTAAAGCAGCTATAACTTTCTTATTGCTTGTCCGATTTCTTTCAAACTTTCACTATTCTGTTTGGTTTATTTATCACCTTCCCAACACAACATTTTATGGCCAAAGCTGGATTCCCCTTTAAGGCTTCTAAAGCAGAACTGGTGAATGGGGTGCTGTTTATATAGCATCGAACCACTACATGTAGTTGTGTTTAGTATAGTGGTGATGGTGGAGGCCACCAGTTGCAGAAGTATTAGCAGTGATGTGATGAATCACACATTTTGAGGGTGGAGAACATGGCCGGGGGGGGGGGGGTTCTAAATAGTAAGGTAAAAAAATGGACCTTGAAATCAAAGTCTAATATTTATGACAAAATTTTGATATATTTTCAGGATATTTAGTTGTACATGTTTTACTTTCATTTAACATCTTTATTAATTTATTTGTTATGTCCCCCAAGCACCAGTGGGAATAGTGAGACCTCAGAAAAGAATTGGTAGTACGCTCTAAAAAATATTGGGTAAAAATGCTTCATGAGGGTAATTATGTACGTGTCCAACCAACATTGGGCATTTTCATTTATCCAGTGTGATGAAAATTTTGCCCATTCTAAAGTAAATTGCTGCTTATTTTTAACCTTACTGGACAATATGCTTCCCGCATTCGGTAAAATACTGCCCCAAATTGGTTGGACACATTTCCCTGGTGGTGGTAAAAATTTTACCCAATATCTTTTACAGTGTAGTAGAAGTAGTGGTGGTTGTGGTGATGGTAGCATTGAATGAATCATTTTTTTAGGGTGTATACGTGGCGAAATACTTTCACAATCAATGGTTTTTCTGTGAGGGCTCGCATGCCTCTATCTGGGCAATAGTATTGAATTTTACTTTTGCAAGCCCCGGCCAATGGACAAACCATTGTCTTCTTCTTTTCTTTCATTTTTACTTATCTATATTTGACTATTCAATTTCAAATCGTATTTTCGTTTTACATTGTACAATTTTTTTAAATGTTTTAATGGCCAAATGAATAATACTAATAATACAGATTTGGGGGAGGAAGGAGTGCTTTTTTTAGGCCTACAAAACATGAAAATGACCATTTACCCCTCCCCAACCCACCCACTTTTAAAATTATTCTGCGGCCCCTGCTGGAATAGTGGTAGTGTCAGCAGTGGTGTAATTAATCGTTTTTAGGATGCAGAACATGATATACGCGGGGGGGGATTTCCTAAATAGCAAAAAAAAAAACTTTCCAAAATAAAATCTGCTCGCGCTTTAATTGGGTTTTCATGACTTTGGAGATATGCATTATTACACAAAAAAGGATTCAAACTATGTCGGATACTTTCTTCTTTCAATCCGCATTTTTTTTTATTTAAAGTTACTGAGATATTAATATCTTCAATAATTCCTGCAACGATTCTTAAATTCAATAGCTCGCATTATAGAGGGATACGCTTCCACATCGAGTTCATGATTACAAAAAGGTAACTGTTAGAACGTTTTTCGTTATTAGGCAGTGCAGAGGCGGCGGAACCACCGGGCAGCCTAAAACTGTCGATCCCTCCACTTCTGAAAGTACAGGGCTTGACCCCCCCCCCCCCACTCACACACACACTTTTCGAGACAGAATCGATTTTTTTTTTTTAATAATCAAATGTTTATAAGTCGTGAAAGTGCTTTAATTTGCCTAATTTTACATTCTAAAAAACGAGAAATTTCTCGCGCGGCCGCTCCCCTACTCTGGCGCTCAATCTATCGAAAAATTTGGCCATGACAAATTCCTACATTTTTTGCTCAATCATGAATAAAACGTGATAGCCCTTATGTGTTATCACCAGAAGTGGTATACTCTCGTATACATAGCCCTTTATGGGGAGGGGGTGATCCCGAAAAAACTTGATTCGTGCGGAAACGAAAGTACCAGTATCGAACAATTTTAAGATTGATCGTCAAGTAGTGGATCGTCAAGTAGTGGAAAACTGCCGCTGTCATTAGGTCTAATTACATAAAAATATTAAAGGGGATCTTAATTCACCCTGGTAAAAATTAAGTTGATTGGAAAAATAGCAGAAAAAACGATGAGAAATGTTGCAGAAGGTTGCATGAGAAAAATCCATCAAAGAATTAAAAAAAAGATATTAGAATTTTATTTATTATGGTTATTACTGTACTTTCAATATATCAACCGACAAATCATTTCATATCCGTTAATAAAAAGAAAACAAAAATAAGTCATTACGAACCGACAAAAATTGAAATGTATGCATTTTATATTACATAACGTATTGAACAGCTGCTTGTTTATGACGTCACAATGATCCATAACTTAAAATTCTAATTTCTTCAGGGTAAACTTCCCCTCTAAAAAAAATTGCGCACGCATCATTATTTAGTAATTCGTAATCCTACTTTTGTTGCACAAATACAGCTAACATCCGTAATCTCCAGGTTTTAAGCTATACCTCACGAGCAGCCAATCAATTATTTTTTCACCCCACCCCCTCCCCATTGGACAATGCTGAATCCGCCCCTGATCACGTGGCAGAAAATAATTAAATTGACGAAATGGAAATTGAATACGATTACAGACCTAAAATTCGTAATGACGTTCTTTTTTATTATCCGGATGTCATTTCCAAGTAAAAGTGCAGAGTTGTATAATAACCGGACTTAAATATGAGTTACTACCAATTCATGTAGCTTTAGCCATATTTTCGTTCTATTTATGAGTTTTATTGATAAACCCTGGTAAATATGTCCACTTGTTAAAAAGAATACAACCGTTTTGTACTTACAGCTAAGTTTCACAACTGTAACCAGCACATAGAAGAAGTAGATGGGGGAAGCCGGAGAAGGAGAAGAAAGGTACACTGCAAAAACTCCGGTGTTGATTTAACACCAGCGCGGAATCTATGTCCACACCAGAGAAGTATTGATACAACACCAGTTTGGAATCAAACCGATGCTATTTTAATACTAATTGGTAGTGACGGTATAAACACCTATCTGGTGTTAGACCAAAACCAAACTGGTGTTGTTTCACACTTCTCTGCTGGTGTGGACATATATAGATTCCGGGCTGGTGTTAAATCAACACCGGAGTTTTTGCAGTGTAGAGGTAAAAAATAAAAGATAAGACATATTAAAAAAAAAATAACTGAGGGGTCAAATTTATCAAAGTAAAAATGCCAATTTAAAGAGATTTAATTTAAAGAGATTTTCAAGTCCGATAAAAAAAAATCAGCTCGGGCCCGCATAGGGATTTGTATGTTGAGATATAGGTGTATGTATCCTGTTTACGAATTTCCACATGTAGTCCTTTAAATTTCAACTTTGTCAGGTCGGCCTCTAATATTTAGAATTAAAAATAAAATTTTCAGGCAGTATATGAACTTAAAATACACAGTTGGCTATTCTGATACTTTTTAATTGCTAATGGCATAAAAATGATCCTTGTCATGTGAAAGGGGCACTGATTCGAGAAAAGGCACTTACAAGAAGGCAAGGGAGCATTTGCTCAGACATAAAACGGGTCGTTCTTATCTGATAGGGGCACGAAACATGTTCGTGAGGGGTACTTTTGGGTAAAAAGGTGCACTGGTAAGAGAAAGGACATCTATAAGAAGGTAAAAGGGCACTTTTTAATTGCTCACGGCATAAAATGGATCTTTCTCATGTGAGGGGCACAGGACATGTTTGTCAGGGGCCGCACTTTTCTTGGGTAAAAGGGGCACTGATACGAGAAAAGGCATCTATAAGATGGCAAAGGGCACTTGCTAACGGCATAAAACGGGTCCTTCTCATGAGAATGGGGCACAGAACACGATTGTGAGGAGGATTTTTTTTTTTGGGGGGGGGGGGCGGTGGAGGGGAATTTGGCACATACGATATGGCACATATGCTAACACATAAAACGGGTCCTTCTCAGGTAAAAAGGGCACATAACGCGTCCATGAAGGGGCTTAAAGCTCACTATATGCACAAAATTTGGTGAATGACATGGATTTCATTTTAACTGTGGAACGTCCTAAAAGCAATAAATGCGTAATAAAGTGCCGTGCAGTGCATGCATCTTTGTATTCTTTTGTACTTCTTTCCATGGGCGGAAATTCCAGGGGGGACGTGTCCCCCCTAGGGCCCCTACTCAAAATAGTAGGGGGACACACTATCAAATGTCCCCCCTACTATTTCTGGTATTTTATGATGGTAGAGAAATTCATCATTCAAAATCGAAATAAAACATGTATTTTCGTCGGAATGACCTAAAATTTAGGGTGATAACCTTTTTTTTTTTTTTTTTTTTGCTTGTCAAATTTTCCAGACCCTTGTCCCCCCTACCTTTTGGGAGAGATTTCCGCCCCTGCTTCTTTCCAATCGGAAGCAACATGAATTAATTTGTAGTTTGTTGTCACTCCATCTCTTAAAAATCATTGATAAAGCTTACTCATTGATAAACCTCTTATTTTTCACATTGAATTGACACCAAGGGAAATGGTAGCCTATCTGTACCTTTATATTTGAGGTCAGGCACACCCTATTCAGGCCCTAAATGGGTGCATTACAATACCCCTAAAACAACCACGCCCACGCTCAAAATCCTGCCTTCGATCGAGGTTCGGCTGCGATCATCTGGAGTTTTTAAGTTTTGGAAACTAAATACTGGCATTATTTCCTTTGAATTTAAGACAAGTTTGGAAAGAAATTGACAGAAAATGGCAAGGGCTGCCCTCGGTCAAACCCATGATTTGGCCAGCTTGCCATATCTTGATGAAGAAGTTCTCCTAGCTGAGATAAAGCATCGATATAGTGATGATCAAATCTATGTAAGTATACAATAAGCAGTCCCATACGCTCATATTTGTGTAGGTCAAGACCTGTTGGTTGGTTGGTTGGTTGGTGTTTAGTTTTTCAATTCAGTTTTATTTTCCACTTTCAATTTCGATTTCATATTTACAATTATGATATAATTGACATAGTAACATATAATCACATTTGAAGTATATACAAAAATTGATAACATTACAATAGACAATTATCAAATTGAAATATAATGGGGTTTGCATTCTAAGAATATTTACTCCTTTTATGATCATATAATATATATATGTATTTTTTTTCTCAACTACTCAAAAAAGGGAATTTCCCTAGCCTTGAGGACTCCATGATGATATTTTAAAAATATTTTGACATATACTTCTTCATCATGGAGCCTTGACCGCCTCCCGTATATGCATAAGCGAGACCACACCCGGATGGATTTCCCTAGGAAATCCATATTTACAGGGTGAAATCGGTTTATAAGTGTGAATTTTATTGATATTTGAACCTTCAAACGCCTAATGCGTATGAAGGGATAAAAATTATTTCACTATGAATGGCAAAAATGAGAGGTTTCTTACCAGACCGATCTTGTGTAGATCCCTCGATCCGTTATTCAACAAAGCAAATACAATAGGTCTTACCCTTGAATCGCTTCGTTATGACGTACCTTCGATTAGCGATGTTACAAAATGCCGTTTTGAAGAACTTTTTATAGATAAAAATTATTATTTAACATACTAAAATTTAATATGTGATTATAAATAATTATTATAATAATAATTATTCATATTCATATATATATATGTATAAAGAAAAAAGGTGGAAAGAGCACAATTTGCAAATACAAAAATGGGCTAAAACCAATGCAAAATAAGACATACTAAGGAACAGAAATGAATGCTATATGCCATATTTTTTAGCCTAAACATTGCCTCATTTGGCGTAAGAGTATTAATACATTTAAACATTAATTCATATTGATTCTCTTTTTTTTGTGGCTTTTTTTTGGTCATCTACACACATCTGTATATTTACGTCATGCCAATGTAAGTTCAAATCGAGTAAATTAGAAAAAAAAAATTGATAGATCTATACAATAATAGCACTGATGAAAGGAAAAGACAAAGTGACCAAGGTGATTCACGGTGAGGATGACTTAAAATCTCTATGAACCATAACATTATACTTACATTTCTTATGTCCATGTGAATCTTGAACAAAGCATTTTCATCCTGGGAGAGTGGTCTTCTCTCATCGAACTATCATCGCCAAACTTTTTTTTTTTTTCTCCAGTGATTTTTTGTTCTTATTTCTTAATGTTACTTTTGTATTATGTTTCCCCATCCCAACCTATGTACTAATTGTAGAAGGCAAATTTCAACTACATTGACAGATGAATGTTCTACATGTTCAGAACGTGATATTCAGGATACAAACATTATGTCTGACAATATTATAATTGATGAAGCGAATTATGTTCTTCCTAATGAATACAATGATATAACAAAGGAATTACTTTTGAAAAATAAAAGAGTTTTCTCCATGGTACATTTTAACTGTCGTAGCATTAAAAAAATATTGATAACTTCCACAGTGTTCTTGCCAGCATATCTTGCCCATTTTCATGTATAGCACTATCAAAAACTTGGCTAGCAAATAATGAAGAAATACAAATTCCTGATTATACTTTTCTTGGAAATGGAAGACAAGACAAACGTGGAGGTGGTGTAGGCTGTTTGATAAGAAATGGTTTGAAGTATAAAATCCGTAAGGACTTAGAAGTTTTTAACCAATGTATTGAAACTATTTTTATTGAGATATATTCCCGAGTAAAAAAAATTATTCTTGCCATTGTGTACAGGCCCCCAGGGCAAGACTTATCTGAATTTTTTAGATACGTAGAGGACCCTCTTTGTGCAATAACTAGAGAAAATAAGCAATGTTTTTTTATAGGTGATTTTAACATTGATCTTTTAATGTCAAATTCCCATCAAGTACAACATTTTGTTGACGTTTTAGTAACTTATTCTTGTATACCTTTGATTTTAAACCCAACGAGAATAACACAAACTTCAGCGACTCTTATTGATAACATATTCACAAACAATCTTGACAGTGTCTTAAAAACTGGAATCCTTGTAAATGATGTCAGTGATCATCTTAGTGTTTTCACAATTATTAATTGTGACAATGTTTCATACTCTAATCCTAAGTACTACAAACGTGTTATGAATAATGAAAATGTTACTGACTTTCTTAATGTTTTACAGTGTACTAAATGGAATGAATAGATGTTGATTGCAGATTTGATATCTTTATGAACAAATTAACTACTTTATATGATCAATGTTTTCCTTTCAAAGAGAAGTCAGACCGACAATTTAAGAAAAACCCTTGGTTTAATAATGATTTAAAGAAGATGTGTAGGAAGAAAAATATCTTGTACCGTAAATATATAAAGAATCCAACTGAATATAGAAAAATAACTTATAATAAATATAGAAATAAAGTAACTAGTGCAATACGGCAGTGCAAACAATTATTTATAAAACTCGTTTTTATAATGTACAGAATAATATCAGAAGAACATGGAACGTAATCAATGAAAAATTCAAATAAAAAAAGGGCAACAGTACAACATATGAATATTAATCATCTTGGCAGAAACATATCTGATTGCAAGGAAATTGCAAATTTATTTAATAAATATTTTACAACTACCGGACTAGATATTACTAATACCTTGCCACAATCTTGCTGTACTTATGATCAGTTCTTGCCACCCCAAAATTTGTTGAATTCATTTTTTCTTAGCCACATACAACCTAGTGAAATAATGAAAATTGTGTCTGAACTTCAGCCAAACAAAAGTCCTGGTTATGATGGCATTGATCGTAATGTTTTTAAAAAAGCTATTCATTTTTTAGTCACACCTTTATGTAGTATTTTGAATTTGTCAATAGAAAAGGGAGTTTTCCCTAGTTCCCTGAAATTAGCCAAATGTGTACCCATATATAAAAAGGGGATAAATCTGTATTATCTAACTATAGACCAATTTCTATCCTATCTGTAATTTCTAAGTTATTTGAAAAGCTTATTCACAAACGGTTATTGTCATATTTATGTTACAATAGTATTATATCTAAAAAACAGTTTGGTTTTAGACCCAATTATTCTACCTATATGGCATTAATTGATTTTTGTGACAAAATAGCGAATGCATTTGAAAATAAGCAATTTGTCATTGGGATCTTCTTAGACTTATCAAAAGCTTTTGATTGTATAAATCATGACCTTCTTATAGAGAAAATGAAATATTATGGTATCAGAGGTCTTGCTTTAGATTGGTTTAAAACTTATCTTAACAATCGCAGATAGTATGTACATTTAAATAATTATTCATCCCCTATACAAAACATTAATATTGGTGTTCCTCAGGGATCTGTTTTAGGTCCTCTACTTTTTATTATGTATATAAATGACTTACATTTTATTAGTAATATATTAGATTCTGTATTATATGCAGACGATAGTAATTTTTTTTTATAACTGGAAATAATATACAGAATGTCTGTGCAATACTAAATGGGGAATTGTGTAGGATAGGCCAGTGGTTTTTAGCTAACAAGCTGAAACTAAATACTGACAAAACATCGTGCGTGGTATTCCACACTAGGAATAAGCATATTGATACTAATTCTATTGATATAAAAATTGATGGTTCTAATATTCCAGTTGTAAATACCACTAAATTTTTGGGAGTAACTTTAGATAATCATCTTAAGTTATATGGAATTACCACGTCAATGAAATATGTTGTAAAATATCAAGGGCAATTGGTGCAATCAGTAGAGTAAGTGCAATTGTACCAAATCATATTCTTTAAAAACTATATTTTTCTATAATCTTTCCTCACCTTATTTGTTTGCAACATTGTATGGGGAAATTGTGCAAAGTATCTTTTAAATCGAATTTATGTTCTTCAAAAGCGTGCAATACGGATAATTACAAACTCTAAGCCCTACACTCACTCAAATCCTTTGTTTAAAGAAAAAAAATTATTGAATATCTATGATATTCACAAATTTTCTACATGTATATTTATGTATAAATATGTCCATACCACCTTGCCAAACTTTCTAGGGAATTGTTTTATTCAGAAAAAATATGTGTATGATATACGACATAACGATAACTTGTATGTACCAAATTACAAATATAATTTTTCTCGATCAACCGTTAAATATTCAGGACCGAGTATATGGAATAGCCTTCCTGGTAGCCTGAAATCTTGCCAAAGTCTTTCGACTTTTAAACGAACATTCAGAAATTTTCTTCTGAACTCATATTAATTTGCCTTATCCGTTCCTCCCCCCCCCCCCTTGGTGTTGTTTTGGTAGATCTTTTGTGTTAATATAGGGATTTACCTTTGAAAGGTCTTGAGGCCTATTGCTAATCCCACCACTTTCTGTTATTTACTCTATTTATAATGTACCCTTATGTATTCATGTTTGAATGTATTTTTGAATGTGTTTTTTATGCTATTGTACCTGTATTTTTATCAGATTGTGGAAATGAAAATAAATAAGATAAATAAACAAAATACAGATATAAAAACTTCTATTTCTTTTCTTTTTTCTTTCCTCTTTTTTTAAATAGAATTTTAATTTTTTATTTCTTCGTATCATGTGTTGAAATTTTCCCTTACTATCTAAAGCTTGGCATGGTGTGGTTTTGATAAATAGCTCAATTTTTTAACTGCTCCTCGGAAAGCTGGGTAACTGATGAACTAGATAAGAAGGTGCTTTCATCGGCCATATTCATCGAGCCACCTATGTTGTGCTTATAATGAACTAGTCTAGCCCTATAAAGGACGTAACTATGTATTACTATATAGATCTAACTAGAAGTAGAAGCTAACGTTAGATCTATTTGCGTTTAGAATTGAGGTGTATCCTATTACCATAGCTAACATCGGATTAGTGTGAGTGCCTAAAAGGGTCTACTAGATTTATCATGAATTTGACCATGTTAAAAAATCACACCTTGAATACACAAAAATCTAACATTACACTGATGATGTAGATCAATTTTTTGTTTTCTTTGAGGGGGGAGCCAAGATCAATCATCTTTTTGTGTAGAGTTTCCAGTAGACCGATAAATTGGTCTAGATCTATTTCTGTCAGGGATATGCTCCGCTGGGACTTCGTCTGGTTGTTTGCTCCACCATTACGAGCCTAATGGCCGTCATTCCATCTGTGTAGGAGGAGGACCCCAAAAAATCAGACAATGTTGGAAAAACTCCCCCGGAACAGCGGATTTATCAGTCTAAGTTTACAGCTAATGATCTGATCACTCCATTTCTTCGTTCCTTGGTTTTGATGGCAACCAGTTAGAATTTACTGTTTTTGCTCTAATCACACCACTCTATTAGCTTTGTATAAATAAATGTACATATGGGCAGGTCCAAGCTATTGTCCCCTCTGAAGCCAAAATTAAATCTTTGCTTAAATATAACATATTGTATGTCATTTTAAAGCTTATACTTATATATATATACATGTATACGGTAAGTTTTTTGCCCTATATTTTTTTTCTTCTGAATACGTGAAGTTAATGAATGCCAAGGTCACGATTCCAAGAAATCATTAATTAGCGTGACGTACGGGACATCACATTTTTTGATCTGCAGATAATGCAAATTGTATATTTGAAAATATTTCTATGGGGACTTGTAGTGCTAAGTTAATACAAACATTTGAGAAAAAAATGATTTTGAAAATTAATTAATTAAGTAAATTATCTGGTGTCCAAAAGGCAATGTCCCGTACGTCACAATTTAGCATATGTTTTTTAGATTCTAATTAAGGAAAAGTTGAACAGTTTTCTTCACACTTTGGAGAGTTCTAATTCATATTACTATACATCCAAAAATTAAAGTGAAGTTAGTGACTTAATTTCCTGTTTAATTATATCAGCTAATTAAGCTTTGTGACGTACGGGACAAATGTGTGACGTATGGGACACACCATACATTATACATAGGATTTCTATGTAATTCTAAAATAGGGTTATTTTTCAATTAGTAGCAAAGATCAAGTAAATTGAGATAAATGATATTATATCAGTGGTTGAATATTGGTAAAAGGCTGATAATAAAGTTATGATTTGTATTAAATAACAAGGGTGCATATATTAGCATACTCGTTAACATATGTTATTAATTAAATCTTTCATAATTTCAAGGTCATAAATTTTTTTCATGTTTTGTTTAATCATACACTATAATATAAATATATATCAACCATAATAATCCATGTAAAACTTACTTACTTTGGTTTACATCCAGTTAATTATAAATTTTGATGAAATTTTACTTTCCCCATTCGTTTAACATATGGAATTATTTGCAAGACATCTTTCATAACATTCATAATGTCGTAAAGTGTTTGCTATGTTTTGTTTCAGTGTATGCTATTAAAGAAATATATATCAATCATGATAATCCATATAAAACTTAATTTACTTTGGTTTACATCAAGTTAATTAGAAATTTTGATGAAATTTCACTTTCCCCATTCGTTTTACACATGGACAAATGTCCCGTACGTCACATGTCCCGTACGTCACAGCGCGGATGTTTATATTTTGAGCTATTACATAATAACAACAATGAGTTCTATTATTTCATTCATGGCTAATGAAACTTGATAAGATACAAGATGAAAACATGATAATGAGAGATTTCCAGCTTATTCCAATTCACAGAGTTTTAATGACAAACTTTTTTTCAAAAAAATCAGCTTTTTTCTGGTCCCGTACGTCACAGCGCATATTAATTAAAATATTACATCGTTAAAGTACACACACAAAGAAAATTCACGAAAGTGATGATTATAGAAAAATTATATATGGATGGAAAGGTTATGTCTTTTTATACACAAATATGTCACTAAAAAGTCTTATAGATGTCGTGGAAATGCAAGAAATGAAATTATTAGAGACCCTTCTCAGCCGGCCCCCAGCCGCCCCCAGACCGACATTCGCGCACTAGAAAACAGTCGAGAATAATGACGTCACACAATCAACGAGCTCATCATCCCTCTGTGCCTCACCTTACTGACCTGTTCAATATCTTCCGAATTTACCGTTTTCTTCATGTAATGTGGTATCCGATTTCTGTTTTCGACAACTTCAGACCAAAATTGAACCAGAAATGTGTTACTTTGCCCGTTTTTAATGAATTGGGAACTGTTAAGACCAATTTTGTCCACTGGACAGGCATCGTTGTGTTGCTCCAGTCAGTCAGTGACTGAGTGAGTGAGTGAGTCAGTGTTTATTGAAAAACTCCAAGTTGTAGCGGGCCATTCACTACTTGCCGCTGGGCCGGGACTGCAGGGGAGCCGATGTTGGACGTTCCGCTGTTTGATCCATCCACAAAAGGCGTCATAGGTAAGCATGTTTGGAAATTGTACTTGTTCTGGCGTCTGACTGACGATGCATTCAGGTCAGATGACAGATACAGATCTAATATAATTTTAGAATCATGCATTATTTCATGCTGTACTACAATACCATCCATCATGCCCATGACATGACTACGTAAAGTCTTTTAAGAAGGTTTTGTGGCAGATTTTTTCTTCAGTCAGATTTCTAAATAAACTGGCCAGGCAATGGCTTGGCTTGGTTAGACCATAGAGCTATAGCTCTATGGTTAGACTGAAAAATCTGCCGTTTCAGAGGAATGTTTAATTAAGCTATTTTTATTCTTGGAATTAGGATGTCATGAAGCGCCAGACAAAATTTCAGCACTGCAGTGGTTACCCTGATTCCTGACCGAAATTAGAGTCTGGTGTTTCTTTCAACAATGAAGATAAATGCACTCTTTGTAATGACCCAGAGAGCACAGCTCAAGTGATATTCGTGTAGGCTCCACTCCGCTTCACTATGCTACACCTATACCCAGGTAGCGTACATGTAGTGTAGCGGTAGTGAAGTGGAGCTTACACGAGCATCACTTGGGGTAGAGCACTGATGCTCTGAGTGGAACTTTTCACAGTCTAAACCTACTATTATTTGTCGTCGACCGGGAATTACATGCCACTGCACCAACTTATTCCTGTATCAGATGATGATGATAATCTGTGCACCAAAACTAGAATATAAACTGAATAATAAAGTCAAACTAAAAATGTCTGGTAGGCTTCCTACTAGTGTACATACTTCCTACCGTAGCCTGTAGTACATTTATTAACCAATTTGTTCAAAAATATTGTGGCTGTTGCAGACAGTATTTCTTGTAGTCCTTCTTAATCATCAACATAATAAAATTCATACTTTGATTTGATTATTTAGACTATTTCTCTTTTTTTCTCTCTCCTACATACAGATCTGCACACTTGCTGACTCTGGTCTCTGCTTACTACTTCAATCTGGGAGATTCTGATATGGACATGTGGCCATTTTTTCTTCACTCTGCTTTCCTGGAGGAGGAAATTAATCTTCATTGATCTTGGAAACATCAACTTAGAGCAGTTTTGGAGAGGACTATAATATTGAATTGGACAGGAATACAGCTTGTCAAAAATTAGAACACACAATTTAAAACGAAAAAACAATTTTAATGTAACTAGGGCATTTTGTGAGAAATTTTCTACTCAATCACACATCCCAAATCAAGGGTAAGTCCTTTGATTAAACACAAACATTTAGTTGAATTGCACGTGCAACTTGACCTTATTACGCTTGAATTTGAATTTGAGACTTACGCTTTGAACATAAGTTTCTTGCAATGCCCCATAGTTGTATTTTGTTAGCAACTCTGTATCAGTTCTATAACATGCTGATTGCTGAAAGTTAAGTGTCGTGTATATATCGTCACAATTTTTTCTCGAAAGGTATAATATTTGTCCTTTTAAACGATATTTGAATATGGGTACGCCTTTTATTTGTTTTCCATGATATTCATTGCATGTATGAACAAAAGTGAAATATTTATTGTGAAGCACTGTGAATGTTGTTTGCAGTTGTGTGATGGTTCATCATGTTTGTTATAAGACGGTAAGCCTGGTGGATGTGAGGAAGTGGCCTGGATGAAAGGAAAGTGAACATGTGTCCAATTACTGGTTTGCATATTTTAAGACAATTTTGTTTCTGGATAAATATCGCTATGCATTCCATGTGAAGAGTAAAGGAGAAGTCCACCCAACCAAAAATTCATTTGAATTTAAAGAAAAATAATAAAATATTGCAGAAAATTTCATAAAAACTTGTGATTCAAATTTAAATAATAAAATGCCCAAAAAATTGAAATGAATGTGATGTGACATAACTCTAATTTGCATATAATTGTTTTGTGTATATAACTGTTTTGAGTAAAAAAACACACAAAAACAAGGGAAATTACTCTATTCAAATAATTTTTAGTTGATGTGGACTTGACTTTTAACTCATCCTCTACCCCTAGCTCCCATCCCTGCCCAAATAAGTGTAGAATCTAATCAAGAACTTGAAAATCAAAAGCAGCAATTAAGAAGTAAGATTTAATAAATGCAGGTCTGAATAGAATCTCACATGAAAATAAAAAGAGCTGGGTATAGGAATATAATAATTAAAAAAAAATCCCAGAGTCAGAGGTTCGAACCAGAATCCCCGCACTCATCAAAACAAAGGCCTTACAGGTTTGGCCACAGAAAATTTGCCTCTCATTTCCGGGTTTTTAATGGTATATCTAACAAAGTCCATTTGCCGCTGTTGCCTCATAATGCTTCGGCAATTCAACTGCAATTCCAATCATTTCGCGATGGATATTGCCGTGTTTTGGGGGGTTCCTTGACTTTGCTACGTAATGAAATTTCATAATTTTTGTTCAGTCGTGAAGAAGAATATCTATGCTTTTTATTGATTATAATATCAATGTGACGTAAGTGAAAATATGCTTTGTTTATTCACATATATTTCTTGAAAAAAATTATTTGTTTCTAAGCTAAATATCGGTTACCAAAATAAGTTAAATTCGCATTTCATTTTACTGTTAAAAAAATTCAAACTTTTATCTATATACTAAGACCAATCTTGTGAGGAATAAACAATTCAAGAGCAAAAAACGCTGATTGGAAAGATCGTCTTCAATGGGCTGCTGTCAGCTCAGCTGCTCACTGCTCTTGGTGTGACGTCACTCAGCTGGAGCTCGGCGAAGGACCGTTGTTAGGCAGAAATATGCCATGAAAATAAGTTATTTTTGAGAGCTGATTTTTGCAAACTCTAATCACTATTTTAAAAAGTTATATATCTGATTAGTAATACTTCCCCTTTACAATGATGACCACAAAAAGTCATTATAAAATACTTTTGATTCTTTGGGTGTGTACTTTAATGGAATTGTGGATCACTAATTTTTTTACTGAATAAAGAGGGCACAACTGGCCTTCCAAAATCCATGAAAGATTCTCTGTTGTGCATTTATTTTTTATGTTACACAACTTTAAAGTCTCTAAATGTCCCGTACGTCACAAGTCAAATAGCTTGGACCTGCCCATACATGTATGCAACATTTTAATATGGCTTGAAAATTGTAAAATTGTATGTCCAAACATATGTTTTCTGTGCAAAAGTTGGGCAATTGACAATATCATTGATCAACTATTGACTAGATTTTGTTGATTTGTTTATTGAGAAACAGACATATTACAAATGTGTTTATGATTCTTTTTGTCATATTTCTTTTGTAATTCTATTCTACACTCGGCAAAAAAAGTTCTTGGACACTTATAAAAGTTAAAATATTCCATATAGATATTTGATTAAAGGCAAATAATTGTATGTCAACATGACCAGACAATATTCCTCTTCCAGTATGACATGACATTTTCATGTGAACAGTCATGCATGGGTGGTTGAATGCTTGAAACAATAGCAATGTCAGCAAAAGAAAATTGCAAGAAATGGCTAATGATCATGGCCATCCTGTAGACATACATTCAACTATTTAAACAGGTGGTCATCATTTGAATTGAATGCTTAGGGATGCATCATGAGATGCATAATGAGATGGATCATTTGGACACTCACTTTCAAGATGAAGCTTTCCAACCAAGAGCGTGCAAGAGCAATAGGAATGTTGCAGTCAGGGCAGTCATTTAGACAAGTGGCTCAATATTTCCAAGTTTCACCAACAACAATTTCGAATTTGAACCAGCGGTATTTGGCTACTGATGAAGTTAAAGACCGCCCTAGGAGTGGTGGACCTAGGGCCACCACCCCTGCAGAAGATAGGAGGATAAGGATAATTTTCTTTTGCTTATGCCAAGATACTGAAATTTGACATTTTTTTCATCGACTAACTTTGACTCAAAATTCCAGTGGAATAGTGATGCATCCAAGGTGGATAACTTTCTCTTCACTTTTAGAGTGGTATTTGACTTTAAGTTTGCTTTTATCGTTTAATGGAAATTTATGCCACACAAACTTTCAAAACTGAAAGAATGACTGCATGATCATTTTCTTGAAATTTTCTTTTACTGACATTGCGATTGTTTAATGCCTGTAATCAGCCATGCACTGACTGATCCATTTCTTGCAATTTTCTTTTGCTGACATTGCTATTGTTTAAAGCATTTAACCACCCATGCATGACTGCTCACATGAAAACGTCATGTCATACTGGAAGAGGAATATTGTCTGGTCATGTTGACATACAATAATTTGCTTTTAATCAAATATCTATATGAAATATTTTAACTTTTCTAAGTGTCCAAGAACTTTTTTTGCCGAGTGTATATCTGGGTGCATAATTTTTTTGTAATATCTTAATGCAAAGACATTTTTCCATCACTTGTTCTTACGACCGATCTTTTATTTCTCAGTCCTATGTAGGTGACATCCTGGTTGCTGTAAACCCATTCCGGGACTTGGGAATTTATGGAAAGAAGGTTTGTACTTTTCTCAGTTTATCATTTTATTCTTTATTTTTAATTTTTTTTGTTAATTGAAATGATTAACTCTGTCAATCTTGCGTTTTGTATAAATTGTTCCGTTGATAATGATATTATAAGCAAATATATAAAAGTTGATATAATTTTTCAGAAAAAATTTATTTATATATTTAAAAAGAAAAAAAAATTGGGGGGAGGTTACTGTAAACCGAGACCTGTTTCATTTTTTTGGGGCCCATTTCGTGATTTTAAATTTTCTTATAGCATTTGATGTTTGAACAGTATGTAAACTTGGAATCTATATGGCTATATCTACAATGATTTTGACAGAAGATGAAATATAGTTTATAAATCATATAGCCTAGTAGCTTAGTTCACTGATATACTATTATATCTCTGTCATGTCTTTCCGTTAATGCCCACAATCATTATACTGATTATTATGGCATATGAACATCAAGAATGACTTGACCTGAATTTTACGGGGACCGGCAGGTGCAATACACTGGGTAAACACCCTACTCGTATCGGTTTTAACGTGCATAGGTTGTGACTCTCCTATACACGGGACCAACATTTGCGTCCTTTCCCAAGACGGAGTGTTTTCAAACTGCATTCACACCTGCACTGGATACAATGGCGAGGCACGCTTACACACAACGCTAGTATTGCATCAGATTTTTTTTTAGACACGTTTTGGCGTGAGCGGGACTCGAACCCCTCACATTGAGATCTACAATCTTATCCGAAAATGCGCTCTAACCGACTGAGCTAGTAATGCTGTTATGTTAAAGTGGAATTACAAAGGAATTGCATGTAACTTATCTGCATTTTCATGTATTTTTCCCATAAAAATCATTTGTATAATTTAAACTTCAATAGTTTTTATCTACATGTAGGTATATAATAGTGTCTTAATTTCTTTTGACTTAACCTACAGTATACAGGTAGTTCATGAGATCTATTCTAACAAAACACATGATTTCTAACTTATTGATAAATAGTAGGGATGTGTAAAATATTGATCTGTATTTTTTCTTTTATTTTTTATGTACAGTATACAGACCAGTACAAACAGTCCAAACGTAATGATAATCCACCCCACATCTACGCAGTATCGGACCTTTCCTACCAGTTTATGCTTTCAGGGACTGCAGTAGGAGGAAAAAAGAATCAATGCATCGTCATCAGGTGAGATCTTACACTGTCTCTTTCTAACAAATTATCTTGATTAAATATAACATTAATCATGATTACTTTACATCTGATGATCAAACGTTAGAGGGAAATCTTTTTGTCCTCTCCCATTATTCATGAGAGCGGGGTTGTCGGATCACGGTGACCCGGGTTCGATCCCCACTTGGTGCGCTAGTGCCTTTTGGTAAGGTATTAATCCTCATTACCAGGTCCCTCGGAGAGGACCTTTAGCCGTCGGTCCTCTGGTTGCTTGCTTACAAGCATTCATGCTTCCTTAGTAATCAGGTAAAAAATCACCACCATTCTCCATTTACTATTATATGGTGAATAAATGAAATTGAATGGACTTCCACCCTAATATAGATTGGTTGCCCTTAATCTAACCTGCCCAGTTGTAGATTGAAAAACCTGTTATTCTAGAGGGTAATGATGATGATGATGATGATAATAACAATAAATAATAATGATAATAACAAAATAATCTTTTGTTCGTAAAACCATCATTTCGAATAAATCATGCTATTTGCACAAAAATGAATTATGAACAGAATAGTAATAATAATGATAATTTGATTTGTATAGCACTTTTTCCAGAGGATTCAAATCGCTGTTGATGGTATAAGACAAGTTAAGGTTTATGGTTGTATAAGTGTGTTTTGAGAGTTGAAACTGGCCTGTTTTCTGTATTTTGGAATGACTCAAATCTTATGTTCAAAGCAGTCTTCAATTTTAGTTAATTAATACAATTTAGTTTCCTGATATTGCATGATCACAATATGCTTGCAAAGATGTTATGCTTGCTATGTTTTTTTAAACTTAGCTTACATTGATTTGTATAAGAACTGTAGTGGTTATAAAATTATTTTCCCATTATGTTGACAATCAAATTTAAGGGGTTGGGAGGGATTCAGCTTTTCTCAATATAAACATAGAATTTTTCATACCAGTGGTTTAACTGCCCACATTAAATAAATTATTACAATATTTGGAATTGTTCAGAAAAAGACTTCCTTTTAAATTTCTTAGAATTTTTTTTTTACCTAAGATATTGTTAAGGTGGATTCAATATCTGATTTCTCTTGACATACAAATAATTTAATGGTATATATTTATGAGATATTTGATTTCGTTTGTCAAAAATTGGTGAACCAGAATTAGCAGTTTCGTCTCAAAGTTTCGGAGCTGACAAAATATATTGTTTGTTGAGAGTCCAGGACGAAACTGCTGTTTTGATTCACCAATTTTCAATAGATACTTCTTGGTTGTTCATTGTCCTGAAGGGTATTTGAAAATGTATTTTCTGTGTTCTTGAATCCGTTGTTTGTTGTGTAGCAAACTCCCTAGTAATCTAGTATAAATGTACAATAGGCGACAGAAGCAAACTAGCATTTGTGATGTTTAGTTGTCTTTTAGTGGGGAAAATTGTCAACAATCAGGCTGGTAGGTTTTCTGATTATTTATAAGAAAATTGATATTGGATGGTGGGCAGTGTAGAGTGTGTGTTTTGCAGAATGAATTTATATACTGGTATTCATACTGAAGTTTGATTATTTTATAATATGATATTCTCTCTGTGATTGGTCTTTATAGTGGGGAGAGTGGAGCTGGGAAAACGGAGAGTACAAAACTGATTATTAAACAGCTCATTGAACTATGCAAGGGAAAATCACAGCTCGAACAACAAATCTTACAGGTAAGTGTTACATGAACTGTACCAACATTAACTTTTTTCTTAAAGGGGGTTCTCTAGGCTGAAAATAAGAAGATTTTGAACAGATAAAGAAAAATCAGATATATGCAACACTAAAAATTTGATCAAAATCGGACAAGGAAAAACAAAGTTTTGACATTAAGATTTGTATTATTTTCGTAAAACAGTTCTATGCATGTCCTCTTGAATATTCAATCAGCAAACTGATGATGTCATTTCCCCACTTTTTATTACATGAAAAATGTGTTTGTTTAATTTTTTTCCTCCAGGAACTAAAAATAATGGATTTACAAGTGATTAAAAGCATTATATTTGTATTGCTGCAACTTATTTTGTTATAGGCAGACATATTATTCACAAATCTATGACAAAAAATGAAATAATTATGATTTCATGTAATAACATAAGAAAAAGGAAAGTGGGGATGTGACATCATCAGCCCACCTAATGAATGTTCATGACAACAAGCATATTACTGTTTTCACAAAATATTGATGAATGTTAAACTTCAATAATTTTGGTACCAGTATTCAAATTTTGATGAAATTTTCAGCATTTTGCCCTGTGAATTTTACTCTATTTATTAGGATATAACTAGTTTAAGCTCGGAGTACTCCTTTAAATCTGAACCCGACATCTATTATTCCATTGCTATAAACATTGAATTTGGGAATCATGTTGCATGTCTATGATGTTTTTCTCAAACTTTTACATAGTATTTCTATATATTTTAAGTATCTTCATTAATGATATAGGCATGGATAGGTATTGCAATTTCAACTTGAATCAAGATCTAATCTAAAAGGTATTCCAATATTATTACTTCAAGGTTTAACCTAAAAGATTTATATGAAAACTTTCAAATTAACACTCAAAGTTAAAAGGATAAGATATAGATGTATGCATATATATCTAAAAGTATAAAGCTACGTGTACTAAAAAACATATTTATTTCTAATGAACTTTATACAAAATACTTTTTTTTGTTTTATGAATTTTTGTATGAAAATATTTCCCAAAGATATTGTAAAATTCATGAATTTCTGTAAAAATATGTGATATTTTTAGTGCTGGAAAATTGAGTTCTGACTCTGTTGTTATAATTTGTTGAAATCATTATTTCTGATTTTCTGTATCATTTCCTCAGGTTAACCCCTTATTAGAAGCGTTTGGTAATGCACAAACAGTCATGAATGATAACTCAAGTCGCTTTGGAAAATACATCCAACTTAAATTCAAGGAAGGAACAGGTACGGTTACATGAACACATCAAAAATATTATTTCACTTTTACTAAAAATATTAATACATGTGAATTTAATTTTGAGCTCTCATACTGACTGTCACGTGGGAAGTGACTTTTTTTTAATTATTTACTTACTGCTGCTTGACACCAAAAAAGAATACGTGAAACTGATAAATACAGTTATTAAAAAGATTTAATCATATCTCTTCAATCTTTCTGATGTTCTCTTTTGATGGTTTTACAATAATTTGTACATGAAAATGTACATGGATAAAACAAAATACAACTTAACTTAACGGTAATCGTTGACTCTAGCCCCCATCGTCTCATCTGGCCTGACATGCCCCACTCGGCCCTGGTGGTCGGTCCAGTTCCTGGCCTCCGCAGCTAGCGATGTCTCTTCCACTCGGCCTCGGCCTCCGCAGACTGTGTTGCCCCTTTGATGAGTAACCCCCAGATCAGAGATGTGGCTTCAACGAATTAGTGGACGGGATCGAGCCCCCAATGATGACATGAGTTTTGACGAAAACATGTCGGTGGAGAACCGGTGGCAGCTGGGGTCGTTATCTCGTCACCGACGTAGTCCCTTCAGTTATAACTTAGACTGCCTATACGAACGTCTGTAGTCTATTCTAGCTTAGGTGGTTCTCCTTGAATTATTGAAACTAACCTCCTAATATACCCTACCGTTACTAGGAATAACTGTAAAATTTCTATAACGTAATTCAAAGAATTTTTATAGCAGATGAGTGCATAAAGCAACACATTCTTAATAACAAAAAGACTTCCTGTGCATCTGTACATCTACATTCTTCAATGCTAAAGCACAGTATTAACTATTTATGACACCTGTATGAAGATGCTTAGCTAGTACGAAATATGTCTAACACTTGAACAAAATATGACATCCACCTGATCTTGGACTCTAGGGGGGGGGGTATCAAACGTTCCCAACGCTTGCTTTTGAAACATTCAAAACATATGTACATATACAATTGTCTATAGGCCTTCCATAAGCTGGACCAAGTAAATATTTTAAACACATGTCTGAACTCAACTGAAATACTCTATAATTAAATTTCTTTCCTGACAATATCCCCCACCTTAAGATGAAATTAAGGGAACCTGAATTACATCCGTTAAAGAAATTTACTTTCAAAGCATTGACTAAGCTTTCATAACACTATTTCCAAAAACACAAGTAATAATCGATTTTTATACCAGCATAACATATATGCCAAATGCATTATACAAAACCATTTCATATCAAATCATCTAAGCTTTTTAGTTTTGTAAAAGATCAATTTCACTTTCAGTTTCAAAATATCATTTAAATTCTGCAAAGCGCATTAGAATTTACAATCCTTTCTTACTTTGCTTTGTCAAATAACTGTTTAAATTCAGTAATCTTTCCGAACACAACTTCTTTTAAAACAAAGTGCAGTGTTTGTTACCACTTTCATAGCATTGTATATTTCAATAAATGAAAGTACTTCATAATCCTTAAAACATTGCTTTATGTATGTAAAATCAGTATTCTTCTCAAAATCAGCATTTTTTTTTTTAAACATTCAAGTAAATTAAAATTATTGCAATGCCATTCAGTTTTCAAAAATTCATATTTTTGTGTACATAAATTACTTCAAAAATGGTTACAAAGTTTCAACCGTTTCATGTTTAACATATTTGAATTCAACGTTATGTTCTTGCTTAATTTTATTTTTTTTAAATAATCGATTAAAGAAACAAATTTTATATTTCAAACACAGTTACTGATTCGCAATATTTTCATTAAACGAATTTGAATAGCACTTGTACGAATACAGCATATTCTAACACATAAATATGTATTTTGTACAATGAAAGTGCCTGTTTTAGAATATCAACAACTCTTTAAGATTTTTTTTGTTTAAGACTTCTTACGAACAAGCGACTCTTTCCGTTTTGTTTTCATTGCATACATATTTTATATAAAGTACAACAAAAATATAATTTTACAATCTTATTTCCTAACTTCCTAAACTAAATGACCTATAAGTTTCCCTATTCTAACTAAATTCACAGGTAAGCCCTACTAACGTAAATCCCTATTCTAATTTCTAATCGCGAATTGTAATTGAGTTGCGATTGTGATTAGCTTCGAAGATCCAAGGATACCTGGAATAAATGATAAAAAGATCATGAATATCTGCAAAATACTTATGCATCAAACAAAGCATTGTATATATATAAAAAAAAAAATGGCCTTATGGCTTCTTTTACATGACAGGAATATATATAAACATTCAGTTATGATTAATGAATTTCTCATTTTTCTTTCTCAAATATTATTTAGTGTATATAAACATACAGTGTATGTAAATATATTTACATGAGTATATATATAATTAAGTAAATTCTGAACCATATTTCTAGAATAAATATCAAACATAAGCCATAATAAAAGACTTTGTTTACACAAGTCTGCTCATAAGATCAGCGGCTTGGTTTTCATTTCCCTTAACAGAGACTAGCCGAAACCTATGCTCTTGGAGTAATAAGCTCCATCTCATTATGCGTTTATTTGCCATTTTATTACTTTGAATGTAAAGCAAAGGTTTGTGATCTGTATGAACTTCGAATTCCCTACCATACAAGAAATATTCGAATTTACGAATGGCCCACACAATGGCCAAGCACTCCTTTTCTATCGTGGAGTACCTTGTTTCCCTTGGCAATAATTTCTTACTACCATAAGCAATTGGGAATTCTTCCCCGTCACTTTCCTGCATGAGCACCGCCCCTAACCCTGTGTCTGACGCGTCTACCTTTAAGATAAACATCTTGTCAAAGTCTGGGAGTTTCAATACAGGGGGTTTTGTTAGACAATCCTTAAGCTTATGGAAAGCTTCTTCCTCTTCCATACCCCACTTAACCTTCCCTGGGCTACCCTTACGTGTTAGGTTAGTAAGAGGCAATGCTAAATCGGCATACCCGGGAATATAATCCCTATAGTATCCGGTCAGACCAAGAAACGAACGGACTTGTTTCTTATTTTCTGGTCTTGGGGTTTCGATCACTTTCTGTGTAAGCCTACTACTAGTATGAATCGCCCCATCTCCTAACTCGTGTCCTAGGAAGTCTATCGAACTAAACCCTATAAAACACTTAGAGGGACGTGCAGCCAGATTGGCTTCTCTTAACTTACACAAGACTTTCTCTACTGTTTCGACATGCTCTTCCCAGGTCTCTGTATATACTAATATGTCATCTATGTAGTTAACTACATTGGGAATGTCTTTCAGAACTATCCTCATCATCCTAGTAAACTGAGCTCCAGCAGTGACTAACCCAAAAGGCATGTATTTAAACTGATATTGACCGATGGGGGTGAGAAATGCAGTCTTAGCCTTATCTGACTCTTTCATGGGAATCTACCAATACCCTTTAGTGAGATCTATTTTACTGAAATATTTGCTTTTCGCAAGAGAAGCGAATAGACCTTGCTGATTAGGCATCGGTTCGGGATCGAACACGGTTATCTTATTAAGGCGCCGGAAATCTATGCAAAACCGGTTTGAACCATCCGGTTTCCTCACCATCACAATCGGATGCGCATAAGGCGAATCCGAAGGCTCAATAACCCCTAACTTCAACATCGACTCAACCTCCTTCCTTATTTCACCCTCTACAGCTTGGGGTACCCTATAAGGGGGAGAACGAACAGGTTCATTACTTGTCAAATGAATTTTACATTCAGCCACTGAAGTTTTCTTGGGAACATCCGTGAATACATCCTGGTATTCACACAACAAATCTCGAACTTCATCCTTACAATCCTTATCTAGTCTTTCATCAACATGAACATGACTCACAAACTCCTTTTGTAATGAGCATGGCATATCAGGCGCATCTCCAATACACTCATCTATCATCTCTCCCTCTTCTTTATCCTTAACATTGAAAGTACCAACATCAAAACAGCTAGCAGCCACCTCTTCTTCCCTACGAACATATCGCCTGAGAAGATTGATATGATATGTCTTCCTCACACCATTGACGTCGACAACATAATCATAGTCAAACTTGGTACCAACAACCTTAAATGGTCCTTGCCATTCCACTAGTAACTTGTTATGAACAGTAGGTAAAAGTATCAAGACCTCATCACCAACAATCAACTTCCTTTTCTTCGCATTTCGATCATAATAACCTTTGTACCTCTTTGCGGAGGATTTCAAAGTGTCTTGCGCCAATTGCCAAGACTCGACCAACCGCTTCCTTAAGTCAATTACGTATTCATACTCGTTACCTAACTCTGCGTCAATACTCTCATTCGTCCATAATTCTCTCAAAATATCCATTGGACCTCTCACATGTCTACCATAGAGTAATTCAAATGGAGAAAACCCCAGGCTCGAACTGGGTGCTTCTCGCAGAGCAAACAACAAAGCAGGTAAGTACCTGTCCCACTGACGTGGCTCCTCAGAACAAAGACGCCTCAAAGCTGTCTTAATTACTCCATTGTACCTCTCTACAAGGCCATTACACATCGGATGGTATCTAGAGCTTGTTATTTGTTTGACTGATAACAACTGTGACACCTTCCTCATTAAATCAGATACAAATTGTGTACCTAAGTCTGACATCACTTCACAAGGAACACCTACCCTACTATACACAGTGACTAATGCCTCAGCTACATCTACAGTCGATATTGATTTCAATGGTATAGCTTCTACATATCTAGTCGCATAATCTACTATCGTTAAGATGTGAGTATGTCCTCTTGCAGATGGAATGAATGGACCCATTAAATCTATCGCAATTCGTTGAAATGGGACGCCAACTATCGGTAACTTACCGAGAGTCGTTTTGGGGACTCTCCCTTTACTAACAGTCTTCTGACACACGTCACATGATCGGCAGAAATTGGCAACATCCTCATACATACTTGGCCAATAAAACTGGGCTTTAACCTTTGACAATGTATTGTTAATGCCGAGATGTCCACCAAACAATGAATCATGGGCAATTCGCATAATCTCAGACCTGTGTGTCTTTGGAACAACCACTAACTTGGGACCAACACCAACACTTGGATTTCTCATATCCCTTTCTTGTCGATAAAGACAATTCTTCTCTGACATGAACAAGAATCTCGATTTAGTCTCGATATCATTCACCTTGTTCCACAAAGGCTTAAGTGACAAATCATCCTTTTGCTCTCGCAAAAAGTCCTCCGACTTCACTTTTACTCCCGAGTCTCTTACTTTCAAATCTTGTTTAGGTTTAGATTGACTTTGCTTTTGTGCTCTAGTTTCAACAGCCATCGCCTCATCCACACATGAAGGCACATCATCCAAAACCTCATCCACTTTCGTAACAGACTCATCCATTTTGGAAACCTGAACATTATCTTCCGAACTCGACACAACTTCCGAACTTTGCATATCAACTTCGGATACCCGATCATCAACATCGGAACTATTCGCCTTTTGAACTATACTAGGCACCCATTGCAGGTCAGGATCCTTGGGCTCACGTGCCCCCTTCACATCATTGCCAATAATGACGTCACACAAACAATTGGGCATACACAAGGCATTGATTTCTCCAATGAAATAGGGACTATCTAGCATGATATTTGCCCTAGGAAAACGTCTCAGAGTACCATCTATCAGCCTAACTAACTGAATCACTCCCGTGAACTGATTGTCTAATACTAAACTCGTTCTCACTACACTTGTACTACTCCCAGAATCCTTCAGCACGGAAACAGGCTTGTTCTTGGGTAACAACCTACCCGAAACAACTGGCATATCATCAATCATTGCACCAACCTCATCGTATGCCATACCAAGCGTTTCAACACTCTCACTTTCTGACGGAACTGTAATCATTGGATTGCCTATGAGAACACATCCAGCTGAACTTTCAACAAATCCAGTGGATTTTGACTGACTACTAGCCCTATCGTCTGAACGCAAAGTTCCTATTGACATAAAATTCTCATTCCTATTCAAATGTAAACCCGAATTTTCTGACCTAACACTATCCAGTGGAGTGTCCTCCACACTCATAGCCTGAGCTGAATGAACTATGGGCTTCATTGGACAATTCCATTTCAAATGATTCGGACTACCACACATATAACATCCATTCTTTGTACCGCTATTACCATAGCTAGGTTTTGTGCTATTTTTCGTTGAACTAGCATACTTGGGCTTCCTATCTGCCTGTGGACCTAATACTGATTTAGTGTTATGGATCTGACTTAATTTCTGTTTCTGATTTTGATTCTGTCTTTGGTTCTGATTCTTAGGATTGAATTTATCATTTCTATGACCAATGAAAGTATGCAATCCATGCGCATGCACATATATCTCAGCACATTCAACCATCTCATGTAACTTCCCACAATTCCTTTCCTTCAAGAATCCAACTACCTCTCTGGGACAACAATCCAAAAATTGCTCCCTAACAACCAAATCGACCAGGGAATCGTAATCACCAACACCAGACAAATCCAACCACTTATCAAAGTATCCTTTCATCCGAACAGCAAACTGTTTTGGGCGCTCTTCCCTATTTGGTCTTACCGACCTGAATTTCTTTCTATAACCATTCTCAGTAAGATGGAAATATTCCATAAGCTCACGCTTTACCCTATCATAATCGGTGCGATCAGTGCTATTCATTCTATTCACTACATCCAGCGATTTTCCAGTCAGATTTGAAATTAAATGCAAGCACCTAACTTGTTTTGGTACGTTCTGACTATCCATTAACAATTCAAACTTTGTTATGTAAGAATCAAAACTGTCAGTTGATTCGTCAAACTTTCCTACCTTCAACTTAATCCCACTGAACTCAAGAGGGCGTTCCTCTAATTTTGCCTGTTCAATTTTAATTTGGGCCAAGCGCAATTCATGAACTTCCTTTTCACGTTCTCGTTCACGTTCCATCGAATCTGTGACAAAACTACTCAATTCGCCACCACTAAGTCCCATCTCCCTACCTAAAGTAGAAAACTCCTTCATTTTCTCTATGCTAGCCATATTGAATGAATTCCAAAAACCTAGCAACCAGACTTGAATTGTGAAAGGCGTCCGCAAAACAAAGCAACAATAGCTTTAACCTGGCAACCAAATGCCGAACCCTAGTACAAGCACCGCACTAGAAATCGTATCTCCACGAGCATACAATTATTCAACCATGCGAACAACAAAGCCCACTTCACACATACAAATTCACAGTCTGTAACATACAATACTTGCTACCCTGCCAACGAGTTACCCGTAAGAATAGACAGTAATTATGTGAATTAAGAACAAACAGTTCTTCCCGACATATCCTTTATCCTAACGACCAACAGCCCACTATATACCATAGCATTAAAACAGGGCCTGCTTTCCCTAAATGCTGTTTACCCGGCCGAAAAAAGGTATGAAGTATATTTTCTCACTGAAAATTTCCCACAATAATTCATCGTACTATCCAAATGTAAATTCAAGCATAGCAAGTATGATTAGTACCAAGGCTTCAATGCACACCTTGGGGAGAAATACTTTTTAAGAGCTATTACCAATAGACCATCAATAAAGTATCCATTTGGAAAGATGACCACAGATTAATTTCTTTCCTAAATAATTTTGAATTATTTCAAGCAGCAGTGTCTCGGTGGGACCTCCAAATTGTCACGTGGGAAGTGACTTTTTTTTAATTATTTACTTACTGCTGCTTGACACCAAAAAAGAATACGTGAAACTGATAAATACAGTTATTAAAAAGATTTAATCATATCTCTTCAATCTTTCTGATGTTCTCTTTTGATGGTTTTACAATAATTTGTACATGAAAATGTACATGGATAAAACAAAATACAACTTAACTTAACGGTAATCGTTGACTCTAGCCCCCATCGTCTCATCTGGCCTGACATGCCCCACTCGGCCCTGGTGGTCGGTCCAGTTCCTGGCCTCCGCAGCTAGCGATGTCTCTTCCACTCGGCCTCGGCCTCCGCAGACTGTGTTGCCCCTTTGATGAGTAACCCCCAGATCAGAGATGTGGCTTCAACGAATTAGTGGACGAGATCGAGCCCCCAATGATGACATGAGTTTTGACGAAAACATGTCGGTGGAGAACCGGTGGCAGCTGGGGTCGTTATCTCGTCACCGACGTAGTCCCTTCAGTTATAACTTAGACTGCCTATACGAATGTCTGTAGTCTATTCTAGCTTAGGTGGTTCTCCTTGAATTATTGAAACTAACCTCCTAATATACCCTACCGTTACTAGGAATAACTGTAAAATTTCTATAACTTAATTCAAAGAATTTTTATAGCAGATGAGTGCATAAAGCAACACATTCTTAATAACAAAAAGACTTCCTGTGCATCTGTACATCTACATTCTTCAATGCTAAAGCACAGTATTAACTATTTATGACACCTGTATGAAGATGCTTAGCTAGTACGAAATATGTCTAACACTTGAACAAAATATGACATCCACCTGATCTTGGACTCTAGGGGGGGGGTATCAAACGTTCCCAACGCTTGCTTTTGAAACATTCAAAACATATGTACATATACAATTGTCTATAGGCCTACCATAAGCTGGACCAAGTAAATATTTTAAACACATGTCTGAACTCAACTGAAATACTCTATAATTAAATTTCTTTCCTGACACTGACCAGTTACATTTTTCAATCAAAATCAAGATATAATGAGCACTTGGAAATAATAACTGAAATTAACAACCTTGCAAATTACTAATCATTTGGAGTATCAACATGCGATACTCATTACGTGGGTTAATATTCCTAAAGCACCTGATACAAATGTTTGAAGCAAATATTTTATTTTCTCAAATTACATGTAAATAACTGACATAACGCATTAATGAATGCAAAAATATGAAGATTGACATTCATTTATCAACAACTACACCTATGTATGAATGATCATGCATCATGAAACAATGGAACTAGGGGAAATTTATAATAAATCTGATCTGGAAATTAATCAGTTCCAGGGAATGAAACACCATGATGGTGCATAGGTGCTTACTTGGATGAGAAGAAGAAAAAGAGGAGGAAGAAAAAAAGAAGATGAAGACGTTATCTTGATAGAAGTACTCATTTTTACATAAATGTTTTTTTTTTTCAGTGATGGGGGCCAAGATCTCTGAGTATCTATTGGAGAAGTCCAGAGTGGTCTTTCAGAATCCTGGAGAAGAGAATTTTCACATCTTCTATTACATGCTGGCTGGATTGGATGAGGAGATGAAGAAGAAATTACAGCTGGAGAATGCTTCAGATTATATGTGAGTAGTCAGATAGTGAGTGTGATGAAGAGATGAAGAAGAAATTACAATTAGAGAATGCTTCAGATTATATGTGAGTAGTCAGATAGTGAGTGTGATGAAGAGATGAAGAAGAAATTACAATTAGAGAATGCTTCAGATTATATGTGAGTAGTCAGATAGTGAGTGTGATGAAGAGATTAAGAAGAAATTACAATTAGAGAATGCTTCAGATTATATGTGAGTAGTCAGATAGTGAGTGTGATGAAGAGATGAAGAAGAAATGACAATTAGAGAATGCTTCAGATTATATGTGAGTAGTCAGATAGTGAGTGTGATGAAGAGATGAAGAAGAAATTACAATTAGAGAATGCTTCAGATTATATGTGAGTAGTCAGATAGTGAGTGTGATGAAGAGATGAAGAAGAAATTACAATTAGAGAATGCTTCAGATTATATGTGAGTAGTCAGATAGTGAGTGTGATGAAGAGATGAGGAAGAAATTACAATTAGAGAATGCTTCAGATTATATGTGAGTAGTCAGATAGTGAGTGTGATGAAGAGATGAAGAAGAAATTACAATTAGAGAATGCTTCAGATTATATGTGAGTAGTCCGATAGTGAGTGTGATGAAGAGATGAAGAAGAAATTACAATTAGAGAATGCTTCAGATTATATGTGAGTAGTCCGATAGTGAGTGTGATGAAGAGATGAAGAAGAAATTACAATTAGAGAATGCTTCAGATTATATGTGAGTAGTCAGATAGTGAGTGTGATGAAGAGATGAAGAAGAAATTACAATTAGAGAATGCTTCAGATTATATGTGAGTAGTCAGATAGTGAGTGTGATGAAGAGATGAAGAAGAAATTACAATTAGAGAATGCTTCAGATTATACATGTATGTGAGTAGTCCGATAGTGAGTGTGATGAAGAGATGAAGAAGAAATTACAATTAGAGAATGCTTCAGATTATATGTGAGTAGTCAGATAGTGAGTGTGATGAGGAGATGAAGAAGAAATTACAATTAGAGAATGTTTCAGATTATATGTGAGTAGTCCGATAGTGAGTGTGATGAAGAGATGAAGAAGAAATTACAATTAGAGAATGCTTCAGATTATATGTGAGTAGTCAGATAGTGAGTGTGATGAGGAGATGAAGAAGAAATTACAATTAGAGAATGCTTCAGATTATATGTGAGTAGTCAGATAGTGAGTGTGATGAAGAGATGAAGAAGAAATTACAATTAGAGAATGCTTCAGATTATACATGTATGTGAGTAGTCAGATAGTGAGTGTGATGAAGAGATGAAGAAGAAATTACAATTAGAGAATGCTTCAGATTATATGTGAGTAGTCCGATAGTGAGTGTGATGAGGAGATGAAGAAGAAATTACAATTAGAGAATGCTTCAGATTATATGTGAGTAGTCAGATAGTGAGTGTGATGAAGAGATGAAGAAGAAATTACAATTAGAGAATGCTTCAGATTATATGTGAGTAGTCCGATAGTGAGTGTGATGAGGAGATGAAGAAGAAATTACAATTAGAGAATGCTTCAGATTATATGTGAGTAGTCAGATAGTGAGTGTGATGAAGAGATGAAGAAGAAATTACAATTAGAGAATGCTTCAGATTATATGTGAGTAGTCAGATAGTGAGTGTGATGAAGAGATGAAGAAGAAATTACAATGAGAGAATGTTTCAGATTATATGTGAGTAGTCAGATAGTGAGTGATGAAGAGATGAAGAAGAAATTACAATTAGAGAATGCTTCAGATTATACATGTATGTGAGTAGTCCGATAGTGAGTGTGATGAAGAGATGAAGAAGAAATTACAATTAGAGAATGCTTCAGATTATATGTGAGTAGTCAGATAGTGAGTGTGATGAAGAGATTAAGAAGAAATTACAATTAGAGAATGCTTCAGATTATATGTGAGTAGTCCGATAGTGAGTGTGATGAGGAGATGAAGAAGAAATTACAATTAGAGAATGCTTCAGATTATATGTGAGTAGTCAGATAGTGAGTGTGATGAAGAGATGAAGAAGAAATTACAATTAGAGAATGCTTCAGATTATATGTGAGTAGTCAGATAGTGAGTGTGATGAAGAGATGAAGAAGAAATTACAATTAGAGAATGCTTCAGATTATATGTGAGTAGTCAGATAGTGAGTGTGATGAGGAGATGAAGAAGAAATTACAATTAGAGAATGCTTCAGATTATATGTGAGTAGTCAGATAGTGAGTGTGATGAAGAGATGAAGAAGAAATTACAATTAGAGAATGCTTCAGATTATATGTGAGTAGTCAGATAGTGAGTGTGATGAGGAGAAGACGGAGGAGGAGGAGAATGAGGGAGAAAAAGAATATGAAGAAAAAAATTAAAAAGGAGCAAAAATAGACAAAGTAAAGAAGAAGGAAGTGGAGGGGGAGGGGGAGAAGATGAAAAAAAAAAGAAGGAGGAAGAAGAAGGGTGAAACCTAATAATAAATTGTTACTCATAATTACAGTCCACTCCATTCTACTCAAGTTCATCAATTTTAGTCCTATGTGTTCAGTTCCTTTCTATTCCATTCAGTTGAAATCCAATTCATTTCAATCATTTTAATTCATTTTCAGCCTTACTTTCAATTTTTTTCTTTGATTTGTAAAATTCAACTTTATTTGCTGTATTCAATTGAATGTATTTAATTTGTTTTCAAGTCAGTAGGGGTTATTAAAATTCATTTCATAATAATTATATTAAAATGATATTTCTTTTCATTTCCATTCAGTTCTACATGTATAATGGCTATTTTTTAATAGTGTTCAAGTACTGCCTAATTCTGAATTAGCTATGTTTCCAAAAAATTCTCAATATTGAGTCTTGGTGCAGTAGAGCAATAGAGATGAAAATAAATGCATGAATATAAAAACTGCATTTAAAATGTACATTATATTTGAAGGCAAATTACAATTCAATTAAACCACACCTACCCTGTGTTCTGTAAGGAAAATTATAGCAGGAGGTCATGGTGTATGGTTCCATTACTTGCATGTTATCATTTTGGTTTACAGGTATCTCAGAAACGGGCCATCATGTCTTAAAAACAACCCAGCAGGACTGAAAAAATACTTTGATGAGCTCATAAATGCCATGGATCTCGTAGGCTTCTTGGAGGAGGTCAGAATAATTATTGTAAAACTCGACAAACTCACTGTTTGTTCAAGTTTCCATATAGAGCTATGTTTTTTTTTCACTTCAATTTGTCTCGGCTATGCAACAAAAATGGCTGATATTATTATATTGTTAGTGTTACTGTCTTGAATTAAAAAATGATAGTTTAATTGTGAATTCAATTAACTTCTAAATGCGCCCCTTTCTTAATATTAATATTAATTAATTAATTTTTGCATCACTCATTTGTTCTTTTTAATTCAGTAATTCATTTTTATACTCCCGTCCTACTCCTACGGGATGTATTATGGTATCACGCTCGGCGTCCGTCTGTCCATCTGTCTATCCGTTAACTTTTCCTTGTAAATGCGATAACTTCAGTTTAACTTAACCTAGGCTCATATAATTTGGTGTATATGATACTAGCATGGATTCCAGGAAGCCTATTGATTTTGAGGTCAGAAGGTCCAAGGTCAAGATCATAGTGACGTCCTTGTTAACATGATAATTTTCGTTTAACTTAATCGAGGCTCATATAATTTGGTGTATATGATACTAGCATAGATGATAGATCCCAGGAATTCTATTGATTTTGAGGTCAGAAGGTCAAAGGTGAAGTCGCCACTTTTCTTGCTTAACCAATAACTCCATTTTCCGTGTTACAGGCGGGTGTATTATGTGCACGCCTTGGCGACACTCTTGTTCATTATTAATTTGTATTTTTGCTTTCATTCTGTTTGTTTGATTTTTGTCCATTAGCATTCTTACATGTAGTATCAAAAATATCAGATGATAAAAAAGAGAATCTTTCTCTATTTCATCATGTTTATGTACCTAATGCTTATCTGAAATAAGATACATGGAAGTTAAATTAAGGGACTATGCCCTTTAAATAGAAGTGTGTAGAGATAGTATTATAAACCAGCCATACTACGCCACCTAGTTCCAACCAAGAATGTCACTTGCATTAAATAAGTGTATGTTCCCAAGAGATTTTCAATTTGTTTAAACATATTGTTTATACAGGAGAAAGAAGATATGTTTCATATTCTAGCCAGTGTGCTCGCTCTTGGACAACTGAAGATAGAGGCTAACGAAGAGGATGCAGCGTACATCACAAATCCTGAAGCTGCTCAGAAAGTTGGGGTAATTGAATGATATATCAGGCCTCTACAAACAAAAATTTGTCACTTGCCTTGTTGGGCAAGTGATGAAAAAATTTGCTCGCTCGATAGAAAAAACTGCTTGCCCAATTTGTTTAATAATTTTTTTTCATTATGACGGCACTACTCTTATTTTTAAAGGTCATACAAAATAACAACAATTAAGAATCATGTACAGTATAAAAGAACACACATTTAAAAGGATATTTTCAGCAACGTAGGCCTGAGTCTTTACGTTTATTTTGAAAAAAAAAATCGCTTTTTTATGGGCTTTTAAGGTAAAAAAAAAACCTTCACCAAAAGTTGCTAAAATTTCATATTTTGCATCTTTAAATCCACGAAAGGGTTATCTGTTTACCATATTTCCTTGAATTTTTTTTAAAAATTAGTTGGAAACCATCAAGAAAATTAAGAAAATTCACATCTCTCTTGTCTTTTCTTCATCATTTTATGATGTTGCACTCGGTCAATATTTTTTTTATCTACATGCGAGACTCCAATGCGTAGTCCCACATGTAGACTTTCATGGTTTTTTTTTCATGGTGTTGCAACATGAACAGAAAATCATCGTTGATCGTTTGATCGTTTTGATCGTTTTACACTTGGGCAACACCATGAAAGTCTACATGTGGGACCACAATAATAAAAAACATTTACCGAATGTAACATCATCATAAATCAGAGTCAAGAAAGAGCTTAATATTCTTCATTTTTTCGGTAGTTTCCAACTAAATCAAAACAATTTCAAGGTAATATGGAAAACTAGATGGCCATTTCATGGATTTTTTCAAAATGTGAAATTTTAGCCACTTTTGGTGGTTTTTTTTTTTGGTTTGCATCGGCAAACTGCACAAGATAGTAGCACATGCGCAGTCATTGCAGATATAGAACGTAAGATGCGATGGCACGGTTTTTCGAACGAGGTACATGTACCTGGCGATAATTCATTGGTAATTGGCACTGATTTTACATCAGGTTCCACTGGTTTTTTTTACTGGTTTGACATGATATGAGAGATAGTTTTGATTATCCAAAGGATATGGAAATTTAGAGGGTCTACTGATATTTAATTATTTCATTTCCAAAACAACCACTTGCCCGATCGGGCAATTGACTTTGAGAAGTGCTTGCCCGCACGTCATTTTCACTTGCCCCGGGCAAGCGGGTTTGTCGCGCCCTGGATATATGAATAAAAGAAAGAAAAGAAAAAGAAGCAGAAAAACAAGAAAAGGATGAACATATAAAGAAAAGAAGTAGAAAAAGGATGAGAAAAAGAAGAAAGACGAAAACAGGAGAGGGCAGGAAGCAATGTCAACATTTTCTTATGGTTCCTTATGGTTTTTGGTTCCTCTCCTTCGTCTTTCTCTTTTTCATTTCTCCTTATGGGAAAGCAGTAGACAAATTTGTCTCCTTGTTTATTTTCAGCCCTACATAATCCTGTAGCCTAGAACTTTATTGTATTCTTATAATACCGTTTATGGGGCATCTTTATTGGATAACATGAACAGACTTTACAGATCCCTAGTTCTTTTTTTAAAACATATTTTCTTTGTGCAGGATCTTTGTGGGTTTCCAAAATGAAGATTTGATGTCCTTTTTTAATAGGGGATGATATTTTTAGGGATTTGTTACATCGTTTTCTTTTAAAGGATCTTCTCGGGATTGCAAAGGAAGATTTGATGTCAAACTTGACATATACAACCAGTGTAGCACATGGAGAGAGATTTCAGAGGAACTATACCAAGTCACAAGCACAAGGTTAGTTTCACCATTTCATAAAAAAATTGAATGACGTAATTATCGTGAATTACTGTATAGTTAAAAAAAAACTGTTTCTGGTTAATTTTGAGAAGTGATAATTATAAAAGAAAATTTGATGTTTATAATTGTTTACTGTCTGAATACCATCATCTTATTTTGCCATATTAGATAGGAGCAAAACATAAGTTAAAAGGGATTAAGTTATTTCTTGAAACTGGGTTTGATTAGTATTCTTGGCTTGATAGGTGACTATCCTATCAGGCGTATTAAAAATCAATCAGTGAATGGTCTATCAGCTGTCTATCTTAAAGTGATTGGTTAACATTGGTTTGACTTTTAAAAAATCTGAGCTAGAAGGTCACACTTGTCACCTGTGTCTGTGATATGTTACAAAAATGAAGCCCAGAAAAAATTGCGTTCGAAAATAATTATTTAGTGCTTCAAAAATTGAAATATAAGGTGACCGAAAACACCATCTTAATTTCATCCCATACACTTATGTGTACTATTTAAGCGTCTATAAGACGCCTATTTACAAAATCGAGGGTTTGCCTTGTAGTTTTAGCTTTTCATTCTCAATAATGGTTGTTTTCAGGGTTTATTAGTTCTAATACATGCACTTGTACACATGTTTCATCTTGGTTTGAGAATTTTTTAAATCGGCTGCTCACAAAGTTAAACAATACCTTTAACCACAGGGTTATTCCAGTGATTACCCAAGTCCCCAATGGTACAAAATTAAATCTTCATAATAATAATAATACTAATGTGACTTACATGTATAAAGCGCCAAATCCACTCTGTAGAGTGCTCAAGGCGCATAAAGAGCTAAGAGTTAAATAAAAAAGTTTTTAGAAGATTTTTGAAAGTTTCGACAGAGGGACATTTTTTATGTCTTCAGGAAGGCTATTTCACAAAGTGGGGCATGCAAAAGCAAATGATCTCCCCCCCCCCAAGTTTTAAAAACTTTTGGAATAACAAGGAAGCCAGAAGTGGATGAACGCAAAGACCTGCTTGGTCTTGGTCTCAGTTGGAATTGAATTGAGTGTTATCCAATCATTTGAGGTAGGCTAGGAAAAGTTATATGCCAAGGGGATGGTGAACTACCATACGGGTGAAAAGCTGCTTGCCATCTCTTTCCTCATCCATGGATTATAATGAAGCCTCTAAATTATAACAGATAATCACAGCAATTTTTTTCCATCAGGATATCTATGACTATATATACCGGTATTCTTATTGCTATTACATGTAGATGCTAGAGATGCAATGACAAAGGCTCTCTATGGGCGTCTCTTCAGTTGGATTGTGAACAAGATCAACCAGCTTCTTGCCCCAGAAGAACAACTTGATCCAAGCCAGGCTACCGAGATTGGTAATTTGATTTTGTATATAGTTTTTGTCTCACCTGCATAGCAGAGTGAGACTATAGGCGCCGCTTTTCCGACGGCGGCGGCGGCGTCAACACCAAATCTTAACCGAAGGTTAAGTATTTGAAATGACAGCATAACTTAGAAAGTATATAGACCTAGTTCATGAAACTTGGCCATAAGGTTAATCAAGTATTACTGAACATTCTGCTTGAGTTTCATGTCACATGACCAAGGTCAAATGTCATTTAGGGTCAATGAACTTAGACCATGTTGGGGGAATCAACATCAAAATCTTAACCTAAGGTTAAGTTTTTGAAATGTCATCATAACTTAGAAAATATATAGACCTAGTTCATGAAACTTGGACACAAGGTTAATCAAGTATTACTGAACATCCTGCGTGAGTTTCATGTCACATGACCAAGGTCAAAGGTCATTTAGGGTCAATCTACTTTGGCCAAATTGGGGGTATCTGTTGAATTACCATCATAACTTTGAAAGTATATTGGTCTAGTTAATAAAACTTGGACATAAGAGTAATCAAGTATCACTGAACATCCTGTGCACATTTCAGGTCACATGATCAACGTCAAAGGTTAATGAACTTTGGCCATAATGGGGGTATTTGTTGAATTACCATCATAACTATGAAAGTTTATGGATCTGACTCATGAAACTTAGACATAAGAGTAATCAAGTATCACTGAACATCCTGTGCAAGTTTCAGGTCACATGATCAAGGTCAAAGGTCATGTAAGGTCAGTGAACTATGGCCATGTTGGGGGTATTTGTTGAATTACCATCATATTTCTGTAAGTGTATTGGTCTAGTTCATAAAACGTGGACATACATGTAAGAGTAACCAAATATCACTGAACATCTTTTGCGAGTTTCAGGTCACATGACCAAGGTCAAAGGTCAATGGACATTGGCCATGTTGGGGGTATTCGTTGAATTACCATCATAACTCTGTAAGTATATTGGTCGAGTTCATAAAACTTGGACATAAGAGTCGTCAAGTATCACTGAACATCTCATGCGAGTTTCAGGTCACATGACCAAAGTCAAAGGTCTTTTAAGGTCATTGAACTTTGGCCATTTTAGAGGTATAGTTATTAGATTGCTGTCATGCAGTGTAACTTTCAAAGTTTATAGATATAGTGTATAAAGTGTGGATATAGGGGTAATCAAGTATCACTGACAATTTTTAGTTTTTTGTGAATAATTATTTTATAGTAGTTTTCAAAGTCAGCACTGCTGCTATATTGAATCGCGTGATGCAGGTGAGACCGCCAGAGGCATTCCACTTGTTGTTTGTAGTTATCAGAACTAGTTGAATATATAAGTATGTTTAGGGATACAGAAAAAAGGTTGGTAAACATGTGCAAGTTTGTATCTCCAATTACAATATTATGAGTACAAAAAGACTGTATGAATAGAGAATAAAAAAAGCTTATATTGAAATACACAGCGTTGCAATTGAAAAAAACTAACATGATTTGAAACATACACAAAATATTAGTAAGACTTTATGGTTAGATTCAATATGGGTGAGATTTTTGTGAAGGATGATTAATGTGAAAAAAAATTGTCATACAATTCTGGTAGGTTTAATGATTTTGATTCAGATTGAAATTGATGAATTTTATTTTTTGAAGGTATTCTGGACATTTTTGGGTTTGAACATCTGCAGACAAACAGCTTTGAGCAAGCTTGTATCAACCTAGCCAATGAACAACTCCAATACTTCTTCAATCAGGTATGAAATTCATGTATTATGGTATGGTCACAATTCATGCATTATCAAATTTTGCACACGGTCATATATCATAAAGTGTAAAATTATATCTTGAAAATCTGATATTAACAACAGAAAAGGCAACCTAAATTACCCTTTGGTGTAACTTTCCTTATAATTACGTTTTTGTGAAAATATCAATTGTCGATGAATCAGCAAATTTTGTCCCCTTTTGCATATGTTTAAATAGTAGAAAATCCAAATGTCTTTATAAGCATCAGCAAATCCCAAGCAGATGTCTTTAAAATACATGTAAATAAAGTGTGATATTAACATTTTTTTTACATTAATCTGATATTAATATGTTACCTTTATTGTTTAACTTCTTTTCCAAAAACTATGCATAACTCTGTGAAATAAGGTCACACTTTTTTAATGAACTTTTTTTAGCCAAATCTGCCATATTTCTGTTAAAAACATTCATAGGTGCAGGCTCATCCATTGCGTTAATTACTACACATCTGCTGAAAATTGCAAACATCATCGACATTGTCATTACCAGCAACATCTTCATCAAAATCATCATTGACATCATAACAAACTCACTAAAATCATTGACATCATCAACATCATCATCAACACAAACATCATCACTTTCTTTGTGGATCCAGGGGGCTTAAGCCTCCTTCCTTTTGTGGCCCAAAATGTGCAATGCCTAATGAGTGAGCTATGTCCCTCTGTTTGAAGCAATAACAAATTTATTTTTTCTTTTAAGAAATTCTGATGAGTTTTTAGCTCATCCGGCCCGAAGGGCTAGATGAGCTTATGCCGTGGCGTGGCGTCTCATCTGTCGTCCGTCCACAATTTCAAAATGCTTCTTCTTCGTCATTTCAAGTCCGATTTCATTTCTGTTTGCTTTATTATGATAGCACTAGGTGGGGGGATTTAAAACTTCTACACAGAATTTTGAAACTCAATAAATATACTTATTTATGCGCATTTTTCAAAATTCACAAAAATGCTTCTTCATTTGTTGACCGATTTTGAATTTTTTGCTTCCATCTGGTAGAGTTTCATGAGGTTCACCAAACTTCTACACAGAATTTTGACTAGAACAATTTTTATGCTAATTTATGCAAAATTAATTTATGCATATTATTGAAAATTCACGTAAAATGCTTCTTCTTTATTTGTTGACCGATTTTGAGTTTCTTTCTTCCATCTGGTAGAGCTTCGTGAGGTTCACCAAACTTCTACACAGAATTTAGAAATTTGGAATAGAAGATTATTTATGATAATTTATGCAAAATTCATAAATCACAGAAAATGCCTCTTCTTTATTTGTTGACCGAATTTCAAAATGCTTCTTCTTTGTCATTTCAAGTCTGATTTCAATTCTGTTTGCTTTATATTATAGCATTAGGTGGGGAATTCAAAACTTCTACACAGAATTTTGAAAATCATTAAATATGCTTATTTATGCGCATTTTTCAAAATTCATAAAAATTGCTTCTCCTTCGTTATTTGTTGACCAATTTTGATTTTTTGGCTTCCTTCTGGTAGTACTTCATGAGGTTCACCAAATTTCAACACAGAATTTTGAACTTTTGACTAGAAAATTTTTTATGCTAATTTATGCATACATGTATTTTTAAAAACTCACATAAAATGCTCCTTCTTCTTTAATTGTTGACTGATTTTGATTTTTTTTTCTTCTGGTAGAACTTCAAGAGGTTCACCAAACTTCTACACAGAATTTTGAAATTTTCAGTAGAAAATTATTTATGCTAATTTATGCAAAATTTATTCATAAATCACAGAAAATGCCTCGTCTTCTTTATTTGTTGACCGATTTTGATTTTTTTTTTCTTCCATCTGGTAGAGCTGCATGAGGTTCACCAAACTTGTACACAAAATTTTGAAATTTTGTCTAGAAAATTATTTATTCCAATTTTATCCAAAATTTATTCAGAAATCACAAAAAAATGTTTTTTTCTCCTTCATTTGTTGATCAATTTCAATTTTGTTTGTTTTATATGATAGCTCTAGGTGGTGATCCAAAATTGTAACACAGAATTGGAAACTCATCAAATATGCTAATTTATTTATATATTTTCAAAACTCACAAAAAATACTTATTTATTTGTTGATTGATTTTGATTATTTTTGTTCCATCTGAGAGCTTCATGAGGTTCACCAAGGTTCTATGCATAGTTTAGAAATTTTGACTAGAAACGTATGCTATTTTATATGAAATTTATTCATAGATCACAAAAAATGCTTCTATGTCATTTCTTCATCAATTTCAATTTTATGCCCTCAATTTATGTCACCAATATAATTCGCTACAGTGTCAACTGGGCTGAAATTAAAATTGTTTTAAATTCCGTTGCGAGATGCTGGATGAGCTCCACATCATTGATGTGCTAGTTTTGTTTTACTTCCTTTTTGTGCCGAAATTCACTTTTAAAGCTTGGATCTGCCCCTAAATATAAATAGAAGTATGAGTAGGCAAAGTGGCAGTAATATTAGGAGTTTGTCCCAGTAACCTTAACAATACCTATTATCTTTTGCCCTTATAACCATGCATGCATGGATTCATTTGTACAATAGTTATTACAAATCTTCCATCAATTTTTCACATTTTGAATCATAATCACAATCGGATCCCAACCTTCTGTGGCTTTTACCAATTTTGTTTTGATTATTTTTGTACTGTATTCATGGCCATATTATCTCATTCTAAATCCATATGATCAACATGGTACCTGTCTTTTTTTTTTAAGTCAGTAATGAACATAGTGTAAATTCATTATTTTCTCTGTCCTGTTGATAAATATTCATTTTTAATTTTAACTCATGAACATGTGTAAAAATTATACATGGGAGAAATCTAATCTACATAATGGCTTATTAATTTTGCTTATGTTACTGAGTTACTCATTTGTATATTGGGCACATGATATTTCATGTGTACATATCTTATGACCATTTTGTCGGATTCTGTTCGATTGAATTTATTTATTTTCCACAATTGGAAATTGAGGAAAATACATGTAGTTATCAATCAAGCTTTGGCACATAACATTATTGTACAGTTGATTTGTATGTTTGATTCCTACATGTATATTAATTCTTTAAATGAATATAAGACACAGTAACAAAAATTGAACAACCATTTCAACACCTTCATGACATTGAAGATATTAAATTTGCTTGGTGAGCAAAAACCAATCACAATCTCTGTTCTATATATTTATGTAGTATGTTTGTAAAAAGCAACTTAAAATGAAATCAATAAATATTGAATTCCTTATGCATCGTAACCAGCAAAATCAGATCTAAGTTCTGTTTATTGAGACCATCGTGAGCATTGCACACTGTTCCAATATTGGTAGAAGTATATCACATTCGAAGTTGTATGGGTTCGAGCAGTTGTAAAATCAATGTTCCTTATCAATATGTTCTAAAGTTATATAAACATTGATGGGATTGTGAAGTTCGTCTTTATTTCTCCTTTTGATAGTATTTATATTGGTGGAACCCCACCAAATGGAAGCTTAAATATATATCTTGGGTTTTTTAATTAAAAAAAAGAAAATTGTCTTGTATTAAACTTACAGTAATAATATGTTATTCTTCCTAGTGTAAGTCGTAAAATACAAAGAAGTCATGAAATTAAGAAAGAAATGAAAAAGGAGATTTTAAAGACAGACTACTAACTCCAAGGGTTTCTTGCACAGTATGTACTATTTTTTTCTTGTAATTATTCACATATACTGGTGTCCCAGGTGTTCTTCAGTATGTAATCTTATATGGGTTATTTATCATATATGGGTTACTGATGCCTATAGATTTTTTACAAGTTATGATGATTTTAAAGCTTTATGATACGCTCTTTTCAAACTATTTTGAATAAATGACTATTTTTCTTGGCTGACAAATTGCAAGATCTTAGCTGGGTAGCCAATAACTTTGAATGTTCATTTCCATTGCAGCATATTTTCTTGTTAGAACAAGATGAGTACCAGAGAGAAGGCATTGATTGGTCCAACATTCCTTTTGTCAACAACGAACCACTCCTTGTAAGTAACAATGTTGGCCTAATTGAATTAACATTATGCCAGTAATGGCAAGAATTATTATTTTATTTTTTACACATTGCAGATATCCACTCAAAGTGGTGCTCAAGACTTGCCACTGAAACTCAGCTTATTACCTATTTTCGCTTGTCTGTTGGATAACCTGGTTAAAAAACATATTAACAAGCTTTGTACACCTTGAGAATGATTTCATAGTGAGTGTTCACTTATTAAATAGCGTGCATAAGATCATACAGCATGTAAATTAGTATGTAACATAATTATATGCTATCTACAGGTTATCGTGATTTCTGTGGATTGAACACAATGAATATTGTATAGTTCTTATAAGCATTCTGAATTTAGTTTAACATAATTATCATGAAGTGTATAGCATTAAGGTAGTTATTACTATTGTATATATTTTGATAGAAATTTCAAAATACATGTATAATTATAAATGAGATGCAAATGCTTATACATCTAAATGTATAATTTTCTGTGTACATGTGAGTGATTAGTATTATTAGTGATTTTTACATTGTTTACGTACGTTGAAGGGCCTCATGTACATGTTAACACATACATGATTCAGCATTTTTGACTAAGATGCATTAATACCATAAATTAACTTGATATTATTTTGCAGGGTCTATTCTTGACCAAACCAATTGGTATCTTGGCGCTCGTAGATGAGGAAACCCTCTTTCCTAAGGTAACCTCTCTAATTTGTTAATCACAGATATTTTGATTTGGGATTTACCTTGCCACATATTGTTTTTTGACTAAGTTACGGTATATCAATTATGTCTATTTAATGTTTGGTCTATCGCCTCTTAGTCTAACTTAGACTAAATCAAATGCTCATTAGACAATGGGGGAAATCTCAATAGTGTTATTGAGACAATTTGATCATTACGTGAAATGATTAGTTCCCCTAGTTGGTATTAAACCGAGTGACAGATTAACTAAATGATGATTCTAATGTACATGTATTAGTCAATAGCAGTTTAAAATGATCTTGGAATTTCAATTTGCTATAAATGTAACAAACGTCCTCATGAGATGGAGATTTCTTCCTGTTTCTTTGCTCTCTCTGAACATATTTTGGTAAATTTTATAAAATGCGGAGCAATTGGGGCATATTATTATAGAAAACTGGTATGTAGAAGGCAACACGTAGGTATACATAGGCTATATAATTATATGTACATAGTATTATGTGATTTTATCCAATATGTACCACTGAATATACAGCTATGGAATGTTATTTAAATCGTTCATTGTATAATGCCTTAGTGGCCCTATAGATTTTCAATGACAGTAATGATTTATTTTGTATTGTAATTGTATTTTCTTATCCCCCCCCCCCCACAGGGTAATGACCACAGTCTAGTTGAGAAAATGAACAAGCACTTTGCTCGTAATCATCATTACATCAAAGCAAAGATCTCAACCAGTAATACATTCAGTGTGGATCACTATGCTGGACGGGTAAGGTTACAGTCTGTCTTTCGCATTGCTCATATCGCTAGCCTAATTATGGGTAGCCAAATGTTACACAAATATAATAGTTTTGCTTGCTGTTGACGTAAATATATTTCTCTATGTGTTTTGTACTTGTCTCGATAAATTATACTCATACTCTTTTCGTCAAATTCATGAACTAGTATGAGGCTTCCTGTTCATCTACAATTTTATTTCCTAATGTCTTATTTAGAATAATAGCCATCCATTTATTGCACTTCATGTTATCATTAACTGTTTTCTGTAATTATGTGTGCCTATATGTCTATCTCTCTTTCAATTTCATGATTTCATTTTATAATACAAGATAGAACAAATTATGAAAGTCCAAACTCTATATGTCTTTGAATTATGTAAATCATATGGTAAGCAAATAATCAGTGTTGGTGAAGGTGATGGACAAACTATCACTTTTGAGGCAAGTACATCCAGCTTGCCAAGAAGGTGATAGTTTGCCTCGTCACCGGAAATCAAGAGGTGATTAAATGCTTTATATTCCGCATCGAGAACCACTTCAAAAAAATCAAAATGAAATTCATACGTCTCTACAAGAAGGAAGTTTGATTTTAAAAATTCAAGGTTTCCTAAGAAAAAATATGTTGAGACGATGCTTCTTTTATGGCTAGTCTGTATGTCAACTGTGTGCAAACATCTAGTTCTTGCTCCAGAATGATAATTGTGACCTCACAAAGGAATTTTACCATCACAACAGAACAATCGAGGGGCAAAGCACGTTTATTCTGCACAAAGATTTACTGCTAGCGCATATGTACATTGCGTGTGCATCTAGATCTTGCTCGATCATCACTGCATGTGATGGAAAATTATTGAGAATGATGGAACAAAAAATTGAGGGGGCAATGACCTCTTCATTTCGCGCGTACTTGGACTGCTTTATAACGCGTTATGACCCTATGGGCTGAAGTGACCAGCGAAATGCAAAACTTCTGTCACTGCGAGTGATGAAAGATGGGGAAACTACCCTTTATCACATGATTAGCTTCTGACCAATCCTGTAGCAAGATTCTTAGTATGTGGAATGTAATGATTAATATCATATCATGGAATCACTACTTACATCTTTTTCCAATTTCTCATTCTGAAGCTTTGTTGAAAGTGGTGATGGTCTTTCTGCTTTCTTCTATCATCAGACTCCTCATCTTTAGTAAGCATTTGTGTATTTCTGTTTAGCCATTTTCTCTCTTGACTTTGTTTTTTAATTCTCTATGCTAGTTTGAAATAATTAGTGTATTTTTATTTCCATAATTCTAAAGGTCATACTATCCATCCATTCCCTTAAAGGTCAAGTCCACCCCGGAAAAATGTTGATTTGAATAAATAGAGAAAAATCAAACTAGCAGGACGCTGAAAATTTCATCCAAATCGGATGTAGAATAAGAAAGTTATGGCATTTTAAAGTTTCCCTTATTTTTCACAAAATAGTGATATGCACAATCAGTGACATGTAGATGAGTTGGTTGATGATGTCCATCACTCACTATTTCTTTTGTTTTTTATTGTTTGAATTATACAATATTTCATTTTTTACTGATTTGACAATAAGGACCAACTTGACTGAGCCATATTGTATTGAACAATGCTAATTCCACATGTTCAGGGAGAAATTATTCGTTGTTTCACTTGACAATGAGGGGAAATTAGAAAATGTAATATTTCGTATAATAAAATACAAAAGAAATATTGAGTGGGTGACGTCATCAGTCTCTCCATTTGCGTACTGACCAGGATGTGCATATAACTGTTTTGTGAAATTAAGCGAAACTTGTTAAAATGTCATAACTTTCTTATTTTACATCCGATTTTGATGAAGTTTTCAGTGTTATGCTTGTTGGATTTTTCTCTTTTTATTCAAATCAACTTTTTCTTGGGGTGGACTTGTCCTTTAAGATTTCTGAATACATCAAACTGTCAAGAGGTATACATACATAGCTGTTGCGATTTCAAAACAGATTAATATATAAATGTGTTAGAGTGTTACATACATGTAAATTAATAATTTAATAAAGAAAATCAAAATGAGGGTGATTTTTTTTTCATCTTTGTCCCAACTGTGAATGCATGAAGGAGTATACATGGAAGTACTGTAACACATTGCCACAATTACTTAAATAACATTGACAACACAAATAAGTAAAATGTTATAGGCTTGAATTATTAATTATACACAACTGTAGGTAAATACTGGTAATGTTTCAGAGAAATTAAAAAATGTTGCCCTTTAAAATATCATATTGCCCATATCTGATGACTTTATACAATATCGCTGTTTCACTTTAGTGTTCCAGTTACCCCAAATCAGATTTTTAAAAATCTCATTGTTAAAAATATATTTTTGAACTGGACTGCCAAATATAATAATAATAATAATAATAATGGGTATTTAGAGGCGCTAAAAACAAAACGTACCATAGCGCGTACAATGTAGGAATAACAATTCAACATTTGCAATAATTACTACAATATTCAACATAAAAAGGGAAATTAATTATTGAGGAAAAAGGTATGTCTTAAGGGAAGATTTGAAGCCAAGAACACTGGAAGCATTTCTTATTGAAAGAGGGATAGTATTCCAAGTCTTGGCAGCTGCTACAGCAAACCGTTTTTCGGCAGAGGAGAGTTTTGACAAGGGAATGCAAAGTCTGCATGTGTCAGTGATTGAACGAAGATTACGAGAGGGTGTGTATAATTTGATGGTATTATTAAGATATTCAGGTGCTAGATGATTTAGAGTTTTGTATACATATAAACAGACTTTAAACTGAATACGTTGGAATAGAGGTAGCCAGTGGAGTTCCTTAAGTAGGGGTGTAGTGTGAGTTCGGGATCCAAAGCCAAAAATTAATCGAGCGGCACGATTCTGAATAACCTCAAGTTTTCTTCTATCTCTAGCTGACAAAACAATATATAAACTATTACAGTAATCTAACCGAGAAAGAATAAGTGCTCGCACAGCATGGTGACATGTCTTAAGATCAATGAATCTACGAATCCTCCACAAATTGCTGAGATGATAATTACAATTACGGACAACCTGATTTACTTGAGCAGACAGTGTGAACATGTTATCAATGCATACTCCAAGAACAGTAGTTTTAGTGGAGATGGGGATGCATTGACCATTAACATTAAGCTGAATATGTGATATTGATTGCAGATGGCGGGCAGAAGAACAGAGAGCTATGAATTCAGTTTTGCTATTATTCAGCTGGAGATAATTAGATGACATCCACCTACTTATTTCTGAAATACAAAGAGAGGTTTTCTCAAAATATCACAAAATATCACAAAATTGTACAGTCTTAAACAGCCTCTCTTTCTTATATACAATAACATCATGGTATGAAAAATTGAAAGATCAAGTTGCGGACAGAATGATCAGTACTCTATAAAAATACATGTAATCCTTGTAATTAGTAATACTCTACTTTTTTAAAAAGATACTCATTTTTTAATGCTGAATTGAAGAACGTGCACTCTTTCTTTTTTGTAGGTTTCCTATGATGCAACTGGCTTCCTGGACAAGAATAGGGATACTCTTCCAAACGCAGTTACCACCATGTTGCAGAACAGCAGTAATGACCTTCTTGCGCGTGTGTTCCGAGGTGGGTTTCAGGTTCTTACAAATCATGTAACTTCTTCTTTCTGTCAGACAGGCATAACATTATTGTTTGATTACCTATTAAACTGATAACCCACATTCCTTGCTCCAGTCTTTGACAAGGTGATACAAATATTTGAGAGCATATATTTGATCAATATTGATTTCAAATTGTAATATAAATGTACCAGGGGTTCCAGTTCCAGCTGGCAGTAGTCTGAATTCAGACTCTGGTAGTTTGATTTCAAGACATACTGTAGTAATTTTCACAGATGAATGATCCCATTCTAAGTTATTTTTAACTAATTTAAAGGGATGGTCCGGCTGAAAATATTTATGTCTTAATACATAGAGTAGAATTCACTGAGCAAAATGCCGAAAATTTCATCAAAATCAGATAACAAATAATAAAGTTATTGAAGTTTAAAGTTTAACAATATTTTGTGAAAACAGTCGTCATGAATATTCATAAGGTGGGCTGATGATGTCACATCTCCACTTTCTGTTTTCTTATGTTATTACATAAAATCAATTTTTTTTCATTATTTCATACTTGTGTGAATAATATGTCTCCCTTATAATGAAATAAGTTGCAGCAATAAATACCTAATGCACTAAATCAGTTGCCAATCCAATTTTCTAGTTCTTGGAGGAAAAAATTTGAATAAACCTAATTTCATATAATAAAATACAAAAGAAAAAGTGGAGATGTGACATCATCAGCCCACCTAATGAATATTCTTGACGACTGTTTTCACAAAATATTGCTAAACTTTAAAATTCAATAACTTTGTTATTTTTATCCGATTTTGATGAAATTTTCGGCATTTTGCTCAGTGAATTCTACACTATTTATTAAGTTATACATACTTTCAGCCCGGACCATCCCTTTAATCAATTTTAGTGAAATCGGCCTTGAATTTTTTTCTTCAAGTGATAAAATTTGTTTATTTGACTTTGCATTGTCAGTTGATTAAACATTATTTCTAGATATTCAATAAGTAAATAAAACGTGTATTTATTAGATACGTCATTTGCAGCAGGGATTATTGAGACTATACAACTGAAGCAATTGCATGAATATACATGTACAATTACTTACAAAAACAACTAAGAAGGTAATTTCTTTTGTATTAACTCAATATTATATCAATTTGAAAAAAAAAATTAAATCAATTTATTAAAGAAAAAAAGATTCCCTCAGAATCTGTAGAGATCGTGTTTAAGATAAGTGAAAATAATTTTGTGATATTTCTTCATGATGGGAGGTTATATTGTTTCATTCAATTTGTCTGTGGGAAGTATAGTTTCCCAGGTAGTTTAGAGGCAAATTCACATAAATAATTCAGTGTTCAATCTGAAAAATGAAAGGAAAACATGCCTACATGTAGTTACATGATTAAGGTGTAAGATTTATTGATAAAATCATGAAAAAGGAAAACAAAGCTATGAAAATTACCAGCTAACTGTAGATAGTCGATCGAGGAAACCGTTGATTATTTTTGATTCACTGCAACAACAGCTGTTGTGTTATTTGCTTGCGTTGATACATACATGTACATGTATGTATGTGTTAATTCATAACTGTATAAATCAATCATTCATTATCAATTAATACCTGCATGTACGCACTCCACATCTTAACATCTACATCATATAAAAATGTTTTGATGGGATTATACAAACAAAATTGATTGATTTCTTTTTACTTGTTGAGAAAGGTATGACATCTGTGACCCACTTGCATCAATCCTTATCCTTTGTTTATTTTTATATTTTCTTATCACTTGAGAGTATTCTCATTAGATCCAGATTACATGTGTATGTTCCGGGGGGGGGGGGGGGGTCGGGTCATTATTTTGAAGTCAGCATATTCCTTTTTGAAGTTTGATTTATAATACCTCTCAATGGTGTCTTTGGTTTGGAAATTACACTATTCCTCCAGAAAAAAAAGAAAAGACATATTATTGCTCCCCCCTTATTCGTCTGCTTGTTGTTGTTTTTCTTCTTCGTCTCCCTCAGCTTCTTTTTCTTCTTCTTTGACTTCAAATTCCTCTTCTTCTTTGACTTTGAATTCTTCTTCTTTGACTTTGATTTCTTCTTCTTCGTAATATTCATCGTCTTTTTCGAATTCTTCTTCTTCCTTAAACTCTTCTTCTTCAAATTCTTCTTTTTTGAATATTTCTTCTTCTTCTTCATCATCATCATCATCTTCTTCTTCTTCTTCTTGTCCTTCTTCTTCTTTTTCCTCTTTGTATTCTTCTTCTTCAAATTCTTTTTCTTCAAATTCTTCTTGTTCTTTTTCTTCTTCAAATTATTCTTATCCTTCTTTGAATTCATCTTGTTGTTCTTCTTCTTGTTCTTCTTCAAAAGTCCTTTTCTTCTTCGAATTTTTCGTCTTTGAATATAAAGTTTTTTAAGGTTGAATTATAATACCTCTTGATGGTGTTTTTGGTTTGAAAATCAAGCATATGTATTTCTTATGTTTTTCTTATGTGATCATGAACATGAAACTGTCGAAATTTCCAAACAGAAAGAGTGGAAGGGGAATCACATATTACACCACCACCCTCCTTCCGACAAGAAGAAAAGCAAAAACACAAAGACATGAATTGAATTGAATTTATTGGAACATCATTGGCATCCGCCAATATTCTCTTCAAAACAAAAATACAAAATCATACAAAACTTACAATTTGATGAAAATTTGAGGAAGCTATGAGGACATGTAATTGCCCCCCCCCCTTTACTTCACTTCAAGAAATAATATTCTCTTCCTTATTCTTCCTCCTTCTTCTTCTTCTTCTCTTCTTTCTCCTTCTTCTCCTCCTGGTCCTTCCTCTTCCTCTTCCGCTTTTTCCTCTTCTTTTTCCCCTCCCCTTCTTTTTCCCCTCCCCTTCTTTTTCTCCTACTTTATCTTCTTCTCTTCTCCTCTTTGTCATTTTATTTTTCATTCTCACTTTTCCTGTTTTTCTTGTCTTTTTTGTCTTATTTATTATTCTTTTTATCGATGGGGTATTTAAAACTCAGTTTAATCCCCTTTTCTCTTTTTGAGAATAGATGATTGGTAGTGTGGTACATGTATATCAATATGAATGCTCCATTTCTTGAATGCGACATATATACACTTGAGGCCAGAAGTTTACATACACCCAGGTAATTCAAAGAAAAGTTGACAATTGCCGAACATAGAATTTACTTTATCTTATAAAATATTTGTGCTATCATGTCGAATCTGATATCAAACAAATGAGTATTTCATGCCCCTTCATAATATTGCTTTGTCAACAGGGCCCGTATTCCATAAACGAGATAAGCTTTTTGCCTAAGTTTGAAAAATTTGTCTTAGCATTTTGCTTGTCTAAGAAATCTTCCCTTACGATATTCTATAAACTTTAAGACATTTTTCTCAAGTTAGACGATATGGCTAAGCCAAAGTCTCAAATTCTATGACGTCATGAGAAAATGTGACGTCACGCCACTTTTGTTGTGAACGTAACAGCTGCTCCGCGGTAAAAATTCTATGCGTTTTATGTGTTAAAGCAAAAATCGCATCATAACGAATATCAAGATGGAGGCTAAGAAAAAAGAAAAGCCAATATCACTGAAGGAGAGAAAATTAGGCTGATAGCAGAAATAAGAGAGGGGGAAGAGATTGAGACCCAAGCTCAATTCACGGATCACGTTTGAAGATAAAGAAAAGGCGTGGGCCGAAATTGCCTTAAAACTAAAACAATTAAGACAACTCACAACTGTCATAAAGTTAGGGCAAAATTCTTAGCCATGTTGTATTTATGAGATACAGACTCTGCAGTTTTAAGAAAAGTTACTTAGCCATTCATCCTATATCTGTCTTAGTCGCTCAAAAACTCTTAGCCAAATTCTAAGACAAAATTCTTAGCCAATTATTTATGGAATACGCGTTTTGGCTAAGAATTTTGTTATAGACAGAAAATAAGACAAACTGCTTAGATTTTTGACTTAAGCATGCTTATCTCGTTTATGGAATACGGGCCCAGGAGCTTAAAAATATTTAGGTGTCATTTCCCCCCAAATCTTCAAATTTTAGAAAAACTAATGATAAAAACTTGACCAAAAAAAATTCATATCTGTGCTAGTTACTTCTCAACACAAACATTTCAGATTACACTTTTTTTGTTCAGTGGTGACATTTCATGATAGAAAATGTAATATGAATCATATTTGAAGTTTATATTTTTCTATGAAACAATGTTTGAAAATATAATAAACAATAGAATACATTTGGCATGAATATTCTTCAAAGAAAATCCCACCTGAAATATACTTTCATCCCAACAGCATCCCAATCATGTGAAATATGCTCTTTCATTTGAATACAAAATTTGTCATGGTAGTATTTATATTTTTTAAGATATAGTAAATTGTATGATGTTTGGCAAGCGAACAAATATAACTGAATTCCATGGGTGTATGTAGAATTTTGGCCTCAACAGTTCATTATTTTGAAGAATATGTTGTACTCATTCATACATGCAGGCACAATCACCAGAACAGGAACCCTAGCTCTACAGAACAGAATGAGCAAGAAGAGGTCAAGAAAGTCTCTAAAAAAGGTAATAATAATTATTATATGGATCATTCCATCAGGTTTAGGGGGTTGGAAATAGAATGCAGCACTTAGAGACATTGTATTAAGTGCTATATAAATGTATCATAGTATTATTATCATCATTGTATAGTTCATTATATTCTTGTTGTACCCATATTTGATGATACCAAATGAAATCCTATTTCATTTGATTTGTTTTGTATTCCAGAGAGGAGCCCCTAAGGCTACAGTGAAGAAGATCACGGTTGGAGCACAGTTTAAGGTATATCTGCATTTGATTGATACATCAACAGTATGACATGATATTTGTATATACATGTATGTTCCCATTTCGTCAAATTTTATTCATTAAAATTATTATGGATCAAAACCCAGCTTCTCTTTTGACCCTTATTTCATTGGTCGTTTATACATGTAGCTGATGTTGTATTGTTGAGAAGAGAATGGGTCCAAGCAAAATCTGGATATTTTAAAAACAAAACGTACCGGAGGGTCTCATATTAATGAATGGTAGTTATGTAAATCTGTCTGATTCTATTTAAAAACAATATGTAGATTTAGAAAATACACTACTAAAGACACCTGTCACAGTGTTTGTTGATATATTTTCATCACCATATACATTTACCTCATTAGAGTGACAGTTGATTAAAAGTGCAAAGTTTTCCTGTCACAAATCATCATATCGACACTATCAGAGTATGTTATAAATACATCTGTCTGTATACTTTGTTGAAGAAGTTATGTCTTTGCCCTTCTTTGTGACCCCTGTCTGCAGACATCTCTGGCTATTTTGATGGAGCTTCTTAACATGTCCAATCCTCACTTCGTTAGATGCGTCAAACCAAACACTTCCAAGTCGGCAAGAAACTTTGATGATAAATATATCACTGCTCAGGTTAGTCAAGCCCTTAAGGCCAAAGGGAAAGTCAACCCTAATAAAGAGTGGATTTGAATAAATAGAGAAGAATCAAACAAGCATATAGCACTTACATTTGATCGAAATCAGATTTGAAATAAGACAGAAATGACAGTTAAAAATGTTTCTTATTTTCACAAAACAGTTATATGCACAAAACTGTTAATATGCAAATGGTAGAGTCACTGATGTCACATACTCAATATTTTCTTTGTATTTTATTATATAAAATATAGAATATTTCAATTGTTGCAAATGTTATAAGGAGGATGCATCTTCATTTAATCATGATAGTTTGCAGCAGTGGCATTCCCACATGTTCAGGGAGGAACCAAATCTTGTTTCACATTATGATGAGAAAAAATAAAACATTCCACATTTGTTTCATATTTTTGACAGGATTATGCTAATCATTATGCAAAGATTAGACTTCTAAAGTGTTGATATTTTTTCTTATATTGTCTTGACTACTATAGCTGAGATATACTGGAATGCTGGAGACAACTAAGATCAGACGTCTAGGCTATGCTATCAGACCACAGTTTGTTGATTTCGTCAAGAGGTATAAATTGAAGAAAAAAAATGTTACACCTAGTTTATCTTGGGATAGTAATGGGAGAAATAAAAAAAGGTATAAAGCCACATCTGTATTATGAATTACCAGTTTAGGAAGACCTTATTCTTGTTACCTTAAGTATTGTTTTCAACTTGATCATTTATCAGAGGGGCCTATTCATAAATATTTGGGCATATACACTGTAAAGATTTTATTTATTTTATTTTATTTTACATGTATCTCCTTAGAGTGGTCTTTATACACGGGTTTCACTGTATCTGTACTAAACCTAAAACAAACAGAGTGCTGTAATAGTTTCCACACTATAAAGACTTTCTACCAAGTTCTCTTTCTGATTGCATGCCTGAGATTATTTTCATTCAGCAAATTTATCTTTCATTACCTTCTTGCTTGCACCTCTACGCATTTGATCTTTTCCTTTGCATGATTACTTCTCTTGTATATTTTACTCTCTTTCTTTTTTTCTTTCTTTCTTTTGCTATCAAAATTTATTGTATCATATTTCATATACGTTATACTGTATATCTGTTTACTAGGATTGGGAAGTCAAACATTAAAAAGAAACTAACTTTCACATTCCTATTCCACTAAATTCTGCTCGTGCAAGAAGTAAATTGATGTCGGCAGATTTTCACTTTTATACGACATATGAATTGAAAAACAGAATCAAGGTCGAAAATGCAACAACATTACAAAAGTAAATTAAGTGATCCTTTTTTAATGATTGTAGAGTTACACCTATTATCCTGACTATTTATTGGTTCTTTTTTAGGTACAAGGTACTTGCTTTGAGTCCGAAGCTGGCCACAGATAAGAGAGGATGCGTCAAAATCTTGGAGACCATTGGACTCAAAGACTGGAAAGTAGGGTGAGTCATAGAAATTTCCTTCGTTTTCAATTCGACTATGAATCATACCTTCAATAGATGTAGGGGTTGGATCAAATGTTACCTATTTCATTTTCAGCAACCACAAAAGAGCTGGATTCAGAGTTTATATTGTTTGCTTCTGTCTTTCCTGATTATTCATGTACAGATTAATGTCTTTTGAAAATAAAGTAAAGGCAACTGTCAGCAATTTATATTTTCAAGATGATAGCAGTAATATCAATTTCATTTTTTTTTTTGGGGGGGGCAAATGAAGTAAAAAACCATGTGTAAAAAAGATTTCAGAAATGACCTGGTGTGGATTTAATAAATAAATATTTAGATGATAGAGTCATTTCAAGGAAAAATGCTGATGTCTTTGATGAAACACTGTTTGCATTTTGCCACAATCAAGTTAGAACCATGATGCATGAAACCCACATAGTTTTAAGACCCATGGCCATGTTCATATCTTTCTTTATTATTCAGCTGCAATGTCAATGTTTTTTCCCGTGGAGTTGTTTTTCTATATTGTATTTGTGTCTTACTCCTGTCATTGAGAGATTTTCATTTAGTTATATGCACTTTATGCCATATACTGATTATGTTTCATGCATTGTAAATTTGTTTTGTTTTTTAATTCCAATAAATGCAGAAAATCCTGCAAATCTGTGGCAATAGAAAAAGGATATACTGTATGTTCCGATATTTTCCACATAAGAATAATATATTTTTTGTCATAACATAGAAAAACCAAAGTGTTTTTGAAGTACTATCACCAGGACATGCTTGAAGAGAAGATGAGAAAAATGGGAGAATCAGCCGTTCATCTCACAAGATGTAAGCCATAATATATTGATGATAACAGTAATAATGATAATGCAACGGATGATTGTCCTGATTATTACCTTGGCTGTAGCTGGCTACCTGCCAGGCACACACAGTTTCATATAATGAATATTTGTACCAAGTACCCATACTACACCTTGGTTGAGTGAAGCAAAATGTCGGTACATGTATATATTTAAAGGAGGTAATTCCATGGCTGGTGATTAACGCCCACAACTCTTGCTTTTGATTGGAAGGCAAAATTCTTAACCCCTTGACCATGGTACCTGCATAGAGAACTCACAAAAAGTTGCTGAAATTACATGTAATTTGTCCCTGCATTCAAAATGCAATAATGATAATAATAATAATAGCTCTTTTAGTCATTGGCGGCGGAAGCCAAAAAATTTAGGGGGGCCAACCTGAAATGTTTGGATGGACACGGAAAAAATTTGAAAAGCCCCCTCCCCCCCCCAAAAAAAAAAAAGGTTATCAACCTAAATTTCAGGAGGGGATCGCGAAAATTTTTGACAAGCAAAAAAAAAAAAAGGTTATCAAAAAAAAAATTAGGGGGGGACCGTCCCCCCACCTCAAATTTAGAGAGGGACAGGTCCCCCCCGCTTCCGCCGCCTATGCTTTTAGTTGACTCTAATTGACATTTTTGGTTGACCTTTCTTGAGGGTACAATTACAATCATATTTTTCAATTGCTATGTCAGATAGATACCTATATTAATAATGCAAATATAGCATCTTTTCCGCGAGATACAAATCACTTTGAGGTGTCTTTCATCATGGTTCGCTTTAGGTAATAGAATATACAAATTACCATCAGGAGATTTTTTAATCTTGACTTTCAATGTTCCTGATATTTTACAGTGGTACGAGGGTTCCTAGCCAGACGTCTATTCAGACGGCTCCAGGAGAAAGCAGCCAAAGAGAAGGCAGAGAGTGAAGCCTTCTTGGCTAAACTAGAAGCTCTGAGTCTCAAACAATCAAACAACATGATGGATATGCTCCAGAAAGATAAGATGATTCCACACGGTGTGTTCCTCTTATTTCTTAGTATTTTAGAGATCAAGGAAATATTCCTTTCTTTTAATAAAGTTTCAATGAAAGAATTTTGAAGTGAGAGCATAACCATCAATCATGTTATGTCTCTGTTTTAAGAGTTGACAAGCTTGTATGGACTTTGTCAAACTAAAGATTGCTTCCTTGTACATTTCCAGTACTGTTTGCTCCACAAGAAAGCACTCTCATTGTTAGCATCATCCTATCAAATATAGTAATCATTTTGAACACAGGTGTACATCATGTAGGTCCTCTTTCACAACAAATCATAATTGATCCAATCAATCAAAACTATGAAAAGCAATCTATGCAATAATTCTTCATCTAACGGGTGTGTGCGCTGTCTTTGTAATTCAAATGGATCATGCTGATTGTCCATAACAATGATGCATACGCAAGTGTAAATCATACAGAGAGAGCACTTTGAAAGTAATCATCAATTTTAGATTTATATGGTGTTGCATTCTATACCGTTGAGTTTGATAGGATCATTCGCGAATATTGTAAGATGGGTTGTGATACTACTGCATGAGATGGATTGTTCAGCCTTAGGTCTGTTTTGTCTTCCGTTTCCATCATTCATGCTGTTCCCAATTATCTATGCTTTCTATATTTTCTTTTGTCACTCAGAATTTGTTGAGAAGCTTCACAATGCTACGGGTGTGGTGACCTTTGATGCAAATGCCCCTGTTGTCCAGGAATCTGAACCAGTAGTTCAGGAGGAAAAGGTAACAAAATAAATCAAGAGTTTGTGACAGATACTCAGTGCAGTGAAATGAAAGTTGGAAGACAAGATCATACTTTATCAAAGTAATTGGTTGGATTCCTGTGTAAAACAATATTTAACTATTTTTCTGATCTGAGTCTTGTTTCAGTTTCATTTTCTATTTTATTAGAAAATTTACTCCTATGATTATAGTGCTTGTTTTTAAGCTTGCACTCATTTTTTTTCCTTTTGGTATGTATAGTTTCCGTTGTGTTATGGACACGAATGAGATTATAGCAAATTGTAATTAATGATATTCTGATTGTAATCTTTTCTTTTTATGTTAAGTGATTTTAGTGTTTAGATGTCACTAAAAATAATATTTAGTTGAATAGTACGGATAAAACTAGGCATGCATTGTAAACAGCTACCATCATTACATCTTTTTTTTTCTTGATTGCAGGCTGCCTCTCCTGATGAAGATGATGAGGATGATGATGATGATGACGACGAGGATGATGATGTGATTGAAGATGAGTTTGTGAAACATTCTCATTATAAATTTGGACGTGTTGGAACAAAGTCTGCCTCTATTATGTGGTTTAAGGAGACGCAGTCCATGAAACTCAAGAAAGATGGTGGTACCTTTTACCCCTGGTTTCATGGTATCATTACCCGCAGGTAAGTGTCAAACTATTTTTTTATTTAATTTATTCCACATCAAAAATCATACAGAGATATTATAGAAAATCCCAGAAATACAAATAAAACATTGTTACTTGTCATACAACAGCGATTGTACCATGCCTGCGAAATGTTGAACACCACCATATTGGAGCTGTACGCGCAACTTTTGTATCATTACGTGTGTACTCCATACGCCAAGTCTTGCCCCAATGAGATTGTTGTGAATTCAATGCTCAGCGCTTTCTGACCGCACCTTAAATAGCTTGTTTCGTTTCCTGTGTCACTTTCAAATAAACCATAATTTGAATGTTTGGAACTTAGAAATGCAAGCTTTTCTGATTGTTCATGACTTTGTTTTAAATGTACAAGGCATTATACACCACAATTCGCAAACTATTCTAATTCATGCTGGACGTGTTATACAATTTTTATTTACTAAAAAGTGCAACAGCATCAGACTTACAGCTTGCATGACATTATGTATTACCCCCATGTATAATCATAATATCAAGAGAAGAGAACTAAGCTTTATAGTATAAAGTATATTCCCTGACTTTCAATATGTGTAATTCCTTCTATACCAAGATGGAAGGTTGCAAGATGTTGAAAAATGTCACTTTAATATTTCCATTTTGAGTACCATTTAATACCATGTTGTGGTATTGGCTTCAGGAAATTTTGTATATATATCTTGAAAATGAAGGATAACTGATGCTGTATGCTATTTAATGATATTTTTATACCACCATTTTATCATTTTGATTAAATGCTAATCAAACTTGATTTTATCAAACCAAGGTGAGCACTCAGTCAACTATACAACATTTGTTTTTATATGTAACATGGATTTTATATTTTCATATTTTATTTTTCTTTTTTCCATAAAGACAAGCAGAGGAACTGCTGCTACCCAAGCCAGTCGGATCCTATCTTCTTAGAGTTAGTGAGAGTCGGTTTGGATACTCACTTTCGCTCAGGTAAAGGTCAACTATTTCTCTTACCATATTAAGCTGAGTTTGGGGAATATTGTAGCATTTGTTTTGTGAGTCCTCCATAAGCAAATTAATTGCTTGTACTTCATGTCTCTCTTTATTATCAGTAGGAGAAATAGATGATTTGTTAAGTACTTTCTGTTTTTCTGTCAAAGTCATGATCATAGTGATTTTGGTACTAGGATTTTTAAAATAGAAAATGTTATAAAATGAAAACATGGCAATATTAGAGGTTTAGAATCTTTGAATTTGATAACATTTAATAATAAAACCTGTTCTGCAGCATTCTTACCAATCAGATACTATGTCTTGTCTTCTTAACACTGAAGAAGACTGCGTGATCAATTAAACATTAAGAGAGTTGAATCATTAGGCTGTCACCTCTATCATACATGTACATGTACGCCATATATGATTGTGATAATGGAAAGTGTTTTTTTTTTGCTTAGCATATGAAGCCAAACAATCAGTAATAAAATATACAAATTGAATTGATAATTTTTAGCTTGATAAGTTTTATGAGTGAGTTGCTTGATATTAAATTATAATTTCTCATAACAGACAGGTCTCATGGTAGACTTCATGTGTATCATGTGTATCACCTCATATTTGTTTTTGTTTTTATGAGCAGAGGCGCGGATCGTTGCAAACACTTCATGATAGATCAACTTCACAATGGAAAATATGTAGTGGTAGGAGAGCCCCAGGTTCATAAGACATTGAATGATCTGATTAAGTTCCATTCTCTGAAGAAGGTGAGATAAACGATAAATGAAAATGAAATATTGATCACATTCTCCTCAAAATATTAAAACTGCAGTGAGGACTTTTTAAGTGCATTACTACTTGGACTTTATTCCATTTTGTCCACAACCAGTTCGTCTTATTGTCTCATAAAATAACATTTCATCTACTTTCAGTTATGCTATATACATGTGTATCTCATCTTGTGTCCTCATCATTTATCAATGTATAATGTTATAGACTGAATAGTCAATGGACAAATTGGGAAAACTAAGTAGGCAAAGTGACAATTGGACAATTTGATCAAAAGAAAACAAAAAAGCCCAAGTTTGTATTAGACCAATTGTTGATTGAGCTAAGGAGCATTTCAGATTAGATTAGTGGCAAACCATATAGGTTATGTCATAGAAGTGTTACTTGTAGATAATCTGTGGATCAAACCACTCATCAAAATATTAAATTGGAGCCCATCACAAGATATTCTAATATTTTGGAGAATAGTTATTGAAGTGATATTCCAGAAGTGGGAATGGCTGATGATTCAGAATGTCTAAATAGTTTTCTTAAAGAAGCATACATGTACATGAAATAAGGTGTCTGATGATATTTCAATGGGTCTGTAATAAATTCAACTTTCTGGAAAAATTGCAATTTATGGAATTGATGTGACATGACAAATATGGGAGCTCTCACATGTGACACACAAAATCTAAACTCAATAATTCATTACTTTGTAATTCTTCAGAATTTTTGGCCAAACATTCATTATTATGTCTTTTCTAAGTCCATATGCTTACATTTAGTAGGCCTGATGTCAGGTTGGACTTTACCTTTAAAATAATATTACTCTGTTTCTTAGAGACCTGAAGATGTGTTAGACTTTTATTATCAGGAAATTATTCTTTCTTTATAATTCTTTACAGAACCCTATATCACCATTTGGAGACCTTTTGATTGAAGCTTGTGGACAGGTAAGAAAAGTATATTTAGTGAGAAAATAGTGATTTCAGAGGTAGTGGTTGCAAAATATTGACTTTTAGAAACTTACTGGTTATGGTAATGTTAAGATGAAATGTTCCTGTTGAATCAAGTTCAGATCAATTGTGAAGTGTCGGTAAAATCAGTATATAGATGAATTTTTCCTTCAAAATCAACCAATCAGCTTACTACTTTCAGATTTACTGACATAGTAAACAATATACTGAGCGTCTGCTGTCGATTTTATATTTGTTGGTTGTCTATTTGACAGGATAGATAAGGATCCATGATCTGCTGGAGAATGGTGCGTGAAGCAGACCTGTCATGCAGCAGTATACCAAGAATAGCGCCCCCTTTTGGATTTATGACAGGGAAATGGTTTCTCCTTGTGATGAATCTGTTTTCTCAAACAAACAGGAACCACCTGAAAATTGTTAAAAAGACAGAAAAGGCAACAACTCCTTTCATGCTTTTCTACACTAAAAGTAATTTTTCATATTGAATTACATGTCCATAAACATAGCTACAAATCAACATTTGCTTTATTCTGTCTTTGAATCTATATCTTTCTTTGACATTCAAAGACTTCAATATCCAATTTTGTAATAGGTGAATGATCTTTGCTCCTCCTAAGATATTTACAGTATTCCTGAAACACAGGAACATATTGACAGTTTGGAGACCTACAGGTATTTATTATAAATGTTAACAACACAGCCTGAAAGTGAAAATTTGTGTTGGCTGTGTTAAAGGTGACTGTCACAGGAGAATTAGTGATGACTTTTAATACACAAAGGTTTGCAATGAATTGCAAATATGAAAGAGCCGCACTAATTGGCTCCCGGTCAGTATTTTAAACAGAGTGCGCATGCAACGATGATCTTGATTGGTCATTGGTCTGTAGCGATTGATTGCAAACCATTGTGTTACAGAGCCCTGGTTCTGGGAATAGACATGTCATTAGACTTACATGTAACTTTGCTAGGTCAGGTTGTGGATCTATATTCAGGGTTTACAGTCTTTGTAAGCTGGTCTGACACAACGGCCTTTGGAAATGGCATCAGACATATCTTCCTTTTTGGCATCACTTGTGCGACGACTGTAGTATTTGATACTTCTTTCAGAGTGATGTCCTGAAACTACCATGATGTATCTGGCATTGAAGCCGGGGTGATTCAGTGTTGTCATACTTATAGCTCTCAGGCAGTGATTCATACTGTCTACACCAGTCTTCTCAGATATGACCTTTGTGATTATATTATATTGGCATGTCCGTATACCGTTGGTGTTGGGATCATCTTTATTTGAATGTGATTCTGTTCTTTTCCTAATCTATGGACTAACTCTTGCACTTCATCAAATTACTCACTGGGCATCTTGGGTGTCCTGTATTTCAAGGATAAATCCAGCTTGTGAGTGTTCTTTTTTGTCAGTTTATCTCTACCTGAATAATAGTAGCAACTGCTTTCTACCGTGTGCAACTCAGAATCTCCTGGTATCATTACCGCTATGTTTTCTCATCCACGGTTTGCAAAAATATATCTTGATATTTATGAATACTTTCTGCTGGAGTCCCTGAGCAGTATTCAGATTCAGGCTTTGCTGTCGGCATTCCATGTCACTTGAGTTCACCGGATGATGTCATTTGACGTAACCAGTTCCATTTTTTAGCATTTTCAGGAAAGCTTTGATGATTCTTTTGAAGAACCCTAATTCAAGCTTTTCACAATTTCAATATTGTGAGTGGTCTGGAAGTGCCTTTGCAGGCTATAGCATATGTATTGTTAATGTATAACTCACTGGCCTCATTATGAGCTCCTGCATAAAATCTTAACAGAAGATTATCTAACTCCTCATCACTCATACAATTGTTTGATGTTTCCAACATGGCGTGTTGAGCAGTATTCCTAGAGGACAGAGATCATATACTTGATTGTCTCTGTGTCTTTTTTACTGTCGGCTTCCTTGACTATTCCAAACTCTCTGCATTCAAAACTTAGAACCTCACAGTTTCACAAGTACTCGCCATTTTGAAATCTTTCTGTGTGTTGTACTAAAAGATATACCTAGCATAAGTGGTATGTAGTTTAGTTTAATAAGCACTGACCCTGGAAACTCAAAGTGAGTTTGTGTTGGCTCCAGACAACGCATGCGCAAAGTCTATATTTGTATTGTGTGCAGAAGTCATGGAGGGGTTATGAGTTCTATCAGAGGGTTTTGCCTTTCTGTCATTTGGTCTAAAGTCAAGTGATATAAGCTCAAACCCTGAGGTAATTGATAGAGGGAACTGCAACGTGACTTATAATAGACTTTTGAAAAAAGAGTGTAAAGAATTTTTTAAACCCCTTCCATTGGGTTCTTTATTTCCGAATTTTTTTATTTTTCATTTTATCATTGTAATTTTCTGAAAAAACAGTGAATGAACATATATAAATATAGATACATGTAACTCCTTTTACTTGCATAAACATATAAATAGTCAATGACTTACAATCAGTAAATTACGTTTGCTAAGGTGACACTTTGCTAAGGTGAACCATTTCTTTATTAGTGTCAAGAATCTTGATGGAAGGTTTACAAAATTTGTGCTTTGATAGTGAATTTTTGGGGTGTACTTACATCTGTTGGATACTATATGAGAGTGAAATTATGACAATTCACTTTTATGTATTAAGACTTTTTCTTGAAAATATCACTCTGTGCTCTCTTCTTGAATGTGTCTTTTACCTTTCCCAGGAAGAGGGAGAGTGTGACTATTCTGATCTTGTTGATAGGGATGATGACAAGAGAAGCTCTACCTCTTCTACATCATCCATGCCGGTAAGTAGATATCCCATTACCATGGAAACTTTTCTGTTTCCTTATGCCTAAAGTGATAATGAAGTACAGCTGAATCTGCCCAAGTGAAATATCTTCGGACCAAAAGAAATATGTGTAATTTAGGCGAAATTTGACTTAGATGACATAGGTAATAAATGCTTTGCATGTTCTTGTTTAGAAAAATTGCTTCGCTTGGCTGATTGTTCGACTTAGGCAGACTTAACCGTAATTTAATAGCCATACAACCAAACATACTGAGTCTGTTTTAATGTTTACTTGTTTCATTGACTGTTGCAATATAGGTAATATATTTCACATCTCTTCTAAAAAGAAAAATGAACTAAAATAAAAATGGACAAAGATTTATATTATATTAGATGGCTCAGAATGGAATACCAGAAATATTCCAAGAGTTCGGGAAAATATTCCACGAATCGCAGATGAGTGGAATATTGGCCCTAACGAGTGGAATATTTCTGGTATTTCATGAAATAAAGCCATCCAATATGATTATTATCATCTATCCCACCCCCTCCCCCCACAAAAAAAAGTGGGAGCAATTTGATTTAACAAGTCATATCATATGCCATTATGACCTTATAGGATCAAATTTGGTCGTTGACATGCGACTTGCATGTTGTTCATTATGACATCATTGAGTGTAGTTGTGCTCTATGCTGCGCATCGCATTGCTTTCATTGTTATATGCGTTGTATATTTCACGAATTCGCGCACGCGCCCTAAACTGTTGAATATGCTCTCATATTCAATAGCAAATTTTGTACAGGAGCCTATAGGATATTTGTCGGATTTCGGTCCTTTTTAGGAATACGCTCTGATACTGCACGGGCAATTGATGCAGACCAAAATATGCGTTTTTAATGCATCGCTTAAAGATGATAATACAAAATATTGATTTAATTGATTCTTTGATTCTCAATTTCTGTTCATGTGTTTTCCTTTGTCAAAGAGCCCCAAAAGAATATCCTTAAGAAATTATTATTTCTTTAAAAGAAGCAAATCAATATTAATGGCAATAGATTATATTTATTCTGCGCTTAATACAGATTTAGTTTCTACGCACCTTAATAATATTGATTTTCAAACTAAAGGGTACAAAGTTATATTTACAAATTACAAAAAGAGCTTACTTTATAAATAATTTGAAAAATGAATCAATTATAAATTTTAGCAAAGTAGAATGAGATATTGAATGTAAAGGCATTTCACTATGGTAATTGGTCTAATCAGTTATCAGGAATTGCTCTTTCTAGAGACATGTGTTTAATCGAAAAAGTGAAGATGATATATCTATTGTTTCTAAACTTATTTCTATATATTATTTTGCCTGATGAATGAAAGCTCCTGGAAATTTCCTAACCCATATTATTGTGATTTTTTTTCATTGTGGTGTTGTATTTGGCATTTGTGTGTATGGTATTGCAACTAAAATCTAATGCTTTCTGAATTGAAGCTTTGCTTGCAATGTATACTTTTTTATGGAAAAAACAACTTTTTTCATGCTTATTTAATTTGCTCACCTCCCCATCACCTGTGGTTCATTTGTTATTGCTGTCTATCATCATGTGCACCATCTTCATTTCACCTCCCATGACCTTTAACCCATTCACAGTCACGTTATATCCCGTCGCCCTCTGATGTGGGGTATTTGACCCCTGACCCCCAGCCCACTCAGAAGCAGCACTCCCCCTCTCTTCAGCGTCGTCTGACATCTGGACCTAGATCTGTGTCACCGTCCCCTTCCAAAGCTGTCAGAGGTGCCAAGGGGTCTACACAGAGACCCGTCAGTGCTGCATCCTACCTGAGTGTAACCGATGATACCAATGCTCGAAATAAACCTCAACTCCCAGAGGTAAGAACTTGTCACCATATTAACCTGTTTGCATGGCAACCATGATAACAACCATGATCTCAACCATAGTTGAATCCACTTTTAGGGGAAAAAATTACCTTGCCTTTGTGTTTCTCATGGCCCCAGGTTAGGATGCTCTTATCTTATTCATCTATTTCCATGGCAACAATGACCTCATCCGTGAATTTAGATATAGGTGGATCCACCTACATGTACATGTAGGAAGCAAATTGACCTCCTCTCCTGCTGTACATGTATACTGTATTCCTACAGAAATATAAAACTTAAAAAAAAAAGGTCTTATAAATGGCAATGCATTGCATTTGAGCTATAAGAGTAAGTCAGAGCATCTCTTCATGTTGAGTGTTGAACGTAGACAATAATGTTCGGCAAGCACAGAGGAACAAACTTTATTGAATGCAATATTTTATCACCTGACATGTAGCGAACAAGGGTGTCAACTGACCCCATTATATAGGAGTCCTTATATAATTTTTGGGTGAGATGGGTATTAAACAAGAGCAATACAACAATAAATAATCCTGCTTTGTGGGTAGCAATGAATAGGAGTTTCTGCAATCTCCTTATTTTGTGAAAATTTGTTCATACTCATTTATTGGCCTTCAGGGACATTTTGAAAACAAAAGATGTTATTTTACATGTATATTATATAGTATATTTTCTTTCATAGAATATACCAAATGGTGTTGTGTTAATTATTTCTTGAAGATTGTTTAATGATTCTGCAGTCTTTGTGTACACATATAGGCTTTTGCATGGTTAGGGAATCATGTTTTACTCAAAATCTTTTCCACAGTTTGGGATTTATTATTGCCTTGAAAAGGGTCAGATTGATGAGCAATTGACATAGAACTCTTGACTCTTTCTGCCTTTTTATGTTTTTTCAGCAATATAACAAGGAATATAATGAGGAAAATATTCTTTGGAATCCCTAAATTAGGATCAGAGAGATTCTAAATCATGTCTTTATTAAACATTTGATACATATTTATTTTTTCATCTTGTGAAATCAATTATTGCGGTTTTATATGTCCTTTATTCTTAATAGCATTTTACTTTGGACAGTGTAGCAGTAAATGATATATAATTTTGTTGGCCCTCATTAAGAAACATCTTAGTCAAAATTAGACCTTATAAAACCCCTCATTTGAACACACGCAGATCTACTCATAGTTTCCCCCACCCCCCAAAATAAAATCTTTAATTAATATTCTCATTTCATCAGTCAAGTATAGTGGTGTTAAAATGTTAGTGAACCGCACCAGAAAATGCACTTCTTCATGGTGAGTGTTGAATGGAGACCAAAAAAAAGTACAATGTTCGGCAAGCCCAGAGAAACAAACTATATTGAATTCAATATTTTATCACCTGACTTCACAATTGTATATCTTAAACATGGCAGAACTTGAACACTTGAAATATGTTCACTAATTATTTAGCACCACTGTATATGTACATAGCTTTGTTATTCTTTCCAATTCATTAATTTGTTATGATTCCATTAAAATTATTATAATATGTTATAATTATATCACACATTATTTATGCTTTACACATTTATTGTCAAACACAATATTGTTGGTCGTGATATTGCTTGATATTATATTGTTGGGCTGTAGTTCAAGTCATATGCATGTTGCTAACCAGTACATAATTTTATTTGAAAATATGCTTAAATTCTTTCACAAAAAGAATTGGGCATTCCATGGTCTGTTATTATTTATACTTGTTAGTTGAAGGGTTTTCTTAAGCTCTAAACCTGATGTAGGCAATTCCATAAAAATTATCAAACATTTTAAAAAATGTCCGACCTTCATTTCCCCTCTATTAATTCTATTCTTACTTCACTGCATGAAATGATCCTGTCATCATAATTAGAATTTAGAGAGCATTACAACCTTTCATATGAAATATCAAACAGAGGCAAACCAATTCAGGAGAGCATTTGTTTTCTTGATTTTTGATTCACTGAGAAGCATATGTGTCTGTTACCACTGTTACATTAAACATACTTTGTGTGATAAAACATCTGATAAGTCCTGAAATGAAATGCTCCTTAAGTAGGCCCTTATTAAGGGTCAGACATAAATACCCTATGGAATTGCCCGGAGTATAATTTGGTAGGAGGGTCTAATCACAAAAATTGACTGACTATATTCTGTGTTTGGTTAGCATGCAGACTACTCACTTTTATTTATTCAAAAGACAGTATTTATGAATTGCACACTTACTGTATATTGTTGTGTACTAGTGTCATACTTCCAATACAACCACTCCTATGAGGGTTTGCTTGTTGTTATCTCTCTTCTTTCTTTTCATATTTGCTGTGCGTGTGTTGATGGCCTATACTCTTTCACTTTGAAGAAGATATATGTTCATATAATCCAAGTCTACCTGAGCAGTTCTTTACACACTTTATATGTTTCTGATGTTCCATACATACCATATATATTCCTCCAAATATTCCTGTAGTACTTGTTTATTCATTTTATTTTCTCTTGTTTTATGTCAAATGCACATTTTTTTTGAGAAAGCCACTTGCCTGTATTTACTCATAATGTCCTTGGGGTAGATTCACAAAAAGTTAAGTTATGCATAACTTTATGTACCAATGGTTATCAGTTTTTGTCTCACCTGCATAGCAGAGTGAGACTATAGGCGCCGCTTTTCCGACGGCGACGGCGGCGGCGGCGGCGTCAACACCAAATCTTAACCTGAGGTTAAGTTTTTGAAATGACAGCATAACTTAGAAAGTATATGGACCTAGTTCATGAAACTTGGCCATAAGGTTAATCAAGTATTACTGAACATCCTACCTGAGTTTCATGTCACATGACCAAGGTCAAAGGTCATTTAGGGTCAATGAACTTAGACCATGTTGGGGGAATCAACATCAAAATCTTAACCTAAGGTTAAGTTTTTGAAATGTCATCATAACTTAGAAAATATATGGACCTAGTTCATGAAACTTATACATAAGGTTAATCAAGTATCACTGAACATCCTGCATGAGTTTCACATCACATGACCAAGGTCAAAGGTCATTTAGGGTCAATGAACTTTGGCCGAATTGGGGGTATCTGTTGAATTACCATCATAACTTTGAAAGTTTATGGATCTGATTCATGAAACTTGGACATAATAGTAATCAAGTATTACTGAACATCCTGTGCAAGTTTCAGGTCACATGATCAAGGTCAAAGGTCATTTAGGGTCAATGAACTTTGGCCAAATTGGGGTATTTGTTGAATTACAGCCATAAATTTGAAAGTGTGTTGGTCTAGTTCATAAAACTTGGACATAATAGTAATCAAGTATCACTGAACATCCTGTGAGAGTTTCAGGTCACATGATCAAGGTCAAAGGTCATGTAAGGTCAAAGAACTTTGGCCACGTTGGGGGTATTTGTTGAATTGCCATCATATCTCTATAAGTGTATTGGTCTAGTTCATAAAACGTGGAAATAAGAGTAACCAAGTATCACTGAACATCTTGTGCGAGTTATAGTAGTTTTCAAAATCAGCACTGCTGCTATATTGAATCGCGTGATGCAGGTGAGACGGCCAGAGGCATTCCACTTGTTATGGTAAATGAGACAAGTCAAACTTTCTCTTGTGTTTCAAGAAATTGGACCTGAATCTCTATGACAATAATCCCATTTTGAAAAGTGATAAATTTTATTAATTTTTTTGTTAACAACAAGCATTTTAATCTACAAAGATTAGATTTTAATTTTGAGCTGATGGGAATCTAAAATGACAGCTAATTCAGCACCCAAGAATAATGTTTCAGTCATGCATAAAGTTGTGCATAACAAATAGCTAAATTAAATGCTTCCAGAGATCCTTTCATGAACTAGTATGTCATTTATTTTCACTGAAATCTTTTCATCAGCAACGATGTCTGACAATAAGTCTTCAGAAATATTCTATATAATGTGAGGATATGTCAAAATAAAAATGAGGAGAATCATTTGATGATGAAGAAGAAAAAAAAGAAATGAGATTTAAGAAGAAAAGAGACAGAGAACGGAGAAGAGGAACAAGAAGATGAGGAAGAAGGGGAAGGAGATGAACAGACAGAATGTGAGGGAGGGGGAAGGGAAAGGAAAATGCAGATGAGTAAGGGAGGAGGGGAGGAAGAGAAGGAGAATATTAGGTTGTTAGCATGCAACAGTAAATGTGTCTTACTTGTAGTGTAGTGTAGTTAAATTTCCTATTAAAAAGTTGAATCTCAAAAAGTCAAAAACTTGCATGAATCACCCCTTTTCCCCAATATGGTGAGAAACATTACACTGATTGTCAAGAAGAAGAAGAGGGAAAGGAGGAAGGGAAAGAGAAGAAGATGGAGAAGAGGAAGGAGTTGTTATCCTTAGAAAAGATGAAGTCCCTAGCTATAATGTCTCAATCTTGCATGAATCATTTCTCTCAAAAGTAAATCCTTGACCTTGTATGACTAGCATCTTTTTACCCATTCTCATATTTTGCACATAATTATCTTGTTTGTGTGTTGGTACTTTGTCTTGGTACTCACATCATTCATTATTATTTGCATGCTCATTTCACCACTTCCCTACATTCTCATAAAAACCCATAGGCAACATTAAAAGCGAAACACCAACTCCATCCTTATGATCATATCCCTTGCCTTGCATGAGCACACACTATTAATTCCAATTATAATCATCATCCTATAGCACTTGGCATGGCTAATTGTGGGTTGTCTTGGTATAAAGTGGTTGTGAATGTTTACATCAAACTAGAAATAATCCAAGATTATGTCCATACACTGAACAGAGAGAAGGAGACTATGATGCAGCTGGAAGACGTTGAAGAGAAGTCGAGCAAAAGGTTCGCAAATTTTTTGTAGAAGCATGAGTCAATTTTCAAGTTAGATTTTTGAGGTTTGAAATTTATGAAGATTTATCCATTCCAAATGTTATTCACAAGGTTTGCAAACTGTGAAAGTCGCATTTTGATGTTTATCTATTTTCAAATACAGTTCACAAGATCTACAAATTAGCATTTACTAAATTTTAAGTGAAGTTTACAAGTATTGTTAATTTTTAATAGGCATGATGATTTATATTAATTTTGAAATGAAATTCACAAGGATTAGAAACTTCAAAAGGCATGCATGATGATCATCCCCATACTAGTTTTTAAGGAACAAACAAACGACTGTGATTGTTTGTAAATATATGCCGATTAAGTTTTATCACATATAATATACATCTGTAGCAGGAAATAGCTAAAATCGTACAGACAGTGAGTATAATAATTGTCCCTGCCCTAATGAAAACCATAATTCTCTGTCTCCTCCTCTTCCCCAAACAGACAGATTTGACGAATGTTTAGCAGAGAAATATAAATCTAATTTCAGAACTAAAGTCTGATGTGCAATTGATGTGTGTGTTTCTATTTTGGTTTACAATGTACATTTACATGGATTTTTTAAAATTTATTTGCAACATAAATACATGTATACTCTGAATATTTTGTCTATTGTGATCTTATGTTTTATTGTATGTATACGTGTAGTTGTTTTTTTCTTTACACTGTCTCAACTGTGTTATCCATAGATTTGTATTACACTGTCACTATTTATATTTTGCTTTCACCTACTTTATAGCCTCCAGTTTTGCTACACAGTACAAGCCTTTATTGCTTTCATTCATTCCTTTCAACAGATACAACAATATATGTACATTATGCTTGTACATGTTAAGTAATTTTAATGCTCGGTATACACAGAAATCTGTAAGGGTGATAACCCTTGACTACTGAATTCTGAAATAATTTACATCGGACTTTGCACAGGGACCATCCAGTTCCAATATGCAGTGGGTTAACAAAACCATAAAACATGAAGATTGACCATTGATGTATTGTAAACATATTTCTCTTCATGAAGTGGAAGATTTTGCAGTACACCATCCATGATGTAGAAATAATGATTCATTTGTTTTTAGAGTTCTAAGAATGGTGAAGAATATGATAAGAATTTAGCAATATCGAGACCCTTATTCAAGCATCTCATGTTAATTATCGACATGTTGTTCTTGCTGTCTTCAGGGCTTGTCACACTAAACATACATGTACTGATTGATTGTAATACTGATTTAGAAGAGTGATTCTATTGATTGCTATGTGCCTTCAGACATTAGAATCGATCATAAAAATACAACAATCAATCACTAGTCTTTGTGTATTGGGTCCTGAAAGGAACCTCTGATATCTATTCAAAGTATATAATGTGGACTTGAAGTGATGAAGGCATGCATACTGAAAGTTTGTTATTTTTTTCTCTTAAACACAGCGTGGTGTAGCCCATACCTTTCGTCGATCAGCCTTCAGACAGAAGTCTCCAAGTCGCCCACCATCATCCCAGTTCTAAAAAAAGAAGAGCCAAGAGTGTACATTCAACGGCCATATTCTTTCTTTTCAGTCCTGAAAAAAAGATAGTGAACCTTCAGATCCGTTTTCTCAGTTCTAGAAAGAAAGAAATCTATATTTAAGTGGATTTCTTCTGCTCATCTTTGTCTTCCATGTTATGAGTTCAAAGGAGAGGAATAACCTTCAAGCAGGAATGCTCTAGATTTTATTTGTTTTCTAGCTCTTACTGAAAAAGAACAAATAATTAATTTATAGAGGATAAGATTCAAGCCCCTCTTTTTTATCTCAGTGTACCATTGCTAAACCATGACTAGTAAATCAACTATTAAGTTAAGAGTGTGTTACTCTATTCCTGAAATGATTGACAAAATATATTGTTACAATGACAACTCATTTAAACAAGAGTATTTAATGTGTAAATTTAGTCTCTTTTAGAAATAGGATTTCAAATGAATCTCTAAAAAATGAATTGTATGTAAATGTTTCAAAATGGTTTAAAAAACCCTTATGTTTCTCTCCATTTTTTATATTGCATTTCATGGACAGTCAGCCTTTATGTTAACTGAAATATACAGCAAAGTATTTAATAATTCTATGATACACTGTGGAATAGATTTTAATATAGAACACATTGAATTTACTCATACTTAATTTTCAATGCCACGTTGACAGTAATTATTTCAACAACATGGGCTTTCAATTGTATTCAGCTATTATTCAATATTGCAAGGATCTAACCAAAGAAAATTGTTCACATATAATTGAAATAGCATTCTAATGTTGGGTTGGTTTATGATATTTAGAATATGTCTTTCAGTGTTGTATTGTGTACAAGTAGTAGTACTTTAGTGTGTGTGATTGAGTACTTGAAGAAATAACCAGAGATAACCTAATCATTTTTATATAATCTATACAAGTATTTTTATATTCACATTCACTGCATAAATGTTACAACTTATTTGCAGTGAAAATATTGGGTAACTTGTTCAAGTCTTAATGATTAATCATTTGAAGCATGTTTGTAATTGTGATTAGTAATGGTTTAAACAGCAAAGCGTGTCTTTATAGCAGGGAATCAATCCACTATATACTACAGTGCATGTGCATGTCAATTTCTATTTAGTAAATAACAATTGACACTAACAGTAGTTACAAGCAACTGTATTAACAAATAACATTGCATTAATATGTATGGATATTGAATATGGGGGTTCATATAAAAATATTTGAGAGGTTATACAGTGCGTATCAAAAAAAAGTTTACACTTTGAAAAAGCCCTCGGAATTAAAAAATATACAACATGTGGGTAATTTTTTCACATATGGTGATTGATATTTGTGTAATTGTACCAAGTTAAAATAAATCTCAGTAACTTTTGAGCGCATATACGTGGGGCTGAATCACAATCTTATCATAAAGTTCTAAAATTGAATATATCTGTAAGTTTATCAACATTGCCCATACATAACTATAGTGGTAGGGTTGTCCACAAAATTTTTATGATGGTAGAAGTGTTGAATAAACATGGGCATAATTACTTGTGTTTTGAAATATGCAATAAATGCTATTCAGTCCGATATAAAAAGTGGCAAAACTAGAATGTAATCTTTCACTTTCTAAATCCCCTTCTCTCTATCTTTTATCCCATTCTCTCGTTTTATTACCAGGACTATGACTAATATGCTTTTCACACTGCATTTCCTTAACCCCATACTATCCTTAACCCCATACTATACCCTTAACCCCATACTATCTTTTTTTAAATTCACACTGTCTTTCTTAAAGGGGAATCCAACCCAAATAAAAACTTGTTTTTATAAGGAAAAGAAAAATCAGACAAGTTGATAGGAAGAAGTTTGAACAATATTGGACAAACGACAAGAAAGTTATGAATTTTCAAAAGTTGTAAATATTGGTAATCACTATACCCATGGAGACTTCAAATTGGCCACATATGGGATGTCATAGTGATGTAAGGCAAGGACTACTCTTCCATGTACTCCAATACATATTATGGCTAAAATGTCATTTTCCCCAAAAGTTTTATTTCAAATTATATTTTTCTTTCATGAGGACATTCAACATTATACTACCTGGGTTATATTTAGATTACTGCCCCAGGGGAATGGGTACTTAGGAGAAAACCACAAATCCCTGATAATAAAGTACATGGCCTATGGGAAAGTTGTCCTTGCCCCTTGTCATAATTTACTTACCCAGTTGCCAATTTGAAATCTACATAGTATTAGTGATCTCAATTTTAAAGCAGCTATAACTTTCTTATTGCTTGTCCGATTTCTTTCAAACTTTCACCATTCTGTTTAATTTATTTTTCTCCTTCCCAACACAACATTTTATGGCCAAGGCTGGATTCCCCTTTAACCCAATACTATTTGCTTAACCGGGGTTAACACCTTAGCCCCGGACTATCACACAGCTCATGAATATTGATGATTTTACCATATTGAGCGTGATTAACGTGCAATTTCAACTTCTGTGATTGGCTAATGCTTAGCCCCACTTTTCCTTAGCCCTGTTTCGTTTCACACTGCATCTATTAGCACCGCAATTGTGGTGCTAGCACCACAATAAGCCGGCTAACCCTGCTTTTTTGCAGGGCCAGATAGTACCGTACTATTTACCGTGCTAGCCCACTTTGCTAAAACGTAGTGTGAAAACGAAGTGGGCCAAGCTTAACCCCGGGAAATTGGTGGGCTAAGACCCCCCCTTAGCCCCACCAATTTCACGGGGTTAAGGAAAAAAAGTGCAGTGTGAAAAGCATATTAGTAAATTTAGTATTTGATGTATGGACATGTAAATTTATTGAAATACTAAAATAAAATCTTGTTCAACATTTGATTTATAGAGCTACTGTATTATTGATGCAAAGAATAACTTGTTTGTGATAGAGCTACAAGCTTTCCATTTGCAAAAATGGGGTAGGTATATGTATTTATATACATGTATTGTTTATAAGAATGTATATGTATCTTGTACAATATGTATATTAAATTGTAGAATGTTGACAGTGTTTTGGTTAAGACTAGCACCAATTTTATTTCACACAGTAAGTAAAAACGTAGTTGTGGTACCTGCGAAAGGCAGCACCATTTTTACTCTCCTTTCATTTTTTACATACTCTCACCCAGTCTGACACTCTTATAAATTGTTTAATTGGATTTGATACAAATTATCAAATTTCATGCTGTTTGGAGATTGTTATACATTGTTTGTTATCTTGGATCATTTGATAATGAACATTTGAATTCATTCCCCTACATGTGAATATAACGGGGACAATCCTTCACTGGAATCAGTCTGATGTACCTCAAAATGATACTTTCTTGTAACAGGACTATATTATATTGGGCTTCACATTGTTGTATATATTTTGTATTTGATTTTCCTGATCATAATAAGATGACACAATAGTACCTCGTGGATTATGCTCAAACAATATTCAGTGGAATCATTGTAATCCTGTGTTCTGACTCTCGCCTTTCAATCAGAGATTCATGGGTTTGAATCTCAGCAGTTGCATTATTTCCTCCAGCAAAAAATGTATTCATGTTGTGCTGCACACAACCAATGTGCAGGTACATGTAATGGTGACTCGTCAGAAAAATGCATTCCTTGAAATATGTGCACCCTGTTCGTGGATAGGGTACAGCCAGGCTAGTAATGACAATTTGTGTCTTGACCATTCTACTACAGTGTGGATAGTGAATATGAGTGCTTTCATAGTAGTTAGCATAATTGTCATCATTATTGTACAAGATGTGTGCACTTAATTCTCAAAATGAATTATATGCCTGGTACAATGGGTGGGTAAAAACATTTGGTGAGGATTGCCCCTTAAATGACCCTTTCCATCAGACAATATATTACAGTTAGATTAGGACATTGTTGTGGATTATGACTGGATTTTATGACCTATTCTCAATGATTTATGCACAGTTTGTAGCGGGTTTTGTGTGAAAGACATCCGAGTCAGGGGAGTGTTTCATCAACATTTTTGTCCTCCAAGTTGTCAGATCTAATATCTTTGCTAGGTTTTGATTGGCTGAGAGGCACTGTTACTATGGTAACTGTCGGATAAAACTTCCGACAAGTCCTTTCATGAAACACCCCCCCCCCCAGAATACCAACTTTTTATTTATAATATTTTGATAGGTGACAGAGATGATCTATCATATACTCATTGTCACTCATTCAGGTTCATTGCCATGATAGTTACTCATTGTATTGTACTACCACCTCTAAAGCTCAAACTGTGTATTAAAGTGATTGGTTAACATTGGTTTGACTTTTAAAAAATCTGAGCTAGAAGGTCACACTTGTCACCTGTGTCTGTGATATGTTACAAAAATGAAGCCCAGAAAAAAATTGCGTTCGAAAATAATTATTTAGTGCTTCAAAAATTGAAATATAAAGTGACCGAAAACACCATCTTAATTTCATCCCATACACTTATGTGTACTATTTAGGCGTCTATAAGACGCCTATTTACAAAATCGGGGTTTGCCTTGTAGTTTTAGCTTTTCATTCTCAATAATGGTTGTTTTTCAGGGTTTATTAGTTCTAATGTACACATGTTTCATCTTGGTCTGAGAATTTTTTAAATCGGCTGCTCACAAAGTTAAACAATGCCTTTAATACTTGTAACCAATCAGAATTGTATGATCCTGCTCATCATTTCTCATGCTCTGTGTTGGCAACAATTGCTGTTTATTGGTTATAACTACATGTCAATGTAGAATATGGTTATGACTACATGTCAGTAGAATGAAATGATATCTATCCCATATTACGTTTCAGTCAAGCATTCCAATTTGGGAGAAAATATTCATTTTGGCTCTTCATCGCTCTCTAAGATTGAATAATCTCCGCTTCATCATTTGTTAGTGTCTTTCAACAAAGTCTTTCAAGGTATATGACCATTCTGTCAAAGAAGAAAGGAATCATTCCAAACAGTGTCAAACTATCGACATGTACTATATATTTATCATCATTTTTAGTAGTTACATGTAATCAATGTTTTCATATCTTTTGAGACTAAAAGCAAGAAATCAATGTTCATTTATTAAAGTTCTGATGAATTTGCATAGAGATAAATTGTAACTTATCACAACAGTTACCACTGTGTATTAATTATTATATTTTAATATTGACTAATTTGATATAAATATTTTTGTAGAAATTCAGAAAATGCAGCTTAGTTTTGATTAAATAAATGTTGATAGCTTCAATAAAGATTATGCTTGAATTTTTTAATGTCTGGGTCTGCTGCAGTCTAGTAAATCTCTAAAAATGTCTGCAACTCAAATTTGTGGAATATTTATTTTGTATTTGTTACTGAACTATGAAAAGTGAAACTGGTATCATTGGGAGGTTTCATTATTACTCTTTACAATGACATGCCATTGTTTTGATTATGTAATCATGGAACGTGTGCAGCTACCATTAAGACAGGGCAAGGCCAAAGTTAAATGTCGCATAATGCATTGTTTAATGAGCAAAGTCTCAATTCCTTTTGAATATGCATCGTGTTTCTATTGAATAAGCTTAGTAATCAAAATATTTAAATTGATTCCAAACTATCAGCATAGCCCCGAAAGTTATCGATTGGATGCGCTAATTTTGATAAGTTTAAAGGGAGAATAATTAAAAGACATGGAACATTTTGAAAGAGAAATTACTATTATTGAGAGGAAAACAATTGAAAGAATGTGGCCCTATTGACCCTGGTCGAGACTGCCATTACACAATTTTGAATATAGCAATTAAGGAAGAATGACTGTATTGTCTTTGCAATGCATCTGCAGTTACTATGGTCATAAGTTTTTCTAGGCTCTCTTTAAAAAATGACATCACCCTACATGTAGCTACTTTTGGGGGGCTCTTGTAGAGCTAATACATGGTAAATTATTTAGGCAAAAGGCAAAGGGACATGTATTAAAACGCAAACAAAAATATTGATAAAAAACAATTTATTCAGTCTCTGATGAAAAGGAAGAATTGTATAACATACAAAATTTCAATACAGTGTAGTGTATATGCTTCCCAGCTAGATATATACTCCTTATATCAGCTCAACCCATAAAAATATACATGTGTTATAATGAAATATCATGTATTATACTCTCATAAAATGACCAGACAGAATTCAAATAAGACATTTTACAACACATACAATAAACATGAAACTTTATCAGGATCTCATTCTGTTTTATAATAAAACTACTATTCTGTGTCTAACTACACTACTCCTAATTTAGAATTACGGTAATCATTAGAGACTAAGAATACAACAGTTTTTGGTGATAGAAACAGACCACAACATGTATTATTTTAGATCATATTTCCAAATATTTCATTAAAATTAAATTGAATACCTCTTTTTTTAGTAAAATCGCACATTCTCTTTGATATTCTTTACAATATTAAGTGTGTATATACATGTACATGTAGATGATATTACATGTACAACCACGATCAGTTTCAGTGAGTGGCTCGATAGAAATCGGTCTATCCAGAACTAAGCAAAACTTTATCTATCTAGGATTCATATAACTTCATATTATGGTAATGGAAAACATGTCTGTCTTCGATTCCCTATATAAAATCTTGCTGTTTGCTTATTCTAGTAGGAATTAGGGGCAATATATCCATCCTTTGCAAGGTTATTGCTTTGAAATAAGTTAGAAATGCATCTTTCCTACTTATCTACAGACAAGTGATTGATTTTCTTATAGCTCATAAAGTTTTAAAGCAATCACGACTTCATAAATCAATATGAAAATGCAATAAATTTGAGTCTTATTTGAATGAAACCGTTAGAAATATATACACAGTACAATAGCAGAATTTAAAGAAAAGAGAAAATAGAATATGTTGGTAGGTGGTAACATAGACCAAACACACAGCAATGTAACAGTAACAGGTAGAAGTAAACATTAGTGGTAAAGTATGAGTTATAGAATATGCAAAAAAAATCAAGATAAATGGAGAAACGTTTTGCAAGTACACCTTTAAAGATCAAGTGTATGATAGGAATATTGCTTTTGAAAAAAATTGTAATTATGTAATCATTGTGTATAATATAAACAGTTTTGGAAAATAAAATTGTAATTGCTTTGCACATATGAACAGTTTCAGGCTGGATACGATTTTATCCATTTTGATTAAGTACAGAATCATATTTGAAATCAAATCAGTATCAACCTCTCCTGGAGGATTTAGTAAATTCTTACTTTGGCTCATTCTACATGTGTATCAAAACTATTATGCAGCAATATCCGGAAGGGGGGGGGATAACGGATGGATGGGGAAATGAAATTCGTATAGCCATGACAAATATCTTTACATATCTCATTCTTCCTGTTCTAAAATTTTCTAAAAATATAAATCTATGAAGACTCTGCCAGGCTAGCCAATTGTTTTCGTTCTGCAGATGTGACTCAACATCCGGACAGTGTTTTGTATTACCTGGAAATCTAATCATTTTATTGCGTAAAGTCCATGTCTTAGATAGAAAATCAGATACATGTATATTCCCTACAATTATCCAGAATTTATGAAAATAAACCGCCTGCGAAACCTGACAAAAATCCAATTTGGAATGTGTTTCCCAGTCCTATCATGCGTTGGCAAGATCGGGTTTGTCATAGACCGGGTTAGCTATGCCAGCTTCCCCAGGCAACGAGACCGGGTTGTTATCATTTTCCCGGTTCTTATACTTTATGGCGAGTGGAGAATCACCAAAGCCTGATCGTCGAACATAGAAATAGGCAACGGCAAGCATGATGATGACAGCGATGATGACTAGAGTTAGGATGACACCAAGGGCGACGCTGGCTCTTGAACCACCGCTACGTTTTTGGTTTTCTCGTGCAGCCGTCCTTGCCTTCACTGTACGGAGGGGGTGGGAACAAAATAAATAATTGTTCTGAATAATAATATTGGAATTCATAGTGCAGGAATGAAACACAAAGTACCCGGTACTCATATTTTTGTAATTATCAGTCGTATTTGGAATTATATATCAAAGAGACTCCAATTCAAAATAGACAATAAGAACATACACAAGAGTATTCTGAGGAAAAGAAAAGTATGAATATGATTTGGCTTCCCTCTCTGCAGATTACACTTTGCCATGGCACTTTTATATGGTATCAGTAATGTGAATTAAAAAAACACACAGTGAAGTTCCGAGAAATAACTTACCCACGTTGCAACTGGCTTGTGAAATGGTGATGTTATCTACAGCAATTATTCCATCAGTCTTATTGTTGCCGAAGTATGTGATGAATTTGATCTGGGAGAAGATAAAAGAATATTTTCAAAGTAAGATTAGAAGATTTTTTTATTTTTAAAATGGAAGGTTATAAATACATATCTAGTTTAACTAGTGGAGGAGTCTTGCAGCACAGGGGTCAAACTAGAATTTCATAAAAGAGGGGCAAACAAAATGTAATATATTTACGTTTTATGTTTTTACTGAAAAAGAAGGGAGGGGCACTTGTTGAGGAAAAGAAGGCACCATACACAATCTTAAGCAAAACTATATTATAAGGACAGTTGCCCTCTTTGGATCCGTGCAATAGAAATTTGTGTCACCACATTGTCAACCTAGACTATCTGAAATTAATGTGCCAACTCTTAGCTGTTACAGCCCTACTTTATCTGCACTTTAATTTATGTAGGGCAATGGCCAGGATTAAAGAAGTGGATTCATTTCAACGCAAATTCATCAAACAATACCTGAAATAAGTCTTTATCTAAGAGACTCAAATCAAGATTCAAGTCAAAGTGAGTCCATTTTGGAGCATTGGTGGTGTTGACAGTTTGCAAGGTCCTCCAAGTCGAGTTCTGATATTCAAGAGCTACTACAAGCTTCATAGCAAGGTCATTCTGAACAGTTACATCATATGACAGGCAGTGGTCTATGGCCTTTGTTGGGATCCTGGGCGGGTAGAGGACTGCTGTGTCACTCGGAACTTTGGTATCACCTTTGATGTACAAGAATGAACCTACAGGATCTAGAAAACAGAATATAATGTCATAAACACCATCAGTGACAATAGTATGGGACCAACTTTAAGAATATAAATATGCCAAAGTTCCTTCGTTCCCCAATCACTTGCCACATCATCCAAGTATAGCCAATGTATGAGCTGCCAATATAATTACCACATTAAGAACGAAGTACATGTTCTACCAGTATGATAATGATTTACGATTACTCTTTATTACCATTTCCTTGATAGATATAATTTCAATATCATTATTGTTGGTATTACAATAATTATACTGTCATCATCATCATCATTGGTATCATTACAATGTTAGTGATGATGATGTATGAATGGGAGAACCATGAAGTTAACACATGTAGAGCTCACCTGAGGAGTTAGTGAATGGAGAAGGGTCGAAGCTCAAGCTGTCATACCAAATCCATTCTAACAAATCTGCATCTCCTTGACGATAGAAACAAGTCTCAAAATCCTTGTCAAACCCACACATGCTCTCTGGCTCAAACCCACTGCATGGTTGGCGGAGAAATCTTAAAACAAGATTAGCAAGAAAATGAAACAAAGTCCTTCCCCAGTTAAAGTGACTGACTTTACAAATTTTATTCATTAAATACTGAGATGATGGGATTAATTGGCAAATACTATTCTAATATTTTATCTAAATAACACTTTCTATGTTACTGAAGTGATAGTTGTACTTTTAGTTTGTATTATTTAAAACAGACTAGGCAACAAATGTTTTAGGCTGTATATGAGGGCAATACATACAAAATTTACAAAAGAATAATTAATTGAAATTATATAGTTCCTTTAATACAAACCTATAGGCCTGTTACAAATGTTGTTTATGGTATGTTTTAAACCTACAAAGATTTGGAGGAGAAAAAGGCGTGAAAGTTCTCAGGACAAAGTTTCATGGACTAGTATTCCTATGATATATTAGGGGAAGGGTTAAGTGTCGAAATAGCCCAGTGTTTTGGGGGTTATAACAATTGAAATAGAACATGTTATTGAGGCATTCCCTTTTAACTAGGTATGATTTTTAAAACATTACTATTGAACCTAAGGGAGAAGAATCTTGGTGAAATGAAAGTGTTACAAACAGAGATGAACAACATCAGAACAATTAAACTTTTTATGACAATTTAAAATGTGTTATTTACCTGATGTCATCGATTCCAATATCTCCTTGACTTCCTGAGCCAACCACTGCTTCAAAACTTATCTGAAAGTTTGTTAAATAATAATAATAATACTTTCAGGATTAATGGAAAATGGTTTGCAGGAGCATAACTAGAACATTTGGATCACATACAACTATAAGAGAGGAGTAATTGGATGACATTTTGATGGTATGGGTTCACATCCCACCGCTGCCACATAATGTGTGAACTTATTGATGTTCTAGTATGAGACAAACAACAGGCCACTAAGGATGATGGCATCATTTTAATGGTGCTGGATCATCGCACCTGATTACCAGCATGGTAGTTAGGGAGGGCCCCACTAGGCTTGAATGGCATTGCAATTTTGATTGCGTAGCTTTGCATCCCTGCGATGCCACTTTGACAGTAAAATAGTAATCGGGCATTGCAAGAAACTTGTGATCAATTGCAAGTCTATTTTTGGTCCCTTTATCGATCATGTGTCTATAATTTGAATGTAAATTTGCAATTGATTGCTAATCTGCTTCTTGCATGAACGAGTGTAATCTCATTGACTGTAGATAAAATTGATCTATTAATTGTAAAATTGCAACAGAATATTTGCAAATGATTGCAAATATTTTCTTGCAACACCCCCTAAGACGAACAAACATCAATAATATCATTTTGATGGCCTGGGTTCAGGTAACGGATGAACAACATACATGCCAGTGTATATATAACCTTAGATGGTATTATGATTGATCGGTGATACCAATTGAACAAAAAACATAGTCAATACTCTTAAGGCGCAGAGGGTGACTACTGATATTAATTAAAGGTAATGATGCTTGGTCTAATACTAAAAATAAAACCGAATAACAAGAAAGAGCAAACCATGGTAAGATATTGAATGACTATTAATAAACAAAACATGTACTATTCTGTCAGGATAATTACTTGATAGTCATCTACAATGTCTTTTATCTCTACGTATGCTGACTGCCAGCGATCTGCCAATTTGGTTGCCTGGAAGATAGACTTTTCTTCAAATCGCGGAGCACTCCAGTACACTGTCAGTGAGCCAATCTCGTCTCCAGTCATAAAATAGAAAAACTGCAGACACATGCGTTCACCAGAAGAGGCAAGAGGAGGGGTGGTAATACGGGCTTGATCACCAGGGCGCTGAGGTTGTGATGCCTCTGCAAACAAATAGTATCCTGTAGATGGTTTTTAGAAGACAAAAAACAGAAGAGATAAATGGAAAGAGACAGAAAAAGGAGAGAGGGGGGGGGGTGTAAAAAAGATGTGCTCGATCATGCAGTTGATGGGCTGATATAAGTTTGTCAAATCCTCAAAATAGCCTATTGCAGTAAATTCTTTGAATTATAGAGATACAAAGGAAGTAATCCTCAAAATAGCCTATTGCAGTATATTCTTTGATTTATAGAGATGCAAAGGAAGTAATCAAGTAAAAAGAGACTCGACCTATGGATTACCTGATGAATTCATGAAGGTATGGTCATAAGGTGGTCCTGTGTTTACAGTTGATGTTCTGCCAACATTACGTTGCCATCGGAACGTAAGAGGACGATGCCACCAGTATTCCTCTTCATCCTTCTGTATATAGTTGCACATCCCATCTCCTTGCCCATCTTCAAAGTTGCAATCAGCACTGATTGGTTGAGCCGTTGGTGTAGCTGTAAGAGAAATGAACACAAGTAAGCCTTTGTACAGTTTGTTATCAATTTGTAAGCTATCAGCTACAAATACAAGCTATTCATATTGTGTTGTTGGATTGGCTGAGCAAGGTTTTACTTAATATTTTTTTCCCTATGTAATTCGCTCTAAATCAATGGTGAATACAATTTACTATCATAAGCTCCTGAACTCCTGTAATTTGATTGGCCAAACAAAAGTTGCGTTAGATTGCCAGCATTTTTGACTGATTTTATACGGTCTATGAAACAGAGCCAATGTGCTTCTGAAATTTTCGGTTTCCATTGGCTTGTTTGAAAGATTCAAATGGCAGAATATTTCAGGGAGCATATATGATCCTCAGTCATTTGAAAGTAATACAAGCATTATAATCTGAGGCTCTGATCATTCTAAGAAGTACACAGGCAGTCCAGTAAAAAAATACATCGGTTAGGAGAAACCTGAGGTTGATAATCTGCAGGCAAATGTTTTTCCCTTCACTTTTTGATATACATTGTAATTATTTTGTTTTGTATTTTGTTAACTTTACTCTTATTGTGTGTACAAGTATGTTCATTTATTGGCTGCTTTGTTTCTTTTTATCATTATTTTGTAACAATTTGCTGTCAATTAATATTGAATTGTGGTAATAAATGAAATTAATGATGATATCTGAGAGAGAATAAAAAATAAGAGAAGAAGTGGGGGAAGAATGGGGAAAAGAGTAGATGAAATCTTACGCCTGATGCACTTTTGGTTGAGAAGCATTATGTCATCAATCGCTGTTTCTGTTGTTGCCCACATATAACCAATAGTTCCTTCAAAGACGATCTAAAAAAACATGATTTTAATAGTTAACATGAAATAAAATGTGGGATAATCAATTTTGACTTAGCAAGAGAGGGAATAAAATTGTTCACTAAATGGTAACAATATTAGTCCTGCTGGAAAGCAGACTCAGTGAAAAGGTAGTTGTTTTGTCAAATGAACACTCCGAAAAGTAATTTCTAATTCAGCACTTACAAAACTTGCATAGTGACTGCACTTTAGAGTGATGATTTTCTACTTCAAATTTGAATTATTAAATCAGCACTGCAAAATGCAGTCACTTTACAAACTCCTTAAGTGCTAATTAGCACTTTATTTTCAAGAGTGAATTATCTAGTTTCATAATGTAATATTAAAAGTAGAACTAGTGGAATGCCTCTGGTGGTTTCACCTGCATCACGCGATTCAATATAGCAGCAGTGCTGACTCCGAAAACTACTATAAAATAATTATTCACAAAAAACACCATTCATATAATGATATAATACTACGTTCATTAATATTTGACCTTGATCATGTGACCTAAAACTTGTCAGTGATACTTGATTACCCCTATATCCACATTTTATACACTATATCTATAGACTTTGAAAGTTATGACAGCAATCTAATAATTACCTCTAAAATAGCCAAAGTTCAATGACCTTAAATGACCTTTGTCTTTCGTCATGTGACCTGAAACTCGCATGAGATGTTCAGTGATACTTGATGACTCTTATGTCCAAGTTTTATGAACTAGACCAATATATTTACAGAGTTATGATGGTAATTCAACAAATACCCTCAACAAGGCCAAAGTCCATTAACCTTTGACCTTGGTCATATGTGACCTGAAACTTGCACAAGATGTTCATTGATACTTGGTTACTCTTATGTCCATGTTTTATGAACTAGACCAATACACTTACACAGATATGATGGTAATTCAACAAATACCCCCAAAATGGCCAAAGTTCATTGACCCTAAATGACCTTTGACCTTGGTCATGTGACCTGAAACTCGGATGGGATTTCAAAGATACTTGATGACTCTTATATATAAGTTTCATGAATCAGATGCATAAACTTTTGAAGTTATGATGGTAATTCAACAAATACCCCCAACATGGCCAAAGTCCATTAACCTTTGACCTTGGTCATGTGACCTGAAATTCGCAAAGGATATTCAGTGATACTTGAATACTCTTATGTCCAAGTTTAATTAACTAGACCAATAAACTTTCAAAGTTATGATGGTAATTGAACAGATACCCCAAATTTGGCCAAAGTTCATTGACCCTAAATGACCTTTGACCTTGGTCATGTGACGTGAAACTCAAGCAGGATGTTCAGTAATAATTGATTAACCTTATGTCACAGTTTCATGAACTAGGTCTATATATTTTCTAAGTTATGATGACATTTCAAAAACTTAACCTCAGGTTAAGATTTTGATGTTGATTCCCTCAACATGGTCTAAGTTCATTGACCCTAAATGAACTTCGACCTTGGTCATGTGACCTGAAACTAAGGCAGAATGTTCAGTAATACTTGATTAACCTTATGGCCAAGTTTCATGAACTAGGTCCATATACTTTCTAAGTTATGCTGTCATTTCAAAACTTAACCTTCGGTTAAGATTTGGTGTTGACGCCGCCGCCGTCGGAAAAGCGGCGCCTATAGTCTCGCTCTGCTTCGTAGGCGAGACAATAAGTTAATGGAAATGAGAATCCTACAGATATAGTAAGAAAATGCAAAGTGCAAACTCACGTAAAAGGGATAGGTTGAGGGTGGGATGTCAAGAAATGCTTGTTGCCAGTCGAGACCATGATCACCAAAGAAGACCAGGTCGGGGTCAAAGGCCAATGTCTGTCCATGTTTTACGATGTAAACATTCAAGAAATCTGCCATTCTTCCATTGAGAATAAACCAGAACGAAAGACAACGTTGGTTGGGAAAACCCTGGAGTAGAGGGGTCAGCGTTCTAGCAAAATCATTGCTTAAGTGATTCCACCACTCCATGATCTGGAGGACCATAAAATGACCTGTTTTTTTTTTTAAATAGGATGTAAAGATAGGTCAGATGCGTCATTTATGTTAAGCTATTAAACAAGAAATTTGCCACCCTAACATATGTCTTCAAAAGAAAATGACAATGATAACCATCACACCATGATGCTATTATTAGAATCAGTCTTAGAATAAAAAAAAAATTATGTATAATTCTGTTTTACTACCTTGATTGATACTGTTATCAGTAATTATCTTCATCCATCCATCATCATCATCATCATCAACATCATCATCTTCCACACTATCATCATCCACACTATCATCATCATTATCATCATCAATATATTCATCATCATCACCATCACCAGCAGCATCATCATCGTCATTGTCGTCTTCGTCATCATTATCATGACCATGATCAGGATGATAACAATTATCATCACTACCAGCCTTATCAGAATATTCTCTCAATTTTGTCTCTTGAATAAACCCTCTAAGCAATAATAAAAATATCACTTCTCTATTTGTAGATATTCTTTTGGGGAAGGGGGGGGGGGGAGGCAGGGGGCATTTACTTTTCTATCACCATCAAACATATCCTTGTAAGTAATGAGGTCATACCTTGACTGTTTCCCAGGGTGTGATCCTTATGTACCGTTTCAAACCACCATCTCCATGTTACTGTACCCTGATGACGAACCCAGTCAAAGACATCATCATAAGCCTGGATGAAGCTACAGTCATCTTGTTCAAAGGTACACTGAAGGTTGGTCAGAGGACGAGGGGTGGTGGTTGCAGGTGGTAGATCAGTGGTAACTGCAAGAGAAAGATCATTAATAAAGGTCATATATGATGAACATGCAATGTGATTACAGGGGAAGGGTTATTTTAGGGTCATTTCATATTACATAGAAGAACCCAACATATCCCCTTTCTTAGTTGCACGAATGGTTCCAAAAGACATGTATTTATACTCTGTAAAGCACTTTCTGTATTCCAAATGCAGGGGCCAGTATTTGATTTGCTACTTTCTACATCAATACTTCCAATTGAAAATCTGCCCTGGACCATATTTGTAGAGATACGACTGTTATTGGTTGTTTGATGCTCATGCATATATCGATTCCTTGCATTTGCGCTGAGAATCTCTTTTTGTACATCTCCAGTGATTTCATAACACATTCTGTTTCATGAAGATGTTCAAAAAGTTGTATGACCACATGTTTGTCTCAGTCGCTGAGATTAATATGCAGATATTGATCAAAATAACATATTTTCAATGTGTAAAGTATATTTTGGCATTATTATGTGAAACTACTATGTGACTACTACTATGAAACTACTATGAAACTATTATGTGAAACTACATAAAGATAGGGATAGTTTGTAAATATATTATCAAAAATCTGAAGGCTCATATTTTTGCACTTTGTATGCTAGTTTTACCTATTCATGTATAACCTTCCAAACACCATTGGAAAGCCAGCAGATTAATTCTTATTTCTATAAATATTTTCAGAGAATATACTTACATGGCGGACAGGTTCTGCTTTTATAGAGTTGGATATCATCCAGAGCCACATCATCTCGTCTAGATACCCCTCGCTTTCCTTCAAATACAATCTTTATCAAAAATAGAATGTAATAAATGATATTACTGCATCATAAAAATGAATATCTTGAAGGGATGATATCACTATTACTTTGCCTGAAGTTTAGTGCCTTGATGATATTGAAAAAACATTCTTGAAAGTAACTCAATCCAGAATGACTAATGTCATCATATCAGGTTATCGTGTTCGGTCAGGCAGTCGTTTAATCAGACCATTCAAGAAAAAGGCCCCTTAAATTCCCAAAAGGTCTGGTCCATTTAATCCAACCTTTTGCAAAAATTATCAGCCAAGTAATTTACCTTATGTTTTGTGAAAATTATTGGCCAATTATTGGTCGGGTTAACTGGACCTGATATTTCAAGAAATCAAGGGACCCTTTTCTGGAATGGTTAAAACACAATAACCCAATGTGATATAGCACAAGCCTTCAGAACCCTCTGTCGGAAATGTTATGGGAAGATTTTTCCTGAAACATAGGCCTCCAGTATTTCATTAAGGGTAGTACCCTACCATTGATTGCATATGTTTCAGGGAAAAAAAATAAATCAACGAATATCCGAAAACTGCATGAACTCCTTAATTATGCACACTTTCCTGAAATATCAGGAATGCACACAATGACCACCTAAGGAAGAGGAGGAGAAGAGGGGGAATTGACTGATTTGGAGTTTCTTGGATCTACTGATCATGTTCTTCAAAAATCCCTACATTACATTCTTTTTAGGTGGCAGCGGTGGGATATGAACCACTATTGTAACTTGTTATGATTGTATCACGAATCAAAGCCTTCGTTTGGGCACATTGGCCTTCTACTCAACCTGTACTGCAATTTGATGGATCAAACTTTTTGATATGCCTTGATATAAAATATAGCTGAATCAGTACGATCATAAAAACATGTTCATTGATTTTCATTAAAAAAACCCAAAGTATTTTTACCTTAAATGGCCGATTGATCTTATTAATGGTAAGTGTTGCCCGATGCCAGAAATCGCCTTGGTCACCACTCTGGGTCCAGTCAGGTTGGCCTGGCAAGATACCATTTGAATCCATAATGTAGACATTAAGCTCTTCGACATCCGTACCATACATGTGATACCAGAACTCAAGGCATGATGGTCTCCTCTGGGCGGGAACCTCGGGTGATGTCAGGCGTGCTCGACCATTTCTAGGTGTGTACCAACTCGCCTCGATGTACATAAAAAATCCTGAGAAAAAATGGGTGAAATGAGAGCCCTTGAGTTGTTAATAGTACAATGCAGGTAACCAAAAACTTTTAATAATAATAATATTGCATTTGTATAGTGCACGTATCCACCTTATTAGGTGCTCAAGGTACTCCTTTTTTACCCCGGCTTAGCTAATCTACCAATTCTGGTGCTCACAGATTTTTTAGGAATTACCTCCTGCCCGTACCCATTTACCTCACCTGGGTTGAGTGCAGCACAATGTGGGTAAATTTCTTGCCGAAGGAAAATACGTCATGGCTGGGAATCGAACCCACGTCCCTCGACTTGAAAGACGAGAGTATAAACCACTTAGACCACGACGCCCCCAAGCAACTCCGATAACATGACAATGCCAAGGGAATAGTTATTCTAAAATTTGCAAGTAATCCCAAATGAAACGTTAGATATGTGAAATAAAATTGAACTCCATCGACTTCATTCAAGTGAAAAATGATGTAAATATATATTTAACAATACTAGTTTCTCTTAAACTATGGAAGTGTGGTGCTTTCATAAACAAAAGGGCTAAAGCCAAGCTATGACTTTTCAAGTGATAGAATAAGAGAGAAAAAAATGAGAAAAAGAAATGGAGGGACAAATAAACAGAAGATAAAGAAGAATGGCAAGGGAGAGTGAGAGTAAGAAAAAGAAATTACTTGGTCTTGGAAGTATATATTACCCATGCATTTCATTGCAATACCTAAATGAAATTTTCCTTTGAGTCAACTTGCACCCCTGCATATCAAACCATACACATGAATTCCTGCATATTGGTTAATTTCCAATTGGTCTAATGCCAATTCGTCCAACCACTGACTGGTCTACCATCATGGGAATACACAAACTGGTGATTAGATGAAGTGATTATCGGACCATATGGTTATTGGACCATAGGACTGTTAGATGCGGTTAGACAAAATGTTGATGGACGAAATGACATTAGACTAAATGAAAGTAGACGAGTTAGCAATAGACAAATCGGCAGTTTGCCATGTAATCTGGTAGACCTTACCCAATTCATTTCCAAGTGTATGGTCAACTTGAGGTCCTGTAAATCTCCACCGTGTACCCCGATTAGACCAGGCCCAATCAAATTGATCATCTTTATTCTGCTCATAGTAACAGATTTCAACTTCCTCAAAGTCACAGCTCACACTGCTGAAGTTCTTGACGTGATCTGAAATAAAAATAAATAAAACTTCCAAATCACATAGGCCTATAGATTTCAAAACCTTGTGCAAACTCCCTACTTGGCATATGCAGTAATCCATATAGCCTATGCGATGAACAAATCTGATGGCATGCAAGACAGAATGGCTGTACAACATTTGATTTGAGCAAAGTCTAAACCTTTTTAAATCTTAGTTTCATATTATGTATAATTGCTCACCATTATCCTGTTCCAATATCCCATTCAATATTTAGCACCCCCCCCCCTCCTTCCAGTCTTTCCAGGTTCCCTGAGTTAGGGTTAACGTTGCATGTTTCACATGGAAAATATGTTTTTCTGAAACTTTAAGAATCCAGTTATACTAACGTTTTCCAGGGCATTCTGTGAAGGTAATATTGACATCATCTAGGGATATATCACCTCGATATGTTTCCCCCCTCTCAGCTTCAAATATAACCTGAAATAAAAAACAAAGGAATAAAATATATGCACAATTATCGACCAGTATATCGGCCATGTAATCAAAATAAAAAAGTGTATGCTCCCCAAATCAAAACATTGTTACAAGATTTTGAGCAAAATCTTTAGGTCAATTGCTTGGTAAGAGATTTTCCCCCTTTCATTGACAAACACCCGTGTTAAAATAGATTAATTTGTTTGTTCATACATGACTGACAAAGGTATGATTTTTCTTTAGCATTTATCTCTATTTGTTGGATTTGGAAATTCCATTAATAAATCTATTGAGAACTAGACAATTTAGAAATCAACCAGTCACCGCTGCTGACTACTGAATTCTGTAATTCCCATAGGCTTTGTAGAGGGACTGCCAGGTTCAAATAGGCAAGGGAATACCTGATAATCGTAGGGTGTGGTGATTATAACTTCTGCCGCACGCCATCGATCGCCTCGATTTCCCGAAATACTCCACACTGGGTCACCGATGTCGTCTGAGGTTGAGTTTTTGATATGGACATTGAGGTCACCCATCAGGCTTCCGTACATGTGATAATAGAATATCATGCAGGATGGTCGACCACCGTGGCCTGCTATCATCGGCGAGATCAAACGAGCAACATGGCCTTGTCTTTGTGGCACAGACGCCTCGATGAACACATAGTGCCCTTTCAAATAAAATAATGTATGTTATTAGCCACAAAATACATAACACAATATCATACGGGTTCCTAAACGATTATGGTGTCTGATATTACATATATATCAATATTAAACAACCTGGGGGCATTTCATGAAAGGATTTGTCGGACGTTTAACGGTTTTATCCGACAAATCTCATTTAATCCGACAGTTACCATAGGAACAAAGCGTCTCAGCCGATCAAAACCAGGGAAAGATTTCAGATCTGACAATTTATCAAATGAATATCTATGAAATACTCCCCTGAAATCAGGGACTAAATATTATTGTTTTGCATGCCACCTGCTTACACAGCTCTGCTTAATATATTATAAGCTGTAAAAGAATAGAAGCTTGTTGGGCTCAACAAAGCTCCACGAGTGTTTTAATTCTATTTAATTAGATTTGGTAGGTTCTAAGTGATGTAATTTTTCAACCTACCGCTTGCATTTTTATATGTGTTGTCAGACTTTGGACCGGTCCTTCCAGAACCTGTTCCACCAGAAATCCACCAGAAATCAAAGTCATCAGTTGTATCTTGAATGAATCCACAAAGATTTCTTGTCTCAAAATCGCAGGTAAAGCTATCTGTGTAAGTAAAATATATATGGAATCCAGCCCATCAATAGATCATCAAATCATCTGGATTGTATATCATATTTGTATTTGATTGCAGGCTTAATGGTCAAGTCCACCCCAGAAAAATGTTGATTTGAATAATCATAGAAAAATCTAACTAGCATAACGCTGAAATTTCATTAAAATCGGATGTAAAATAAGAAAGTTAAGACATTTTAGACTTTCGCTTATTTTTCACAAAACAGTGGTATGCACAATTCAGTGATATGCAAATGAGACAGTCGATGGTGTCCTTCACTCACTATTTCTTTTGTTTTTTATTGTAACATAATCATCAGTGATTTCATGAATCTGGGAATAAAACAACACAAATGCACCCCAACCCCAGATTATTTTTATAGGGAGGACAAGATGACTTATTTTCTCTCTATTAAATTACTAGGGTAATATAGAGTTACAGGACTAATATTGCTCTGTTTTGCTCTTCTTCTCTCTTCCCCTTTCTTTTAATACTACTTGAAAAATCATAGGAGGCAGTTAATTAGACCTTGCCCTCAACCCCCCCCCCCCCCCCCCCCGCTGCCCCAGTCCCAAGAAAAAATGCAGATGCAGGCCTTGTACTATCATGATTCATCTAGTCCGTTTTACCCTGAGATAGTAAATTTCAACATGAATAATGGATGTAACCACCACTGTTTTGGGGTTACATGTGTACTTACCTAGAGGACACACTTTATCAAGGATCATTAAATCATCGATTGCTACATCGCCTCTGTAGCTCTCTCCAACCTCACTCTCAAGTACGATCTAAAGAAATGAAAGCCAATTCTAATGGGTTATTACATCTCAATGTATTGCACTATATTTTAACAGTTAATCCACAAGCGACCATATATTCTGGAAGGTAACCAGGGGGCAGTTTCATAAAGATGTTCGTAAGTTAAGAGCGACTTTAAGAACGTCTGGTGATCCTTTCTTACGTGCTTAACCATCGCCAATGAATATACCATTTTCCACAAGAAAGGATCACCAGTCGTTCTTAAAGTCGCTCTTAATTAACTTACGAACAGCTTTATGAAACACCCACCAGGCCTTCTGTTTAGTATTAGATCACTGAGTATATAAAATATAGGCTGGATATAAGGTAGATAACTATGGGTGAAAGGATGGGTAATTGTGAGTTTGTATGATCTAAATAACAATGGATGGATAGAAATAACGTTATATTGGTTTGATAATATTTGTTCTGAAAATAATATCTTTAAAAATATGTATCTCGTTCGTAGCTGGTGCTTCACGTGTTTTTCCTCATCACTATGAGGCGCCGAATGTACCAATATTATATAGAACAATTATTTGTTATATAATCATTATTTGTTAAAGGTCAAGTCCACCCCAACAAAATTTTGATTTGAATCAATAGAGAAAAATCAGACAAGCACAATGCTGAAAATTTTATCAAAATCGGATGTAAAATAAGAAAGTTATGACATTTCAAAGTTTCGCTTATTTTTAACAAAATAGTTATATGAACGAGCCAGCTACATCCAAATTAGAGAGTCGATGATGTCACTCACTCACTATTTCTTTTGTTTTTTATTGTTTGAATTACACAATATTTCAATTTTTACGAATTTGACGATTAGGACCTCCTTGCCTGAACCACAAAATGTTAAAATAATGGAATTCCACGTATTCGGGGAGGAATGAAACTTCATTTCACATGACAATGACGAGAAAATCAAAATATTTCATAATTCATATAATAAAATACAAAAGAAATAGTGAGTGAGTGATGTCATCAGTTCCCTCATTTGCATACCAACCGGGATGTGCAAATAACTCTTTTGTGAAATGAAGCGAAACTTTAAAAAGTCATAACTTTCTTATTTTACATCCGATTTTGATGAAATTTTCAGTGTTATGCTTGTTGAATTTTTCTCTTTTTATTCGAATCAAGTTTTTGTTGGGGTGGACTTGTCCTTTAAATAATAACTATTATTTATATATAATTTACATTTTATTTGTAAATAACTACTATTATATAAAATATCATTTCTAATTATTTATATATAATTCCAAGTAATACTTCATTATTTGTAAATAATAATAGTTCGACATTCCATTATTTATAAATAATGATTATTTGTTTTTCATTATTTATAAATAATGATTATTTGTTTTTCATTATTTATAAATAATGATTATTTGTTTTTCATTATTTACAAATAATGATTATTTGTTTTTCATTATTTATAAATAATGATTATTTGTTTTTCATTATTTATAAATAATTTGTTGAGTTTTCCATTATTTATAAATAATGATTATTTGTTAAATAATGAAAACGTCTACTTCATTATTTATAAATAATTTTTTCGAGTGCACCATTATTCTCATTATTTATAAATAATCATTATTTAATGTTCGAGTTTTCCATTATTTATAAATAAAGATTATTTGTTAAATAATGAAATATCTACTTCATTATTTATAAATAATAATTTTGTTTCAATATCCCATTATTTATAAATAATCATTATTTATAAACAATTTTTACAGTTTGCCATTATATACAAATAATCATTATTTATATACAAATAACCATTATTTATTAAATAATGCCATTATTTATTATATAATGCCATTATTTATTAAATAATGGAAAACTCGCTATAACATGCAAATGTGGGACCGCCCATGATATGAATATTCATGATGCGATTTCCTTTTTCGTGATTTTTCTTCACAAATTTTTGTCCATTTCCTCTTCATAATGACATTTCTTGAAGCAATTTTCTAGGGATATGGTCTGATTGTAATATTCTTCATTTTCTATATAACTTCGTCTTCGTAGAAATATCAAAAAGTGTAATTTTATACGATTTTTCCTACAGTTCACAATCCCCATAGGCGCGCGTGTACGGTAGGGACAACCGGTGAATCGACGGAGTGCTCTTCATCGAAATACTACGTTGGTTGGTCCCCGGAAGTGGCGGGCGGAATTTAGCCCGAATCCTCGATGGAAGTCGATCAAGTGCATATGAGCTGAGCGGAGAGTGAAATATCAGTGTACTTGTACAGGCCCTTCTACTTTTTATAAATATTTCTTGTTGCTTTTTTTGTTAAGTTAATTTTTCCTGGTGTAGAGATAAGTTTCAGTTCTAATAATGCACTTCAAATACATTTTGGAGTGTCTGTTTGAGGCGTTTGGGGCGATTTCACCCTGGCCCCAAAATGCTCGCAACGACAATACGGGGGCATGATGACCCCTAATTTTTTAAAAACTTATTTTTCTATTGAAAATTATCACAAAATTCACCAAAAGTGTGCACGAAAGCCTTCGTATTTCACTTTTAAAACTCCAAAAAGTGCCCAAATGACAAGCTTGGTCGCTTCGCTGTGTCGCTTTCAACTTGAGAACGTTTACGCGTCTGCTTCCCCCCCCCCCTCCGAAAGAAATTCTGTATACGGCCATGCTCTAAAGAGCCTGGCACATTGATTTATGTATACTTCATTTTCATTATTTTTATCTCATTATCATCATGGCCTTACGCATAATTTTTTCCGGGGGGGGGGGGTGGGGGGAGCAGGACGCGCGTAAACTTTCTCATAAAAATCTTGAGAAAGCGAAGCGACCAAGCTTGTCATTTGAGCTTGGTCGCGTCGCTGTCTCGCTTTCAAGATTTTTTTGAGAAACTTTACGTGCGTCCTAGCTGCCCCCCCCCCCCCCCCGGTAAAAATTCTGTGTAAGGCCATGATGATAATGTGATAAAAATAATGAAAATGAAAAGTACATATAAATCAATGTGCCATATGCTCTTTTGAGCATGGCCGTTCACAGAATTTCTTTCGGGGGGTGGGGGCAGACGCGTGTAAATGTTCTCAAGTTGAAAGCGAGACAGCGAAGCGACAAAGCTTGTCATTTGGGCTTGGTCCCGTGGCTGTCTCGCTTTCAAGATTTTTTTGAGAAAGTTTACGCGCGTCATGCTCCGGCCCCGGCCCCCCTGGAAAAAATTCTGCGTAAGGCCATGTTGATAATGAGATAAAAATAATGAAAATGAAAGTATACATAAATCAATGTGCCAGGCTCTTTAGAGCATGGCCGTATACAGAATTTCTTTCGGAGGAGGGGGGGGGGGGGGGGGAGCAGACGCGTAAACGTTCTCAAGTTGAAAGCGACACAGCGAAGCGACCAAGCTTGTCATTTGGGCACTTTTTGGAGTTTTAAAAGTGAAATACGAAGGCTTTCGTGCACACTTTTGGTGAATTTTGTGATAATTTTCAATAGAAAAATAAGTTTTTAAAAAATTAGGGGTCATCATGCCCCCGTATTGTCGTTGCGAGCATTTTGGGGCCAGGGTGAAATCGCCCCAAACGCCTCAAACAGACACTCCAAAATGTATTTGAAGTGCATTATTAGAACTGAAACTTATCTCTACACCAGGAAAAATTAACTTAACAAAAAAAGCAACAAGAAATATTTATAAAAAGTAGAAGGGCCTGTACAAGTACACTGATATTTCACTCTCCGCTCAGCTCATATGCACTTGATCGACTTCCATCGAGGATTCGGGCTAAATTCCGCCCGCCACTTCCGGGGACCAACCAACGTAGTATTTCGATGAAGAGCACTCCGTCGATTCACCGGTTGTCCCTACCGTACACGCGCGCCTATGGGGATTGTGAACTGTAGGAAAAATCGTATAAAATTACACTTTTTGATATTTCTACGAAGACGAAGTTATATAGAAAATGAAGAATATTACAATCAGACCATATCCCTAGAAAATTGCTTCAAGAAATGTCATTATGAAGAGGAAATGGACAAAAATTTGTGAAGAAAAATCACGAAAAAGGAAATCGCATCATGAATATTCATATCATGGGCGGTCCCACATTTGCATGTTATAGCGAGTTTTCCATTATTTAATAAATAATGGCATTATTTAATAAATAATGGCATTATATAATAAATAATGGCATTATTTAATAAATAATGGTTATTTGTATATAAATAATGATTATTTGTATATAATGGCAAACTGTAAAAATTGTTTATAAATAATGATTATTTATAAATAATGGGATATTGAAACAAAATTATTATTTATAAATAATGAAGTAGATATTTCATTATTTAACAAATAATCTTTATTTATAAATAATGGAAAACTCGAACATTAAATAATGATTATTTATAAATAATGAGAATAATGGTGCACTCGAAAAAATTATTTATAAATAATGAAGTAGACGTTTTCATTATTTAACAAATAATCATTATTTATAAATAATGGAAAACTCAACAAATTATTTATAAATAATGAAAAACAAATAATCATTATTTATAAATAATGAAAAACAAATAATCATTATTTATAAATAATGAAAAACAAATAATCATTATTTATAAATAATGAAAAACAAATAATCATTATATATAAATAATGAAAAACAAATAATCATTATTTATAAATAATGAAAAACAAATAATCATTATTTATAAATAATGAAAAACAAATAATCATTATTTATAAATAATGAAAAACAAATAATCATTATTTATAAATAATGGAATGTCGAACTATTATTATTTACAAATAATGAAGTATTACTTGGAATTATATATAAATAATTAGAAATGATATTTTATATAATAGTAGTTATTTACAAATAAAATGTAAATTATATATAAATAATAGTTATTATTTAACAAATAATGATTATATAACAAATAATTGTTCTATATAATATTGGTACATTCGGCGCCTCATACATCACAGTATTAATAATTGCTACATATAGATACTGAGGTCTACATCTACAGTGGGAAAATACAAAAGATAGATGTCTCCCCCCGGGTCTCCCCATGCATTGATTAAGTAATTGATTTTATCAAGTTTATAAAAATATACAAACAAGTATTACTTGGTAATCTTGTGCCTGAGGCGGGATGGTGATCCCAGATTTCAGCCATTTATTATCTTGATGACCACTCCATTGCTGGAGCAGCGTCGGGTCATCTGTACCGTTGACGATCTGGAGGAGAACTCGGAGCTTCCCGATGTCCTCACCGTTCATCTGATAATAGAATGCTAAACAGAGTGGCGTGGTCGATGGCGGCATCACAGGAGAGAGAAGACGGGCAATGTGGCCATCGGTACGTGGGCGGGATGATTCGGTGTAGATATAGAAACCTATATTGAGAAAATAAGGATTTATCATCATCTCTACTTTTGTTCATGTCAGTGTATCTCAACAGTTATTACTTGTACGGTACTACCCAGGGGCGGCGGAACGCATTTTCGTTTTTTTTTTTTTGGGGGGGGGAGCCAAAAAGGGCACTTTAGTAGGCCGCTATGTCAACATTGGCATTTTGGTGCAAACCAAATATTTCCACCCTGAGATTATCATCTGCGTGAAGTAGTTGTGTGTTTTGTAGTAATTAAGTTGAGCAAAGCCTTCTTGAAGTGATTTCTGATTGATAAGATATATATTGAGGCTTTATTTTTTGGGGAAAAATTTCAAATCTGAAGTTGTAAAACTTGCTTTTTGGTCAATTATGGCGCTAAGTACTGTCAATAGGGCATCCTTGCGAGATGTAGCGAACGCGATTCGCGAGCTCAAACTTTTGGAAATTTCATGTAATACTTTTTAAGACAAAAACTTTAAACATTCTGAGCAGTTTTTGTAATCATGAAAAAGATGTGTAGGCTATAAAGAATTAACGCGAGCGCGAAGCGGCGAGCTGAAATCTTTTAATTTATACTGAACAAAGGAATTAACCTCTTAAGTAATGCATTTAGTGACTCTTGAATAGGATACATTTATTTCACCAGTAGATTAATGCGAGCGCGAAGCGCGAGCTTAAACCTTGTGATATTCCCACCTGAAAACTTGGGCATTCTAAGCATTTTTGTAATCATGAACAGGATGAGTACCTTACTAAACAATAACTGATGCGATCGCGAAGCGCGAGCCAAAAATTGTGATTTTCTTACATAAAACATATTTTTTTACTTAAAAAAGGGTATTTGATCCTGAAAAAGGACAATTTTTTCCTACGCATTTTTTTTTTTTGGGGGGGAGACAAGTGCCCCCTGTCCCCCCCCCCCCCGGTTCCGCCGCCCCCGGGACTACCACATTTTTCCTCCTCTTCTTCTTCTTCTTTTTCTAACTTCTTGTTCTTCTTTTTCTCCTTCATCCATTTCTTCTACAATAGTTCAGTAGTGGATTTAGGATTATGAAAGAGAGGGGCAAATTTTGAAGAAAAAAAATAGGCGCAAAAGACTATTATTGCTATATTATTTATTACGAAATACTTTGGGCGATTCTCAAAATAAATAAAGGAGCGCGTCCCCTACGCCCCGCCTAGATCCGTCACTGTAGTAACTACAACTGTTGATACATACCTTCTGTTGATCCGTAGGTGTGATCAAACATTGGTCCTGTATTCTCTGTAGCTGTACTACCAGCATGTCTCGTCCAATCAAAATCATCCAGAGTATCTTGTATGTAACCACAGAATGGATCTGTTTCATTCTCGTAGTTACACGAGAAGATAGGGTTTGAGTCAACGTCTGATTGACCATGACCTAATATACAAAAATAACAAAAAAGATATAAAATCAATTCGCATAGTCATATTTCTTCTTCTTCTTCTTCCACTCCTCCCTTCCACCATTTCTTCCTCATCCTCCTCCTCTCCCCCTCCTTTTTCCTTTCTTCTCCTCCCATGCCGCGTTTCTTCCTCTTCCCTTCTTCCTCTCTTTACCTTCTTTACCCACACAAGAGTTCACTATTATATAGAAACTGAAAATGATCAAAACCCGTGCGACGACATAGGCCAGAGTCAATAAAATAATATATGCATGGGGAATACATAATAGGATAGAAAATTAATACACTTATGTCTGGATATAAATAAACAGAAGAAAGAAAATCATGAATAAAAAATTGATATATGAATTAACTCAAAACAATATAGAAATAGTTGAATTATCAATAAACTAAGTTTACACAAAAACGTAATGATAAAAAAATATGCATACAGCCTCAAAGGACTGAAAGGTCTATCAAAAAAACAAACACGGAATTGATAATAACAGTAAACAACAGAGAGAGAGAGTCCCCCTCATTTGTTTTTGAATTCATTATCAAATCCATTCCATCCGATCCCTTCTCTCCTTCCGGCCAAGTCCCTCTCTCCCCCTCTCATCCTCCTCTCTTCTCTCTCTCTCTCCCTCTCTCTTCCATCGTTAAACTCCCAAGGGTGGCATACATGACCTGAACTCAACAAATTTGCTTCTTATGTTTTTACTCTAAGCAGGTCAAATGTTAGCTTGTGTGCCACTCAGTACCAATACAATTTTATGGAATGTATATTCGTCCTATCGAAGTTTTAGTAGTTGCATAAGCTTTCCAACACCCTTGTATTCTTATTATTCCAACGTATACTGCACAAAATATTTTCCCGTTTTTCTCTCGACTATCAGTTCTCTGTAGACCATTATCAATCCCTCAAAATGAACGATGTATGTTAATTTTCTGAATGAGTACAAGAAAAAGACATGCACGTATATTTCCCACCCTCATTCCTTGAAATTGAAGAAAAATGCAAACCCAAATGCTCTTTCTACTTTCCTTCTTTTAATCGAATAGTTGAAGAAGAAGGAACAGAAAATAATGATGAGAAAGATAAAATAACAGAAGAAAGAATAACAGGAAGAAAAGAAAAATACTAAAAGTAATAATAATAATAATAATAATAATAAAAATAATAAACAATGATAATCTATAATAATAACAATAAAAATAACAAGAATAAGAACAAGAAGAAAAAGAAGAAGGAGAAGAAGAAGAAAAAAGGGGTACAATCAGAAAGGTACTCTCGAAATTGTTCGGATCGGAATGATTTGGTTGACTTTGTTTGTTCACCAAACAATAATTATTTAGAAAACTGTATATTAGGTACACAGGACATAAGTATCAAGCAATCGTATTATGATTTAATGAAATAACATAACATAAGCATGAAAATAATGAAAAAAACTAAAGGATATTTGATACCTGTTCATTAATCATAAAGTTTCCATTCATAATTTAGTTTCGGATAACATGAATAGGTTTATGTGTCGAACACTAATTTTTTTTTCCGTTCGAGCGAAGAGGAGGATATTCCAAGCCCTAAATATTCCTCTCCCTTGGAAAACAATAAGCTTTAAGCTGCAATTGATCGTAATTTTTTTAATGTGGAATTCGTGTCAGAATAACTTATTCGACATAGTCAATGTCATCCAATTATGAAATAGGAATATAATCAAGCTTATCAAGTTATTGTGTTAGTCATTGGGGTGGAAAAGGGAGGGAGCACATATCACCTTCAGCGCGAAGCGCAGAAGTTTTCAATTAAAAAAAATAAATTCCTAAAGAACAAGACTATTGACGGTCTTTTGGGAGATCATATACGGAAATTAGAAGTGACTTATCTGGTGGAATGTACTAACTGTCACGTTTGATTATTTTACACCTTCACTGCTCGATTTTCCTGGTTCTGAAATCACATTGTAAAAGGAGCGAACTCAATAAACACATTTTATGGTTGCAGAAGGCATTGATTCATTGATAAAATTATCAAAATATTATTCCTTTTAGGCATTCAGAATATCGTTATTCGATTACGTAATATTTAGAATTCGTATATACATGTAATAACCAATAAGGAAATAATTTTGAATGATGATCCTAAGCACTGTTTGAAGACATTGAAATTTGTGAGATATTTCCTATTTTTTAGCAAGCGCCATGAGCGCCCAGCTGAGGCGGATACCTGCGCTTTACAAGAACCCATCATCATCATCATCAGGAAATAATTTGGATTTCATGGTATTGTAAATGAAAAAAAAAAAGTTCAACTTGAATTTTATCTATAGATTTTAAGTATGTTTGTGTTTTATAATCATATTCAGAGAGATTTCTAGAAGAATTTATTCAGTATTCCTTTGTAATTATAAATTGTGAAAGAAATATGTACAGATTAGTTCTTAGTTTACTTTTGGAATAATCATATTAAATTGTTTTTGCATGAATTCTGATTCAATTATGTTAATGATTTTTGTGTTATTCGTTAATTTCACATGTTATGTATGATGAGGAAGAAATAAAATATGATTTAAAAAAAACCTGTCTAGTGTCTACATTGGAAGAAAACTTAACTATCATCATACAGTGTGATGGTATAGGGTCCATGGTAAGACTAAGATATCTAAAACAAATATATTTTCAATGAAGATGCGGGACTTAAACCCATTAGATGTACAGTATAATCATCATTTTGTTACAATAATGCCCAAAATCATTGTTTCGATGAACAAGGGTGAGTTAAGTCCTCTCGAATTTCTTTGCATCATTACAGCCTATACATAGCTATCACTTTCAATTCTAAAACTGTTATTTTTAAAATTTTAAAAACATTCTTGGCCTCTTTTTTGGCATCAAATCTTAGATATCAAGGGGGCGGAACCCCCTTTTAAGCAATCATTAATAGCCTGGTGGGTGTTTCATAAAGCTGTTCGTAAGTTAAGAGCGACTTTAAGAACGAATGGTGATCCTTTCTTGTGGTAAATGGTATATTGAATTGGCGATGGTTAAGCGCGTAAGAAGGGTTCACCAGTCGTTCTTAAAGTCGCTCTTACCTTACAAACAGCTTTATGAAACGGCCCCCTGGTAGGATAATGGCCAATGGGCGTACCTAGGAATGAAGGTTGCGGGGGCTATTGATGGGGTTTCACATCTGCCCCCCTCCCGGGGCCTGGGGCACTATAGGCCCCTCTACCTACAACTATCATTCAATGAAGGATAGTTGTAGGTAGGTAGAAGGCTTCATTGTAGATCAATATTACTTCGGAGCAAAATTAAACACGTCCTGAATATATTCGAAGTGGGAGTTGAACTTCTTCACATTAAAGTCGGCCTTAAGTTTTGTTGAGGAAATAAAACTTGAACTAGAGAGACATCGAGCCCAGCATAAATGTTTGGGCGTCAATGATTTGAGTGGAGCAAAGTTTACTTATACCCCGGTGCTGTTTTTTTAAAATAATTATTATAGATACGCCATCGATTACTGATGGAGATATCCTATAGAAGACAAATAAATAAATAAATGAGTAAATAATTAATCAGATAAATAAATATATGAAACATTCTTTGTAATAAGTGCTGAATAAATATTGTTGATTATTAATATTATTATTAATTAAACAAATGAATATATGTATAAATACATTGATAAATAAATAAATAAATAAACAACTAAACAAATAGATAAAACATAATATTTTCGGGGGGCAAAAAGACAAGGTTTGACTTTAATCATTTCACCATGATCATCTAACTCTCCATCTATTCGAGCAAGGTGTTTTCCGAGGCAAACAATAAAAAATAAGAGAAAGATTTTTTCACCTCATTCACTTTTGAGATCCGGTTTGTCAGACTGAATCAATCTGCGATAAGGTTGTGAGGTCAGGGACTCGTCATCGGGGAAATCAAGTAACGTATGAAGCAGGAATAGTACTATGTAGCATGCCCGGGGTAGCATGCGGGTATAGGATTTTATCTTATCTAGTCCTACACGACTTCAATGAAAATGACGGAACAAAAACACCTAAAGTGGAGATGGAGGTTGATAACCATTTCTTGGAAAATAAGACTCAGATTACTCATTTAATATATTTTAGCAACTATAGATGTCAAAAGCCATATAACCGTGAAGAAAAAGTTAGGCTATTTTGTCAATTAAAGCATGGTAAACCGCGTTGGAAACACGTCAATTTAATAACTACAACTTCCTTTACCACCACCACCACCACTACCACCATGATCACAATCACCAGCTCGACCATGTACTAATAAAATCCATGGTTGCATGTGGGGGTGTGTGTTGGGAGGGGGAAACGGGGGGGGGGGGGGCGGTGAGACCCTTTTATTGCATTTGACTAATATTTTGTTGCCACATATAAACCATAAATATAAAATTGCATATATACGTAGGACATATTTATTGCCACGTGAGCACAATGAGTAGGCCTGATAATGAATATAAACATTATTTCTACACAACTTACCTCCCGACACAAACAGCATAGCGAGGACTAAACCGATTGAACATGATACAGAACAGATATGATAACACAAAACCATAATGAAAGCACAATGTAAGCTAATGTCCAAAGAAAATAAAAGATTCCACACCGACGACGAATCAAGAAAGCATAAATGAAATAATGTTCAGATTGCAGAACATTTTAACTTGCGAGGGTTGGTCCCCTGCTACCAGGGTTCGTGCAACTTGTTGACTGGTAGTAGAGGAGCAAGCTGGTATACGCCCCCTGTAATTTGACATTGGTGACCGCGGATGAGGATGAGAGGAGGATGGAGAGTTATTTGCGTCCCAGACGTACCACAGCAGAGGGTCGGCTAATCCTCATATTACCCTGTCTCCCCGATTTAGCCTCAAAACAAGGAGTTGTGACCCACGACATGCTACTGTCACGGAGTGTATGCGTGGTATCAATAATATAAGGAGGTACTGTTTAATTGGTGTCAATCTGGTGGAGGGGTATTGAGGGTTAAGACTAATCGACATACATGTACACAAACCCGATGATAATGGGCCAAGAGGCTAAGCTCATGATTTCTCTGACCAGGAATTACATATCCCAGCCCCTAGCTATCAAGATATTTTTCAAATTTTGTTAAATAATGGACAATATGAAGCAACTTGTTTATAATTTATCTATATTTCAAACACGGAAATTGTTTTCAACCGAGGATTTAACTACAACAATCAGTCAACCACAACTATGTATAGCACTAGATTAATTCTTCGAAAGTGGGAGGTGCTATATATTCTTACACCGGGATCGTGACTGCAAAATGCGCAGCACGTAGAATATAAATTCTCTTGGGACTGGAGTTAACGTTTTGGAGGGAAAAAATATCATGAGAAATTGAGCCACTAGCGTTTTTTAACGATTCTCCTGTAACAAAAATAACTCCCTGGTTAAACTCTGTGCCTATATGCATTAAAGGAGAATGAAACTCTTGGAGCAAGTTAGCTTTTGTGTAGGCAGAAAAATCAAAGAATAAGATCAACAAAAGTTTGAGTAAAATATAGGACGAGCAATAGAAGAGTTCTGAGCATTTGAATGTCGAGATCACTAATGCTATGGAGATCCTCCCATTGGCAATGCGACCAAGATCTATGATGTCACAGATGAACAATTCTCCCCTTTTGGACATTGAAAATATACCCCAAAACATCTATCTTTGCTCATTTTAATCATAATAGCTCCATGTTCTAATCATATGACAAACGATTTATCAATGATATAATGTTGTGAAACCTCTGTACTTGTCCTCTCATAAAGAGAACACCTCACCTTGTGATAGACTCTAGAAAAGTGAGAATATAAGTGAAATAAGTACTAAAGTAATGAGGGAGTTGTACGTGTGTGACATCACATATCTTGGTCGCATTGCCAATGGGAGGAACTACATGGCATTAGTGATCTCAATATTCAAATGCTCATAACTTTCTTATTATTCATTCAATCTGTCTCAAACTTTCAACAATATGTTTCTTTCATTTTTCTCTTTGATATGGATTCAGCTGGTTTCAAGGGTTTCATTCTCCTTTAATAATTTGTTTACTCGGATTAGGATTAGGAATAATGGTTGTGGGACAACGCTTAAAGAAATTATTCCAAAAGAATATTATCGACGACGCAGGATGTTAATTCAGATAATACGATATTTGGTTTAGCTAAAATCACTGTTCTTGCTGAATAAAGAAGCAGAAAATTCGAGGAAATTTTTCGCAAACAGAAAACCCTGCTATTAATAGACGATCTGTAAATTGTGATAAAATGATCATGTACGTTGAAAATTGAAGCCGTAATGAGTCGTTATTTAGTGATTGGATCGAAAAAGGGGGTCTAGGGCATATAGGCCGTCTCATATGCGCCCTATCAAAATGACACAAATTGCAAAGTCAATGAATCCCAATTACAAACATATATAATCAAATATAAGCCTATACACAATACATTACAGTAACATTGGCATTGATTGTTGTGAATATTTCACAAAAACGTCTAAATAGCACTTCAAATATGTCTGCATTGATCTGTTACATGTCTTATCGCTCTCTGGCATTGTTTTGCCTATGCTACTTTTTGAGGGCACAAAAATATGACAGTTTTAAATCATATAAACAATCACATGATAATTGAATTAATAATTCAGTTTATCTATCATGAATTACCCCCAAATTGGTGCGTAATTAAGAGAAGTAGCTTAGGCCAGTAAAACACAACAAGAAGATTCAAATTTTAAGTGCTCCAATATCCCAACCAATGATTATAAATACATATTTTTCCCACTGAAATTGACAAAGTGTAATATTGTTGCAAATTTTGTATTTTGAGTAAGTCATGCTAACCCTAACAATGATTTACGGTGTGAACATGGACCTATCAAGGAGTCAATCTTTCATTATTTTTCATATCATCTTACCATGACTTAAACTGGACGGCTTTTCCCCGTCGACTTAAATTTCATATCGTTTACAAAGTAACCAGTGCTCACCCAACCATACTAACGTTTTCGTGCACTTTGATATCAAAGTCGAAAAAAGTCACAAGTCGAAAAATCCAATGCTGAGCGAGCAAAAACAACGCCAAATGTCGCCTATTAGCAGATTAGTGAACAGCGCCAGCAGGAGCCAGCAAAATTTCAAGGGCTCACATGAGTATTACAGACCCGCATTCACTCACGTGTGAAATCATAGCTCATCAAAAAATCATCAAAAATCAATCCCACGATGTAGATTTTGCTTTAATTCATTGAAATTAGTCACAATTAACAGTACATTAAAACTTGATATGTTAATCGGGTACTTGCCCAGCTCAATCCACTGAACTGGAAATACGTATTTCCAGTTCAGTGGCTCAATCAAAAGTTAAATGGCCTGAAATAAGACTAACCATAATTTCGGCCAGTTCATTGCCACACACACACACACACCCTCCCACACACACACACACGCACCCTCACACACACACACACACACACACACACACACACACAAACAGTTCATTGCCAGAAAAACCCGAACTGCATTGTGGGTAATAATAATTAAAATGAAATACAAAAATGCAGTCTAGCCTCCCCAATGGCCTTAATTACGAAAGAGTATGAACATGACATTGTTTCTATCATTTATATTTTGATATACAAACATTTTGTCTATTTTTAATGAATTATTTTAATCATTAAAGTCATGTGCAGTGGCGTAACAGGCGGGGGGGGCAAGCTGCCCCCCCTGGCGGAGCTCACCGGGGAAAAAAATGGGAAAACGAAAAAAAAGGGAGGAAGAAAGGGAAAGGGAAAGGAAAGAAAAGAAAAAAGGGGAAAGGGAAGGGGAAAGGAAAAGGGAAAAGAAAACTAAGAAAAAACATAAAAAAGGGAAAACGGAAAGATAACGGGAAAAGGAAGGAAAAAGAACAAGTGAGAAAGAACAATTCGCCCCGATATAATACATTAGCATGATTAGTAAGACAGGGAAATAAATTAAAGATGACAAAAAGGCAAACAAAAGCGGGAAATAAAGGCAAAATGGAATTAGCCAAAATCTAAATTGGAAAATAAAGAATAGGGACAAGATAACGTACATTATCGGGCTGCCGAGGATTGAGATAACGAGCGGGAAGAAAAATGGATGGTATATAGCATAATGTCGTATGAAAGTCTATCATAAACTTGCTAAATCTCCAAAGGCTCTGTCCAAGAGTCAAGACCCCGTGCAGTGGGGGCTCTTCATCTGTAACCTTTAATGGGTTCTATATAACGGGCCCCTATATGGACCCTTCCTGCATTAAGCTTTACGTTGAAGCACTGGCGTACCGGGGGTGGTTCCACAGCCAAGGGGAAATAAAAGAAAATAAAGGAGGCAGCGAAATGAGATGAATGAAAAAAAATATATGACATGATATTTGCTATAATGATGTAAAAATCTATCATATAATTAGAATTTCATTTTAACAGGCCATTTTTTTCTGGCTCGCTTCGCTCGCTGGCGACTTTTTACAAATTTCCCCACATTTGCTATGGTGTGCCCCTCACAATATTTGGATGATTACGATACACAACTGCATTGAATTAATATAAATATACACGCAATTTGATTAAAATAAGTGGCCATCTGTAAGGTTTAAAATGGCTTTGATATAAAGAGGTTCCGGGGCTCTGCCCTGGACCCCACCCATATAGCACTGTTATATGGATGAGTTGGACCATGGCCCCCAAAAGTTCTACAACCAAACAAAAAAAAGAGGAAAGAAAGGAAAGTGTATTATATTTTTCTGAATATCACGTTAAAATCTATCTTCATGTTAGATTCTCATGAAAAGGTGATTTTTTTTTATCTCGCTCGCTCGGGACCTATATTAAGCTATTTCTTGCCAGAAGCGCCATACTCGGCCCCCTCGAGCATATAGAGCTTCGCCCTGATGCTCACAATCATAACAAAAATCCTGTTCACCGTGGCGTACAAAAAAAAGAGAAAAAAGGAAAGAGAGGAGGGTGAAATATGATATCATCTTTTTAACATTATGTCAAAATCTATCACAAAATTGGATTTTTGCAATAAAAATGTCAAAAAAATTTGCTCGCTCGCTTCGCTCGCTCGCTTATATATATATATATATATATATATTTGCCCGATACGCCATATCGCCCCCCTCAAAATTTTTGCCTTATGACGCCATTGCCTGTTCCATGATATGACCGGGAAATTTTTGGCTCTTGCCCCCCCTGGCCACCGACCCCTGTTACGCCGCTGGTCATGTGATCTTTACTTACGCGTGTTCGACATGCTTTGCATGCGGATTAATTACTCTCATGTGCCCTATACTGAGGGTCAAATTAAAAAAAGGTGAATATTTTGGTCTCAAAAGAAAGAGTGGGTTCTCCTGAAGAGATTGATACCTTGCATCCACGCCCCTCATTTTAATGTTCCATTCACATGTTTTGTGCGCTTCCTATGGTATTGCAGCTACAAGTTCTACCTGTTTGATGTCCATCAATGGGCTAAAATATATATTGTGTGGAGTTACAGCTTCTTGTTAACATGTTTAATTTTGTTCGAAGTGATTTATTACCTTTGTATTCGCATAAAAATAAACAAAGTAAATAAAAGAAAATTGATAACAAACAAAGAGTGTAAGCATTTCTTGTGCTCATTACGCATCTCTTCCTCAATATAACTCACAGGTTGGAAGGGGGGGTTGCTATAGATACACACCATCAACCCCGCCCTGCGTATGAGCTAGGAGGATGGGGATATGTACCCCGACTCAGCTCCGCCCCCTGTAGCTTTCAACGAAGTGAATATTATTCAAGTATGTGCAATCTATGATGTATAACATCTGACTGAGACAAGTTTATGTATTTTAATGTTTTGTTCATCTTTCTTTCTCGGCGTGCTCTAAACATTGAACATGGGAATCTTTGATGATAATTAGTTGTTATTTATCATTTTGAAATCCGTACTTATTTCATTTCACACTCTCAAATCAACCAGATCTGGGGCCCGTCTTACAAAGAGTTGCGATTGATCAATCGCAAGTATGGAAAGCCAGCAAAGTCAACATATAAAATGCATGTTTGTTCAAAAACATTTCTAGATATGAATGTATATCCATAAATTCATTGATTTCTTGACAATTTGGTGTGTTTTCCTTTGTTTGCAAAGGACATTTTGCAAATTTCCAGTAGAAAAAATTATGACACTGATGGATTTCCATAGAGTTAAGATTGATTGGATCAATCGTAACTCTTTGTAAGACGGGGCCCAAATCTCCTATTGGCAATAGAAACTCGCATTTCTGCATGATAAATGATAATAAGCATTGAATATGCATTTGAAAGCGTCATTTCAGCATAGTAAGCGATAAATACACTAAATGCCGAGTTATATACTTATCAACTGTTGTTAATTATAACCTATCACTTTGTATAAAACTGTTTGAAGCTTTCTCACCACTGATTTCTAGCAGACGACGCTCAGCCATAGCAACGACAGTGTAGACGTGTAGTCGCTCTATAGGGCTCACATGAGTATTACAGACCCCCATTCACTCACGTGTTAAATCATAGCTCATCAAAAAATCATCAAAATCAATCCCACGATAGATTTTGCTTTAATTCACTGAAATTAGTCACAATTAACAGTACATTAAAACTTGATATGTTAATCGGGTACTTGCCCAGCTCAATCAAAAGTTAAATGGCCTGAAATAAGACTAACCATAATATAACTCTGGCGCAAATATTCACTAATGAATGATACGCGCCGTATAAGCTAAAACAACAACAACAACTATAAATTTCGGCCAGTTCATCGCCAGAAAAACCCGAACTGCGTTGTGGGTAATAATTAAAATGAAATACAAAAATGCAGTCTACCTCCCCAAAGGCCCTAATTATGAATGAGTATGAACATAACATTGTTTCTATCATTTATATTTTGATATACAAACATTTTATCTATTTTTAATGAATTATTTTAATCAATAAAGTCATATGATCTTTACTTACGCCTGTCCGACATGCTTTGCGTGCGGATCAATTAATCACATGTGCCCTATACTGAGGGTCAAATTAAGAAAAGTTGAATATTTTGGTCTCAAAAGAAAGAGTGGGTTCTCCTGAAGAGATTGATACCTTGCATCCAATACCCCTCGCTCTGTTTTTGCTCACTTTGCTCTATTATTTATTGAAAGCAAATTTTGACTTTATTGTACTTTGACAGTATACTTATATAGTCATTAAATACATGGAACAAATCTCATTTCAAATATCCGTTAATTTGAAAAATATGGAGTCATTGTGATCAGACGGCCCAAGTACCATCGTATCGTGTAAAAAAAAAAGCTAACACGATTGTTCAAACATTGAATGATTGCACAAAGGTCCCTTTTTATGATGGTTCAGTCCACTGATCTCTCCCCTATCTGGATGGGAACAATAACGCTGATTGGCCTATTCCGTGTTGAAGCACCGGAAGTTGGTACCTCCGCACGTACGCCTATAGTTCCCCCCAAAAAGCCAAAATCGAAGTAGAGTCTGGTTCACGGCAATAGTGTCAATTCTTATTTATACTTACCAGATCAACTCTTATGACAGCACTTTTCAATGTGAATTTATACCTGATACAAAGTTAAAGATGCCGTCCTGTGCCGCGTATGATTGCACTAATCGAGACGACCGTGGAAACAGAGAAAAGGGGGTTACTTTTCACAGATAAGACAAGCTGGTGAACTGCTTAGTTGTAGACTTTATGTAGTCCCATGTGCTCAAATACATGTGTGGTAATTCTAAATTTCCAGAGCAAGTTTCCAAAACTTTAAAACTCCAGGGGGGTTATCGATTGTTGTGATTTCTCTGGAAGCGTGATGAATTCAAACCATGATTCAAATAAATATTCAATTTATTAATATTCATAACTGTCACCAAGTTTTATGAGTTTATCAGTCATGTTTGGACAGAAGAATATCACAAGATCGGAGGAGTTGAAATTTTTTTGATTTTTTGCGAAGCACAGATCCTGACCGAAATAGACTGATTTTTCGGTCAAGGACTAGATCTACAAGGTATTCTGAAAATTATTTTATCTTTTATTTGTGTTAATTTCCTTGGAAAGGATAATAAAATTTACAAGCTAGAGGTACATGTACGGTAGGACTAGGACTTTAGGAGGCTAATGTAACTTGTGGCATGTGAATTTATGATATTTCTTTGTCAATTGATCTAATTATTTTTTCCAAGAACTTATTTTTTTTTAAGTACGTAAAAAAGACAGAGACAGAGACAGATTAACAGATTTCAGAAATTTCACAGAACTTATTTTGAGATGTCTTCAAAGAAAATATGTCTCGGTGGAGCAAAAAAAAAAAAGGGGGGGGGGGGTTATCAACCAAAAATTTAGGGGGGTGATGCAAGAAAAATAATCTGACAAGCAAAAAAAAGGTTATCAACCCGAATTTTAGGGCGGACCACAACAATTTTAGGGGGTCCACCTTAATTTAGGGGGATGCAGGAAACAAATTGACAAGCAAAAAGAACAAAAAAGGTTATCAACATAAATTTTGGGGGGTCTGACCCCCCACCTAAAATTTAGGGGGGACAGGACCCCCTCTCCCCGCTTCCGCTGCCTATACTATATGAACAAACTGGGGAGAGGATAATTGAAGAGGGTCGATCGATGTGACGGAGGGAGATCGAGAGAGAGAGACACTCTTAAAGGGCGAGTCCACCTCATGGAAAAGATTATTTGAATAGAGAAAAAAAAAACAATAATGCTGAAAATTTAATCAAAATCAGAAGTAAAATATGAAAGTTATGATATTTTAAAGTTTGACTTAAGCGATGAATTTTTCGGTGTTATATATGCTTGTTTCATTTTTTTTTGGGGGGGGGTGGACTTAAATAAAAGGGGGTTTCAAGCCCAGAGTTATAAGCCTGCATAACCTAGCCTCCTCGCCCTATCCCTAAGATGTTATTTGGCAAACAGATCGAACCTCCAAAATACCCCTAGACAAGTCAAGGATTTCATCCATTCTTCCTTAGGTGAGAAAAACACCAACCCCTTTAAAATTATGTTTCTGAAATGTACTGGGAAAGTACCATGGTTTCAAGAAAATTGCCAATTCTTGCACCTTAAATATATGAAGTTTTGTATGAAAAGCAATGAGAGCTTCAGTGTGCAGACAGCTATATCGCTCACAATGCACATGCTAGTGGAGCGATCGCGTTCCTTTTGGGGAAACTGGTATGGCGGACAATAGAACTCGCGGGCTTCAAACATAGGACCCTCCCCGCATATCCAGTTAGTGGAGAGATCAGTGGTTCAGTCATCCGTCATTCTTCATTTTCTTCATTCAGAATACCCAGCTTGTGTGTGAAGCACAATACACCTTGTTTACAGCGAGCCTCGGGAAGGATTGATTCAGCGTGCAACGTGTACAGAAAATAATGGCGTTTTAATCATGATTGAGGTGTACGAATTATAGAAATCAGTGATACCAAAGATAATTGCAGCTCTTACCAAAGTGGTCATATTGATCCCGATCTTGAGCGATAAGTAACACTGATCAGCAAGACGGGAAACAGAGTCGGTGAGATTCCTGTCTGAGGAGGGTTAAGAAGAGGTGAGCTTGTGTTTGACGTCATGATATTAAATGCAATACTGTTCACTAAATTTCGGTCAGTTCAGTCCAGTTAATTCCCATTCAAGCAAATGTGTTTACAACTAAATGCATATTACAAAATACATAGTATTTGCCTATATTCGGTTAAAAGCATGGATGATAAAAAAAACTGGTCAACGTAATAGGCATACGTTGCATTGGTTCTTTACATACAAATAAACCAACTATAGGCCTACATGTACGTATTTTGCAAGCAACTCCGTTAAAATAAATAAAAAAATAATAAAGTAGCATATAAGCAATGGAAAGGATTTCACTCACCACTGTTAAGCCGGATATTGTTTCGTTCTCAACTTTCTCATCTTGATGTTTTTAGTGACAATAAAAAAGCTAAATAATGCTTACTACCATCTTCCATCAAAGTTAAGGCCAAAAATTTGATGGGACTTTTTCTTTTAAATTTCGATCGATAACCTTTAGTAGTAGTATGAACTAAATTGGAATCTATAAAGTAATAAACGCGTTAAAGCTGTACGGAAGAAAGGTAGAGCCAAAGAAAAATTAGTTAAAACTGAGTGAAAAACACTACATAGGCCTACATAATACTATGTGAAGTGAAGAAAAGGTTAAATGTATTTGCTAAGAATGCCTAACAACTTAAATCAGCCTCTCCCGATGTTCCTTTAATTCTATCTTTTTTTTTCTTCGTTTCGTTTCTTTTCTTAATTTTTCTTTCAAACAGAACAACTACCCACTTAATTTCTTACATTTTTTTTTTTTTGGGGGGGGGAATCTTATGTCCAATGTGTTTTTATATGATTAAACCAAGTTCCAGAACAGTTCAGATTTACAATAGAAACCAAGGTTCCATTCAGTGAAATGCTACTAGGCCTACGTTGTAGACTCTACTTTCACCTGATAATGTTTTATTGTTACAGATTTGATATTCGTCACATAAACATAAACATATGAATGTTGCGTTTCCTCTGATTTTTAAATCATACATAATTGTGTTTGTAAAGGTGCAGTGTCAATGGTAAAACTCTTCATCACCTTGTTCTTTTATCAGTTTGCAAGTGAATCTCTGAACAACTTGTCATCATCATTCCTATAGGCCAACCTTTCGACTGTAGGCATGGCTGAAACAGCATCCCTCAACACCGACGTTATTCTCCGCATCGCAAATCAGATCGAAGTCAATGACACCGGTAAAGAAGACACGATACGAGCCCTTGGACTCTCCCTTGAACTCAACAAGGATATCGTCGACCAGGCGTTAACCCTGATCGGCAGCAAGTCATCGAATCTTGTAGATGCAACACGCCATCTTCTCAACGAATGGGTAAACGACCACGGGAGCGATGATAAGGCGGTTAAAAAGCTGAAGACGATCCTGACAAAGAACGGTTATTCCAAGATGGCGGATGATCTCAAGGAAGGTTAATATAAAATAGATTATCATTCACGTAATATTTTTTGGAGATAGAGAAACATCAGAATAGTATGCAATGCGAATGCCACGAAAAGTCATAATTTCGCCGATTTCATAAACCCGTTATATTATCATCAAGTAAAACTCGGAGTCATGTTTAAATGAAAAAAGTAATCAGACTTAAATATTGATACATTTAATAAGAAGGCGTCAACTTACAAAAAAACCAACATGACCAATGGAGCTGATAAACAATAGTTTACAAAGTATTCTAGGCTAATTGTAGGAACAATGTACGGTAAATACATTTATCTTTTGAATGAAAGTGAGATGAATTTGTAATGAAAATGGATGATATATTATGAGGGAGCCAATCGTATTATACACACTCACTACAATAACTTTTTATGTCTTGTAAGGGAAAAATGATAAAAAGAGGAATTCCAGAAAATCACAATAAATTATGACAAAGATGATCTTGTCTTCTTTTGCAGAATCTACCAAGAAGTCTGTTAAAAATGGTCACACACACGAGCCACAGCCACAATCGACAACAGACAGAATTATTACATTAGTCACAACAATAGTGGTAGCCTTTCTGGCTATCACGTACATCCACTATCGAGACTTCTCTTAAAAGCCATTGGTCTAGACTCAAAAAGAAAATATTACCTATGTGTGGGAGCTCGAAGGAAGGTGTCTTGATGCGAACTCGTCTGGGATAAAAGGATACATCTCTTTCAGAAGGGATGGTAGCATGATTTGCTGACTTGTCTTGCCTTGATTTGACTATTGCACTGAATCCACATGGCCGGCCTCTAGGTACTGTGTTCAGATTTGATGAACCTCAAGGAGTATTGTCGGAATGAAGAGGACACACTGCGTGTTTGCCTGAACTTGTATCGGTTGCTGTTCATAAGCCATACTTATCAAGCTTGACCATGTGTCCCGTGTGTCTTATCACACTCTGTTGAAACTCTTTCGTGAAACCGTATTCACTTTTAACGATCCACTGTTGAGGAAATAATATATACTTTTCTCGTGAAAACATCACCTGAACCGCTTAACGTCGATAATTTGAATCGGTATGAGTCTCACCATATTTAGTCCATGGTCTCACTGATTGAAAATGGTCCTGGGTCCCGTTGCATAAAAATTACTTTTATTGTAACTTTGCCATCCTATCATAACTACCATGGTAACGCTGATCACCAATAACCAATTACAAAAAATCAATGATTCCAGACAAGTTACCATTGGATGGCAAAGTTGCCATAATGGAAACTGATGCAACGGGGCCATATACGCATTGTGTCTAAAGTTGATGGTCTAATTAAACATGCAGGTTGCATAGTTTGTTTACTTTCTAGCCTATATTTTTGTTTTCCGTTTTTTTATCATAATGATAATTTACGCAGGTTTGCTCGCCCAAATGTGGTTGGATTCAAAATTGTGGGTCCAGAATCAAAATATTAATCTTTATAGAATAAAGTATCAATACCCTACCGAAGAGAGATGTAAAAGGGGAATGTAACTCAAAGGAAGAGTTGAATATTCAAAATAAATCTTATATTAGGCTTATTGCTATTTACGACCCCTCTGGATTGATATTGAATCATTATGATTTAGAACATAAGTATACGCCAAATGGGAGAGTTGTCTTTATCACAATCTACCCATCTTATTACAAAACATGATCTCAGTCATTTTTTAAACAGTTTTTCCTTTTGCTCGTTCGATTTCTTTTCAACTTTCACTCTGCGAATTTCACGTTTTTCTCCTTTAAAAAATGTAACCTTAAATAATATCATCTAGAAAATATATTTTTTCCTAACGAGTCTTAACATTTTGTTCCTTAAAGCCATGTATGTCTCTCTTTCATGGCATATCGATGATACTAACAGTTAAATTCGGGAGTAGCGTTGCTTATGCAGTGCAATTTCTTCGTGAAAAAAAAGATGATGATTTCTAAGTTTCTTCTCTTATTGTGGAAGTGGAAGGAGGGTTCACGTGTCCGTTCATAAAATGATTGTTAAATTTTCTGCTGAAATTAATGAAAGGTACATGTTTTGACAATGTTGGGGGTCATTAAGTTGCTGTGTACTAATTCCCGCAGCTCTTATCTGTAGCCACATGCATACAGTAAAAAGTAAAAAAAAAATAGCACGTTGTTTAACCCTGTCACTCTAACAACAAGTTGTTTAAACTTTTTTGTAATTGTTTAAACTTTTAAAACAACTTAACTTGTTTAAATGTTTAAACAGTTGTTTAAAAGTTTAAACAGTTATTTAAACAATAGCTGTTAGAGTGACGGGCTTATACACCGTGCTTAAATTTTAAACAGCGTTTTTACAATGCAGATTGTCAGAAACGAATTTACCCGACATAGCAGTCATGTCAAAAGAAGAGGTAGACAAACAAATTACAAAAAATTAGATCAGCACTGTATATAACTAAATATATTTAATGTTACTTTACTGTACAAAAGGGATGTGTTAGATGTGTAAAATGCAATTAAAAGTGAAAATAAAAATGTTCTCCATGTATGAACGCAAACACACGTATTTTCCTCATTTTGACGCTGTAAAATTCAGACCAACAAAAAGCGCAATTAACCCTTTCTAATTAGTTTCATTGAATAGCTCACTCAAGCTTTCATGTGGTGTATAATATTAATCAATTGTTTTTTTTTTTCACTTCCAATAAGACCTTAAAATCAAATTATTGTTCATAGAAGTCTTAAGGACGATTTGTTATGAACAACTCCTCAAAAATGACAGATTTGAGTGAGGAGGAGATTGGATGGGGTGCTGGCGGCGTCATTTTTGTCGTCTGAAAAAAATGTCAGATCCGACAACTAGACAAAATTAATTTTTTCTTCGTTTTGAAGGATAAGAAACTGGGAGCTATAGTTTCCTTGGTGAATGTAAGAAAAAGAGGGGAAGACCAAGAGAGAGAGAGAGAGAGGGGGGTGGGAGAGGGGCGGACAGAGGAAGCACATTGAGTGAAGGCGACAGGGCGCATGTAGAGAGGAAGCAACTCGAGTGTAAGCCGGGCAACATTACTATTTCTCTTTATGCATTCCACCAAGTTTGGGCAAGTAATGTTTATGAAATGACTTTCTGCTATTTGCCAGGATAAAAGTTATGGTTTTAAAGGAAATTTTAGAGATCAATGCATGTCATATCACATCCATGGAGAGCCATAGACTTTCTTTCCTAGTTGATTTGGATCAATAGAGAAAAATCAAGCATAAAACTGAAAAATTCATCAAAAATCGGATGCCTAAAGAAAGTTATGAATTTCGCTCAAAGTATATGGGCATTTTCACGGTAACTGACGTTACACGGCACAATTTTACACACATTTCATTGTGTGTATGATTATCTCTAACACAACAAATGAGGGGAGTATGCATTTAAGCAAACTCACATCATTTTGTTGTTTTAGAGATAATCATACACACAATGAAAAGTGTGTAAAAGTAACGTCAGTTACCGTGAAAATGCCCAAAAGCACCACTCAGTGTTATACAAAATAATCGAGTGAGTCGATGATATCACTCGCTATTTCTCCTGTTTCATATTGTTTGAATTGTGCAATATTTCATTTTCTACAGATTTGACAGTAAGGACCCTTTTGACTGAACTACAAAATGTTAAAACAATGGTATTTTTACATGTTCATGGTGGAATAAAACTTTGGTTCACATTAAAATGGGGAAAAATTAAATAGAGAGTGGATGAGGTCATCGGTTTCCTCATTTGCGTACCAACAATGATGTATATGGGGATATCATATAACATTTTTTTTCCTTACTGTTTTGTGAAATTAAGCGAATGTTTAAAATGTCCAAACCTTATTACTTTACATCTATTTTGATGAAATTTTCGGTGATATGTTCATTTGATTTTTCTCTTTATTCAAGTAAACTTTTTGTTGGGATGGACTTCAGTTGACTTTTAATTGCAATTCTCCCTCGCACGATGGTGATACGACATACGTCGAAAGTGGACTGAGGCTGGTGTCGAATGCCGCGGCTCGCCTGGCTCCACTTATATGTCAAATCCCGTTTGAGCCAAAACTCAGCGGGAACCCACTGCTGCTTTCTCGTAAATCTATTCAAAACCAGTAATTATACTTTTTTAGTTATCACATAACAATTAAGACCCTGTTAGATGAAGCACGGTTGGTTTTTGTTACCTCATATGATTAGGCCTACACCAACGTTCGTAACTAAACGGGTCGAGGGGAATTCCCGAAAATGACAGACCTATATTAATGGTGATCATAATATATTCATCAATTTCATTCTTTTGAAATCCTGTCAACTTACAGCTATTCCCAAACATTTCCTCTTTGAGTCACGTTAGCTTAAAAAAAATCACAACTACCCTTTTTTTCAAGAGTTTGGGTATTCAAGTTCATTTTCTATTACTGATAGTTATCTGCAGATATCTACTGATTTTGGTATCTGCGTGTGTGTGTTGTGTACACATACACACTCCCACACACCCCTGTATATACTCTCTTATCTAAACACCATTTTATTAATTCAAACAAAGACCTATAATGAATCTGATTATGATGAAATCAACATTATATTCTTCAGACAGATGCCAGTGATCCACATGTGACCAATGGGCTTGTTTTCACTGCACTTCTTGAATACCAGTCCAATTCATTACGCCATTTGTTAATATCGGTTCCGAAGTCCTTATAATCACAAAGGCGGAGCGCACAAAAGAAATCCCTCACAGACTAGACTGGAGTGCATCTGGTATATGTCGAGAGCTGTTATGTATACACAAACCACGGTCAATACAAAAATAGACAAGCCTGTGTGCTACATTATTATCAATGGAATATAGGCGATATTCCGATATTATATATACTCTTCTCTATATTCTCCGGAAAGTTCTATGAGCAAAGGTGAGTATTCATACATGTATATTCTCTCAATTACTATATATTTATGCTATATATAGTGTGGTGATTTCAAGAGAAAAACTTGCTTATCCAACGATATAATCGAAAAAAACACAATGGTACACATTATCTGCGTCCATTTTGCGCCGTGGTATCGGCCCTATATATAGTTTCCTCTTTTAATCGTCGTAAGATACAAAACTTACTGATGTGTATATCATTAAGATGACATGGGCACATGCGTTTGGATGTTAACTTGTCGAAATGATTTCTATCTATTGTTTTGATATGCATCAATTGGGTAGATATAGCTGATTTGTTATTCGTGGAATAAAGATGATTAAAAAAAAACACTTCGATTTTCCAAATTTCGACTTCACAGTGAGATCTGTGAAAAAAGCAAATTACACAAGAGTACACCGAAACCCCCGAAGTTATAACATACAAATCAGAGTGATGAATTATTATTATAGGTTTTCGTCCCGCTCAATCATTTAAGCTAATGTTATGACCATTTAATTTCGTGATAGCTATAATCGCCTCGGTTATTTGTCATTGTATTTGATTATTTTTCACGCGAATGTATTTTCCGCGTAAAATGATTATTAAACAAGTCACTAGAATTTTGATAAACATCATGTAATTTGATCAATTCGCAAGCACAACCTTTTTCCGCATGTGGGTTCATTATCTCTGCAAAACCTCTTTTTACAAAGAGCATGCAATCTAAGGAATGTGCATTCAAAGTCACTTTGCACATGTGAATTCCTGATAGTTGCAGCATCTTTTTAAAATGTATTATAAATAATTATGGACAATATACAACACCTAAAAAAACCTAAATACGTAACATAAAGTAACGATAAAGCCTGTAATAATGGAAAAGTATTAGATATTGGAGAGAAATATTGATGTGGTTAATTTAATGTGGTTAATTTAAATATTGATGTGGTTAATTTAATTTCAAACAACATTGTGATCTTGGGAGATTTTAATTGTAATATGTCTAAAAAAAATAGTCTCAGTCAGAAGATGCATGATTTATGTACATTTTTTCAATTTGAACAAATAATCCATGAACCAACTAGAATAACACCCAATAGTAGAACATGTATTGATTTAATTTTGTTACCTAAAACGAAACAGTTTGCCCGAAAAGGCGTAATTTCACTTGGTATAAGTGATCATTCCCTTGTTTACGTGAATCTAAAAGACTGTTCGTAAAAAGCCGTTTGTTAGTAAATGTCGATCTTTTCGAAAATTCAGTGTTAACGATTTTTTGAGAGAAGGTGAAAATATGTCTTGGGAAAATATTCACGAAATTACTGATGTTGAATCAGCTTGGAGTTATTTTAAGAAACATTTTACGACATTATGTGATAAACATGCACCATTTATTTCTATCAGGAAAAAAACTGTGAGAGCACCGTGGATAAATAAAGAGTATACTCTATTAGCACGCCAGCGTGATTATTTGAAATAAAAATTTGATGAAACAAATGAGGATTCTTATTGGATTGAATTTCAGAAAATACGTAATAAAGTTAATAATTTGAATAAATACTTTAAAAAGAAATACTTTACTGAAGATGTTGGTGACTGTGGTAACACATGGAAGACGTTAAAAAGGTTGACTACCAATAATAAGAGTTATTGTGTTGGATTACGTAATGGCGGTGTTGTTGTGACAGACGCTACTGAAATTTCAAATGAATTTAATCGCTTCTTTACTCGAAGTGTTGAGAACCCTTTAAGTAGTTCATCGCATTCGAAACCGTTTACAAATAAATAATTTATGTTTACCAATGTTACACGTGAATTTGTTCAAAGGGAGTTGTTAAAACTTGACAGTCGTAAATCGTGTGGTCTTGACAACCTGCACCCGTATATTTTAAAGATTGCAACGCCTTTTATTTTAAAACCATTAACCTACCTTTTCAATTTATCGCTTAACTCTGCAACTATACCTATTGACAGGAAAAAAGCAAAGGTAACTCCAGTTCTCAAAAATGGAAAAAAGGACGATATTAACAATTATAGACCCATTTCAGTCATATGTCATATGATGAAAATTTTGGAAAAGGCAATACACGAACAAGTGTACAATTATTTTACTTCAAATCAATTATTAAGTCATTGTCAGTCAGGTTTTTGCCCACTGCACTCAACGACGACTGTTTTGTTAGATTTGAATGAATATGTTTTAAAAAATATTGACGGTGGTTTTGTAACAGGATGTTTATTTTTGGATTTCAAACGGGCGTTTGACTGTGTATCACATACTATTTTGCTGCATAAATTATTTAGATATGGTTTTAAGGACAGTGAATTAAACTGGTTTAAAAATTACTTTTCTGATCGACAGCAGTGCGTGTCCTTTCAAGGCATACTGTCAGATTTACAGAATATCAAGTTGGGGATTCCTCAGGGGTCTATATTGGGACCTCTTCTTTTTTCTATATTTATAAATGATATGTGCAGTGTACCGTATTTAACAAATACGAAATTGTGTTTATATGCAGATGATGCTGCTGTTTTTTGTAAAGACCGAAATATTAATACAGTATCTAAATTACTCAAAAAAGAATTTAACAAGATTTGTAACTGGGTAGAATCTAATAACTTAGAATTGAATTTAAAAAAAAATGCAAAAGTATGTTGATTGGGTCAAAAAGGAAAGTTAAAAATGCCAATTTGATTATAAAATATAAAAAATAAATTATCGAGCAGGTACATGGATTTAAATATTTAGGTGTTGTTCTTGATGATTGTTTTTCATGGAACAAACATATTGAAAAAGTATTTACGAAGATTTCAAGAATAATTGGTTGTATCAGACAGATAAAGCACAATATTCCGCAAAATATATTAATCATGTTATATAATGCATTAATCCTGCCACATATTGATTACGGTATCATTATTTGGGGCAGAACTAATAAGTGCAATATTAAGAAAATACAAAAACTCCAAAACAAGTATGCTCGTTTGATTTTTAATGCTGATTTTTCAATACCTTCCAATGTTCTTCGCACACAATTAAACTGGCAAAACATTGTACAAAGACAACAGTATCAGACCTACCTCATCATGTTTAAATTAATTAATGATTTAGTTCCAACATATTTAAAGGAAATTATTGTTTATCGTGATATCAACTTTCAAACTCGATATGCACATTCTTGCCCATAAAAAATCAAAACACCTCAAACAGAGTATTACAAGAAATCTTTGCATTTTTATGGTTTAAATCTATGGAACAGTTTACCCCAGAATATGCAAACTATAACATCTTTTCCCATAATTAAGAAACAATCTAGAATTTTAACTTTTTACTCTGAATTTTAAAAAGCAGTATTAACTTTGATTTGATGTAAATATTATGGTTGTGTTATTTTAGATTTAATTTAAACTTAATATAAATACTCTGCTTGTATGTGATTTTAGTTTTTTAGTTTTAATTTAATGTGATTTTACTTGAGTAAATATTTTGTAGTTAAGTATATAGTTTTAAGTTTTCTGTGTCTAAATTGTTATTTATATGTATTTGTTTTTTATTGTGCAGGGCCCCTTGGTAGAGCAGTTTTGTAACTGAAAGGGCTACCCTGTTGAAATAAAACGGAAATAAATAAAAAAAAATATTGTGGTTATCAATTAATATGATTTTAGTCTCCTTTTGTAAACGGAAAGGGAATGGCTATCTTTTATATATAAAGGAAGGTTATTCCAAATGATTGGTACTTTGCAAAAATAGATTTTTTAGCAACATTAGTTCTTGTCAATGGTAAGTCAAATGAAAAAAACTGCGTGTATTATAATTATGAATGGAAATCAACATTAAAAGAAAATTTATCACAAAGACTTGGTGGAATAATTCATTTATAACAGAGGTACGTGAAAATAGCCATATTGAAGTAGCATAGATCAAATATATTCAAGACTTTTAAGTGAGAAAATAATGATTTTGTGTGAGCAAGGTAACCGGAATGGGAATACTTCTAAGAGCCTTTTTTGTAATCGTAATAATATAGACATGGAATAATTAGTAGAAGAACCCAAGGCAGTATTGCAGTATTGGAGGTAAGATGATATTATAAGGCGTTATAAATCATAAGTAATGTTGTCGGGGGGGGGGGGATATTCAAGTTTGTATAATACACCGATGTTCCTAGAAATGTTGGTACAAATAATAGTCAATATGATTATTCCATGATAATTTACTATCGATTATTACACCTAAGAATTTCAATGACGTAGATCTAGTGATCAACGTGTAAAACATATAAACAACAAAAATATATAGAATTGTCCTTAAAGGTATTGTTTAACTTTGTGAGCAGCCGATTTAAAAAATTCTCAAACCAAGATGAAACATGTGTACAAGTGCATGTATAAGAACTAATAAACCCTGAAAACAACCATTATTGAGAATGAAAAGCTAAAACTACAAGGCAAACCCGATTTTGTAATAGGCGTCTTATAGACGCCTAAATAGTACACATAAGTGTATGGGATGAAATTAAGATGGTGTTTTCGGTCACTTTATATTTCAATTTTTGAAGCACTAAATAATTATTTTCGAACGCAATTTTTTTCTGGGCTTCAGTAATTTTTGTAACATATCACAGACACAGGTGACAAGTGTGACCTTCTAGCTCAGATTTTTTTAAAGTCAAACCAATGTTAACCAATCACTTTAACACATTTGTGAACAAAACGTACATGTAAAACCCTATAACAAAAGATTAAAAAAATTGTTTTTATGATGAAAACATGGGAAATAGTGGAAATTGAAATTTGGGCTTAACAAATATCTAATTTAGCCATAATCATGATAATGCATAATTATATTCTTCTTGTTTGTACATTTACATATAGATACAGATGCCATGCAGAACAAACGAATTACACATCATTAATTTGAACTCTCAGAAATGAAATTGGTTGCTCAAGCAATCCTATCGGTCCTTGTTGATTGAATTGAATGCGCAATTCCTGAATTTCATTGCCCAAAAATTTAAATAAAAAAGTACATCCGTTATTTGTAAGATCATTAACAAACCCCTTTGCCTTAGAACGAAATCAAAAGCACATGGAAAATATTTAAATGATCAGACTTGAATAGCCTTGAATAACCGATATCTCTGGGAAAACGATAACGCGTGAATTTAAATGCACATTTATACTTTTACGTGACTCCTATATGAAATTGGACGGGAAAACCTATATTTTATAACTTTAGTATTTTCAATTTAATTTGTCAAATTCTAAGTGTTGAAGGCTAGCTTATATCTGTTGTTTTATATCGTAGTGATCATTTACATTTAGGTTAAAATTTCTTAATGTATAAATGCAAATCTAAAAGAAAATATATATAAGAATGTTACGCGACTGGAAGGAATTTCGAACCGTAAACCCTTGAGCTCAAAACGACACGGAACTTTGCAACATTTTGAATTTACATTCTTAATCAGGGGCCGCGGAACGGTTTTCAAAGTGTGTGGGGGGGGGGGGGGCTGAGCTAAAAGTGGGGGGGCTGACCATGCAAAAAAATCACAATCCTATGGTCATTTTTACGTTTTTGTACACGGTTTTGAAAAAAAGCCCCCCAGCCCCCCCCCCCCCCCGCTTCCACGGCCCCTGTCTTTGAACAACAATTAATTGAACTTTGGAACATCTTTATGATATCATAATCCCTGATAATTTGCAAAGTACTATACGCTTACATTCCTTTCTTTGTTTTATATCATTATTTCATTCCTCTCCATGCAGATATAAAGCATCATGGAAGATGACATTCTTAATCCTCGTTTTCTGCTGGAGTTATCTGAGAGTATTGACTTGGCTGTGGTTTCTCCAACGAATTTCGCAATTTATTTGGGATTCTCAAGTTCTAAGGGCAGCGCAGCAGTACAACAAGCAATACATGGCATGAATCCCCAGCAGGCATATATGACTTTATTAAACCTTCATGTTAAAGAAAATGGAACCAATGTTAATAGCGCATTGAATCTACGATCAAAACTATTGAACAACCGCTTGAAGTCTATTGCCGATAATGTAGATAGAGGTATGATATTTATTTCATAATCTATGGCTATTTAAAAATAAGCCTACATGTATTTAATAATGAATCTATTTCTTTATTTTCATTGCTATCCTGCTTCTAGTAATCTGTATATCTGACTTTGAATCTGCCACATGCCCGAATAAAATTAGTGATGAGAATGATGATATAAAAGGTTTACATATAAACAAAAATACTACTTTTGTCCCCCAATACAATACACGTAACTAATATGTAGATAAATAGCTGCGGTGAAGAAGAAGAAAACAATCGTAGGTAGATAGGAAATAATTCGAAGTCACCACATCTGAAAGAGTTACGAAAAGTGTGTGGAAGAAAGGATTGGAAATTGGATAGATTATAAGCTTGGATAAAAAAAAAACAGATATCTATAAATTAATGTACGGTGTGTATTATGTCTTTCCAGAATTAATGAAGTACAACACTCCTATACCTAGCCATGCTGATACAGTTATCGGCCAGCCACTTGATCTACCAACTCCTCCTTCTGATCTACCAGGCAATTCAGGTAAAATATACTATAAACAAAGGTTGGTCAAAATAACAAATTAATCAACATATTGTGTTGGTTTTTTTAACGAGTGTAGACACATATTCATTTTCATCTATTAAAAAATCTTCTCTTTCCTTGTCTCTTCCTTATTTATTTTTTTCTCTTTCCAACCTTTCTTCCTTTCTTTCTTTCTCTATTTATTCCTCTCTGCCCAGCTCCATCCCCCTTCACCTATATATTTTATATCATTTTTCGTATGAAACTTAAATGCATATCTGTAATTAAAACCAAGGATTTTAGAACAAATATTGAAATAGCACTTTTGCCCATACACGTACTATAGTATACTTCCAATGTTATCACTGCTTAATCATGCATGTTAATACTAAATGTACCTATCACGATGATGATTTTGTTGCTATCACTCCAAATGTTTAATAGCCTGCCTATTGTTTTAACTATCTGTTTAAAAGGACCAAGGCAGCGGCAGGTACCACCTACTACTAGTATGGTTAGAGATCCCGCCATTCATGATAGGCAGCCAGTTCCACATCCGTCGCCCTCTGATCACGACACGCTACCTACACATCGGTTCTTTGCAGCCATTGTCATGGTCACATTAGTCATTGTCGGTGTCTATTTATTTCTGTATTGAAAGATAATCAACAGGGGCCGCGAAACTGTTTTCAAAGTGGGTGGGGGGGGGGGCTGACCCCCGGGGCTGACCATGCAAAAAATCACAATCATATGGTCATTTGGGGACATCCCGATAGACCGCGGGTCCGATAGACCGCGGGTCCGATAGACCGCGGGTCCGTTAGACCGCGGGTCCGATAGACCGCGGGTCCGATAGACCGCGGGTCCGATAGTCCGCGGGTCCGATAGACCGCGGGTCCGATAGTCCGCAGTGTGTGTAAAATTATGATCAGATATATCAAATGCCATCGAGAGGTCCAAAGGTCAAATGATACGAGGCCATGGGGTTCTATCAGGTGCGGATCCATGGGGGCCGAGGGGGAACTGCCTCACCCCCCCACCCCCAGCTCAAAAAAGAGGGGGGAAGAGGGAAAAGGGAGAGAATAAAAAAGAAAGAGGAAGATGGGAAAAGAAGAGAATAGAAAAGAGAGTAAGAAGGAGAAAGGAAGAGAAGAAAGAAAAGAGAAGAAAAAGGGGAAAGGAAAGACAAAGAAAAGGGAGAAGAAAAGGGGAAAGAAGAGAAAAAAAGAGTGGAGGGCAAAGGAAGAGAAGAAAAGTAAGGAGAAAGGAAAAGGAGGAAAAAGATGTAAAAAGAGGAAGGAAGAGAAGAATATTTAAATAGAGAGGAAGATGGGAAGAAAGATAAGAAAAGAGAGAGAGAGAGGAAGAGGGGAAAAGAAGAGAAGAAAGAAAGAGAGAGGGGAAGGGGGAGGGAGAGAAGAAAAAAAAATTAATAGAGAAAAAAAGGGGAAAGGAAAGAAAAAGAAAAAGGGAGAAGTAAAGGGGGAAAGAGAAAAAAATTGGAAGAGGGAAAAGAAAGAAAAGAAGAAAAGGGGAAAGAAGAGAAAAAAAAGAGAGGAGGGGAAAGGAAGAGAAGAAAAGAAAGGAGAAAGGAAAAGGGGGAAAAGTGAAGAAGAAAAAAAGAGGAAGGAAGAGAATAATATTTAAAGAGAGAGGAAGATGGGAAGAAAGATAAGAAAAGAGAGAGAGAGAGGAAGAGGGGAAAAGAAGAGAAGAAAGAAAGAGAGAGGGGAAGGGGGAGGGAGAGAAGAAAAAAAAATTAATAGAGAAAAAAAGGGGAAAGGAAAGAAAAAGAAAAAGGGAGAAGTAAAGGGGGAAAGAGAAAAAAATTGGAAGAGGGAAAAGAAAGAAAAGAAGAAAAGGGGAAAGAAGAGAAAAAAAAGAGAGGAGGGGAAAGGAAGAGAAGAAAAGAAAGGAGAAAGGAAAAGGGGGAAAAGTGAAGAAGAAAAAAAGAGGAAGGAAGAGAATAATATTTAAAGAGAGAGGAAGATGGGAAGAAAGATAAGAAAAGAGAGAGAGAGAGGAAAAGAGAAGAAAAAAGGAGAGTAAGGGGGGAAAGAAAAGATGGGGAAAAGAGAAGAAAAGGGGGAAAGGAATACAAGAAATGAGAGAAGAAAAGGGGAAAATAAAGAGAAGAAAAAGAGAGAGAGAGGAGGAAAAGAAGAGAAGAAGAAAGGGGGAGAGGAAGAGGGGGAAAGAAAAAGAAAAAGGAAGGAAGGGGAATGAGGATAAGAGAAAGAAAAAGCGAAAGAAAAGGAGATGGGAAACGGAAGAGGGAGATGTTGACCTGGACGTCGATTTGATGGCGCCAAAATGACGTTCGAACTATGGGGCGCCGAACTGATGTTTAAATTGGGAGGGGGCGCCAAATCGATGTTTGAACTATGGGAGCGCCGAATCGATGTTCGATCTATATAGCGGGGCACCAAATTGATGTTCGAACTAGAGGAGCGCTAATTTGAATTCTGACCATAATGCGACAAATATATGTTTCAGAGAGGGGGAGGGAGGGCAAAGTTTTATTTCACATGGGGGCGCCAAGTTTATGGTCAACCGAGGACGCCAAATTGACCTTGAACTAAGGGGGCTTCATGCAAATTCATTTTCGACCGGGGGCGCAACATTGCTCGTATTGCCTGTTTATAGTGAAATATATGTCCTGCCCAAAAAACTTAAATCAATGCGGCTGAATTAAAATAACCCGTATTTACGATAACAGACAAAAACAATGTTTTCGAGTTTTAAGTCTGTTTAGCGAGATAGATACCCTGTTCAGGGACACAAAAAATGGTTATTATCAAATTCAGCTCGCGCTACGCGCTCGCAATATTTGATTAATGAGGTATGCATTCTCTGCATCAATCCCATATGTAAGTGTTAGTGTTTTTCAAGTCAACATACATAGGCCGATCCAGGGGGCAAAGATTTTGCCCCCCCCCCCATGGTAGCGCAAAAAAGGGGTAAGAAACAGGAAAAAAAAGAAGAGAAAAAGGACAAGCAATTAGAATAGAAATAATACCTTAGTCCTTCTTAAGTCAGTATATAAAAAAATTGAGCTCGCGCTTCGCGCTGGCATCAATAAATTGTTTAGTTATATACGCATCCCGACCTCACAGTTTTTTATGCGAACGAGAAGCACTTGCTGAAAATATTTGATATTCTAACCTGACAACTGAAAATGTATTTTTCATTTCATCATTATAAAAGTTTTCAGCTAGCGCTTCGCGGTCGCATTCATTTCTTAATAGATATGCATCGTGTTCATCATAACAACTACTAACATAGGCGGATCCAGGCGGCCCGAGGGCAACCTCCTCCCTATTGACAGAGCAAATAAATTGGGGAAAAACGGGGAAAGAAAAAAGGGGAAAAGAAAGGAGAAAAAAGAAGACGAAACATAAAAGGAGGAAGACGAGTGAATAAAATAAGGTCAGGAGAAGACTTGGAAAACAATTTTTAAAAATATTTAATGTCACTATATTAAAGTTTCGCTCGCGCATCGCGCTCGCATTGCCTGTTCGATGAGATCTATATCTTGCTCAATAGGCTGATATGTAGTTTAAAATGTCAAGTTTTGATATGAATATACAAAACATAATTCAGCTCGGACATCGATCTTTCATTATTTTGTTTTATTTACCAATTTATGTTTTTAAGTGCTCTGGAAAATGTCCGTGTTATGGTTTGAATCAACATTTGCAACATTTTGTGCGCTCGCACTATTTGCCAAGTAGGCCTACCTATTGTCTTTTTGTATTTCATATAAGATTCTATAACAAACTACTTAAATCCCCCCATTAAAAAATTCCGGATCGCGATTTGCGCTCGCATTATTTGCTAAAAATATATCAACCAATGAATCCTATTCATGATTACAAAATACTTAAAATATCCAGTTTTCAGGCCTCATGCACTGTCAACAAATTTCACACACTCATTAGGCTTAACAGATTAATAAATATGAAATAAAATTTGTATGAATTCATAACTAAATTGTCACTTTTTCATAAATAAATATCGACAAGTTTTAGGAAAGGAAATAGAAGATAGTCATCATTCGTATATTATGACAAAATGTCCTTAGGCCTAAAATGTCTCGATCCTAGGTCAAAATGATAATAAAATATCAGCTCGAACTTCGCGCTCGCATTATTTATATAGTGCTATCAAATTTCCCTATATACACAGTGCTGTAAACAGTGCTTAAATTGACCCTTTTCATATCGGAATTTCAAATATTATTTTCAGCTCGGGCTCTGCGCTCGCATTATTGATTTTTATGATGAAAAATGAAATGTATTCAGATTGCCAGGATTCTGTCTAACTCTAAAACACGTGCACGCATGTTTTTTGAGATACAAAGCTTGATCTTATTCAAAACGTGCTAAAATTATCCAGTTTCGGATCAGAATATCAAAAAAATTCTGCTCGCGCTTTGCGCTCGCATTATCATTGTAGGAAGATACCAAAAATTACCCATCCTTTTTCATGATTGACAAACATGAATCGAATGTCCCATTGGGGGATTTGAAATCTCACCTTTTTAGGTTGGAATATCAAAAATGTTCAGCTCGTTGAAATATGTATCTTCTTAATGGCTAACTGCAAAACATCCTTAACAGGTCCCTTTTCGACCAGGCCAGAACGAATATTTAACATTTCTGCTCACGCTTCGCGCTCGTGGTAATTATCTAGTTACATACGCGTCCTGTTCGGGTTCACAAACATTGCCAAACATTGGACAAAATACATGAAATTTCGTTTTTAGATTACATAGGGCTTAAGAGATTATTACACATTTATGTTGCTTATAAAGTAAATCTAGGAAATGACTGTTATGACATGGGCGTTTTGTTTCCCCCAAAAAGAAAAACAGAGAGAATCAAGACTAAGAAAAAATAGAGAGATAAAGGAAAGGGATTAGGATGAAATATAATATTATTTTCCAAATATTATGTCAAAATCTATCACAACCTTGTATTTTTGTAATAAAAATGTCAGCATATTTGCTTGCTCGCTTCGCTCACTGGCAACTTCTTATTAATCTTTATGCGATACACCAAATCGAGCTCCCTCGAAATTGTTGGCTCATTACGGCACTGGGACAACCACTTCAAAGAAATATTCCCAAGAAGTTATCATTAATATTATTGAAGGGTATTCTAAAACCACAGTACAGAAACTACAGCTCCCGTTCACACAATATTCTAGTAGGGCCTACTCTGGTTAGAAAATAAACCAAATTGAACCCCCCCCCCAAAAAAAAAAAAATCGCTCGTGCTTCGCGCTCCCATTGATATTACATTATATTCATGGATTTTTTTTTAAAGAACACATGAAAAAGTGGTCTTTGTATTTTTAATGTGATGATGAGATAATTCAAAATCCATTTAAGGCACTTAAGTTAGCCTGGCCGGGAGGGAGTGGGCGCCATTTTTCGAAAAGTACACATGGGCGCCAAAAATCAGGTCAAATTTGGCCCCCCTCCCTCCCCACGAAATCCTGGATCCGCGCCTGGGTTCTATAACAATAATCCAATTAGGGCAATCACCCCCTGACAACTACTTCAAGGAAAATATTATCCCCATATTTTTACCGCCGGGGACACTGTTGCCCCCCCCCCCCCCCGGAAATTTACCCTCCAGACAATTACCCTGGACAATTACTCCTAGTACGGAGCCTTGAAAATGCCATCAACGTGACGACATGGCGTGGTACTTTATCTTGCCATGTGTTAATTAATCATTGGCGGCGGAAGGCAAAAAAAATTTGGGCGGGGGTTCCATCTGAAATTTTGGGATGGACACAGGTAAAAAAATTTGACAAGCAAATCAACCAAAATTTATAGGAGGGACCACCAAAAATTTTTGACAAGAAAAAAAAAGGTTATCAACCAAAATTAGGGGGGGGGGCAAAAAGATTTTAGGGGGGTCCACCTCAATTTAGGGGGGGACGTAGAAAACAAATTGACAAGCAAAAAAAGGTTCTCAACTAAAAATCTAGGGGGGGGACCGTCCCCCACCTCAAATCTAGGGGGGAAAGGTCCCCCCGCTTCCGCCGCCTAAGTAATTAATACGCTTATTATTTCGACATAGCGATATATTCTATATTGTCAAGTCGATATGTCCACATGGCGAGATATAGAGTGTACAAGTCCCGGCGAGAATCCCGATATATACATGTTGACATGTAACTTATTTAAGTCGAATTGGCAAGATAAAATATCTCGCCATGTTGACATATAACTTTTTATAAGTGGACTGACTTGGCAGGATAACGTATCGCGCATGCGGACATAATAAGCTTATTTAGTCGACATGGCAAGATAAAGTATCTCGCCATATCGTCAAGTCGATGGCATTTTAGAGGCTCCGTATGGCGTCTAGAGGGTAAATTTCCGGGGGGGGGGGGGTAACAGTCCCTGACGATAAAAATATGGGGATAATATTTTCCTTGAAGTAGATGTCAGGGGGCGATTGTCCTTTGGGTCATCGTTATAGAACCCCATGGACTCAAATCATTGACCTTTTGACCTCTTAATGACATTGGATCTCACTATATCCTGATCATAATTTTACACACACCGCGGACTATCGGACCCGCGGTCTATCGGACCCGCGGTCTATCGGACCCGCGGACTATCGGACCCGCGGTCTATCGGACCCGCGGACTATCGGACCCGCGGTCTATCGGGCTGTAACCGGTCATTTTTACGTTTTTGTACACGGTTTTGGAAAAAAGTGGGGGCTGAAGCCCCCCCCCCCCCCCCCCCGCCCCCCGCTTCCGCGGCCCCTGATCAAGTCACACATCTCAAGCATATTTTATCGACACTGTATGCTCTTAAAATTGTTGGGCAACATACTTGGTTAAAACTTTCTTTAATTTTTGGTAGTTTTTAACCAATAAAATGTGCTTTGGGTGAAACTACACTGTATTGGGCGAAAACTATAACCAGAGTTGGATATATTTTTAACCAATAAATTGGTGTGTGGACAGTATGTTACCCAACATTTTAAGAGTGTATAGGAAACAAACTCCATGAGCAGTTGAGTAAACCCCAAAAGAGAAACGCGTGTCATGTGACATGCACCACATTTTATATTACATGGATGCGTGTCGGCTTTGAAGAGATGTAAATGCACTAGGACCACTGGTAATCGAGGTTATGGAGTCTTTTGCTTCCACCCGGTGATTGTAACTTATTTATTTTCATCGGGGAAATAGATCAGCAAGCCTATTTATTTATTTATCTCATTGGAAAACTCCATGGTCCTATCTTGCTTAAACCATACACTTGATTTCTAACATCAGCAAATTAAATTCATTAATTGTATTTTTACGTTTTGTCTCAGAGAGCAATGTTGAAAAAAAAAATCAAATGTTCAATTTCTTCTTAAAATTGCATTTCATTATCAGTCTTTGATAGTAGTTGAGTAGCACACTGAAATATAACATAAATACTTTACTACTATAATATTAATATTCGTGTGTTTGTTTTGTTTTCCGTCTATCGCCTTCTATTCTTCTGAATTCGTAATGTACCATTCTTTATACTCCTTTCATTTTTCCAAGTTTGATTGGGAAACTATAATATTTGATATCATGTACCCCTTATCCAAGCCTTAGTCAATACTTATAACTCACGTTTTTCATTGTTCTAAATGCTTTTAATATTGTAATTAAAATATTTCAACCGAATATTTATTTTGTGTATACTCTTTTGCTATTAGGCAATGTTTGTAAAACAAAATTGCATTTTATGTACTGCTCTCATGCATAAATACATTAATGAATTCAATAGCATGAAAAAAATTATATTAACTCGATGAAAAAAGTATTGCGTTTAACGCCTCTTTTCTTCTGTAAATACTTAAAGCGTATCTTTAGCTTTGGTAAGGGTCAATAATGTGAAATATACTTGATATTAATCCTTAAAACATGTAGTAGCCTGTTGATTTTTCAACCGTCGATTATCTGTGCAAATTTAAATAATCAATTTACACTGATTGAACTTATCTAGCACCCTCTATCTACGATATTTTTTTGTTTCAGTTTTCCTTTAAAAGTGCTCTTTGAGAAGTTCTCTTACAATTTTAGGGATAGGCTATCAATAAGCTACAGAAAAAGATTATATCCTGACATTGTTTAGCCCAGTGCATGCATTGGAATAGGTTTTATACAAAATAGAAAACCGCAGAGATAATTTATTTTGATCAGTTGGACACCTGATCAAAATACATCACCATAACACATTTTATTTTATATCCTACACATCATAACTGTTTATAATCTAGCTTTTAATTATAATTGTAAGATTCACATTAATGGATTTACCAAAACAAAAGACAAGCTTTTTTACATTTCGAGCTCTAAATATTTAGGCTTTCAATCGGATGGTTTTAATTGTAACTAATTGCACCAATTTTAGTCAGATGTTTTCATTTGAATCTTGCCAAGCAGACTATCAAAAAATAGTAATGCCCCGTAAAATAAAATTGAATGGGAGAAGTAATAAAATCAACCAGCAAAGTCAAAATTGAGCAAAACAATACAACAAAGAATGAGTCTCTGTTCAGACCAAGTTGGCATCGTGTAGCTTTTTAATGCATTAAATGAATATTGTAAAGTATAAATCGATTTCATACTGTGTTCAATAGTTTGCTTGCTTGTTTTTACGCTATTTATTTATATAAAATAATTGCTTACTATAAAAAAGGGAATTAACCGCGAATTAAAGTACTTTTAAGAATTTTTAATTTATCTTGGAAATTATGATGAGACTTAATTGCATTTTGTTTGTATTGTTATTTCCAATTCACAAGTGTAATCTCATTATCTTTGTTGATATAGTTAATTCACCTATATTTCTGTTTTTCTCATATATATATGTATGTATGTATATATATATATATATATATATAGAAAGAGAGAGAGAGAGGGGGGGAGAGAGGGAGAGAAAACGTGAGAGTGTGTGAGGAAGAGAGAGAGAAAACAAAATTATAATAACCTGTTACCATGCAAGGTATGCTATCAGGGAAATATATCATGTGCGCCACACTATTGTTACTTGATGAGTAATAATCTAATGGAAACTAGTATACCATGCGGTAACAACGAGACAATTACAATAATTTTCTAAGCCCTTCTAACCTACAAAGAATTCTCAAGCACGAACAAAATGTAAATTTTTGATGTGTTTTTTTTTCCCGCCACCACCCAACGCTCAGAAAAATCCCCCAGTGTCGAAATATGGAAGCTGACGTTATATGACACACCTTCAAGACCTTGAAAAGTACGATTCAATTGAATGTATTAATATTCTTCACTCTGCAATTCGCAGCTCTTAGATGCGTTTACGATCCCATCACTAATTGATCGACAAATATTTCACCTTAAATTTGTGAGTACATTTTTTCTATCTCATATTTTCTAATCATATATAATTTTATCTTTAGTGATATACTCCCCTCATAACTGTTTAATAGTGATTATAATAAGCCTGCGTTTATAAATGTTCTTTTTGTTTCGATGGTCTTGTTTTAGGATAAGGATAGGCCTGTGACTGGAAACATGGATGATGCAGTTTTAACTGATAGGCTTTTGTTGCATATGCCCGAAAAGCAGGCGCGGTTCTAGGGGGGAGCTTTGGGGACTGAAGCCCCCCCCCCAATATATATGTATACTGTATATATATATATATATATATATATATATATATATATATATATATATATATATATATATATATATATATATATATATAAATGTGTGAAGTTATACATGTACTACAGCTTTGGCAACTCTTTTATATTTAAATATTGTGTGAAAGAAATGGATGAAGAGAACAATGGTAGGCGTAGCTTAAATCAAAACCTTGATTTAAGCTACGCCTACCATTGTTCTCTTCATCCATTTCTTTCACACTATATATATATATACACCTATATGTATATACCTTATGTTGACCGAAACTTTTTTTTAAAGAATGGAATCACAGATATAACGAACACGAAACCTTGCCGGGAACCTTGCTTGTACCAGTAGTACAGTAGGTAATTAAAATCATGAGGATCAATAATGCAAGCGCGAGCTGAAAACATTTAATATTCTGATCTGAAAAGGCTTATTTCAAGCACTTAATGAATGATGTGAGCGCGAAGCGCGAGCTGATATGTTTAAAAATTATTTTAACAAAGGACCGGTATATGCTTAGGACATTTTGTCATCATGAAAATGATGATTATCTTCATATTATTCCTAAGCTTGTCGATATTCCATTCGAAAAGACCCAATTTAGTTATTATGAATTCATGAAAATTTTATTATTTGTTAATCTAATGCGTAATGACAGCGTGAAAGTTGTTGTTTTTAAAGCTTGAAAGTTGGAAATTTTAAGCATTTTGTAATTATAAATACGCATTACAATGGTTAGTACATTTTTAACAAGTAATGCGAGTGCAAATCGCCGGCTGAATTTTTTAAATAAAATGTAATGAAAAGGGGAGCTTGTTTAGTTATAGAATTGATATGTAGAGTCCTCACCAATCAAAATGCGAGCTCGCAGCGCTAACTTATATAGGCCTATGTTTGACTATCACATCTGAAAATTGATATTTTGAGGACTTTATGGAATACACGAAGACAATAGGGACTTGGCAAATCAAATAATGCGACCACGCAGCGTGAGCTTAAAATGTTAATATGTAGACCATAAAACCGACATTTTATAGAGCACTTAAATTTGTAGATGAAAAAATAATAAAAGCTCGATGTCCGAGCTGAAATATGTTTTGTATATTGACTTCAAAACAAGATATGAATCTCATCGAACAGGCAATTCGGGCGCGAAGCGTACATTTTTATAGTAACATGAAAGATTTTTTTTTTTTTCAAGTCTTCCCCTTACATTATTTTATTTACTCGTCTTCCTCCTCTTATTTTCCTCTTCTTTTTTCCTTCTGTCTTTCTCCTTTGTCCTTCTTTCTCCTTTTTTTATTTGCTCAGCCAATTTTTTTCTGTGGGGGCACCTGGGGGGGGGGGGGGGCACACCAAATCTCAGGGAGGGGGGGCACGTGCCCCCAAGGCCCCCCGTAGCTACGCCACTGAGGGGGGGGGGAGAGAAAACGTGAGAGTGTGTAAAGAAGAGAGAGAGAAAAAAAATTATAACCTGTTACCATGCAAGGTAATTATGCTATCAGGGAAATATATCATGTGCGCCACACTAGTGTTACTTGATGAGTAATAATCTAATAGAACCTAGTATAGCACACCGTAACAACGAGACAATTATAATAATTTTCTAAGCCCTTCTAACCTATAAAGAATGCTCAAGTACGAACAAAATATACATTTTTGCTGTGGTTTTCAACATATTTGTATTAGTTCATATTTGATTTTTTTTATTCATTTCTACATTACAGGAAATAAAATGTAAAACAGCTAATAATTTATTTTTTTCATCCTGAATGAATGGTACTTCAATAAAATTCTTAAAACTGGTATCGCTGTCCGTGTGTTAGATATTGATAAATCCATTTTGCCATACCTCATATTCGCACGGTTGTTTCAATTACGCAAAACACAATGTAGGGTATGTTAAACCAAGGAGAGTGGTATCTCCTTGGTTGAACACAAGTGCACACCTAAATTCCAAGGATGCATATCATCTCCATTTATCTGAATGCAGGGTAAATAGGCACTGTCGATTCAATGCTTTGCTCACGGGTAACAGTGCCGTGATCGCGGATCGAACCCCGGACTTTCAAGTGTTTATAGTTAGGCGCCTTAGCCCACTCGGCCATTGTACCTCCACTGTATCTTTATGTTGGAGGCAACGCGAAGATAGGCCTTCAGAATATTCTCGATATTACATGAAGGAACTTAAACTGGACAATGACCGATTAGAAGTCCAATTCGATACACAACAGAGTGAATAATACATGGTGTACCCAAATACAAAATAACTTCCAGTAACTATTACGAAAAT